>NC_080196.1:1934230-2255769 GCF_030028045.1 Hippopotamus amphibius kiboko | reverse complement strand
AGAAACAGCTGTGGGATGGAGCAGCGGTCGCCCAGTAGGTCAGAGGTGACTGGGGCAAAAGCAACGTTAGTTCTATTTAGTGATTAATGAAATCTAAACCATTTCAAGCATAAATTTAATTCCTGTATTCCCCAGAGGGATACCATCTTGTCCTCATGTCAAGTATTTTAGAAAGAAAATAACTTTTTTTGGTAAAATGTATATAACATAAAATTTACCATCACAACCATTTTTACGTGTGCAAGTCAGTGGCTTAAGTGCATCCACATTGCTGTGCAAACAGGTAACCCTGGTAAATGGTCACTATAGTTGGGTAGAAAAAGTTGTTAGAAGGCAAATTGGTAATGAGTTTTTTTCTTTTTTTTTTCTTATTTATTTATTTATTGGCTGTGTTGGGTCTTCGTTGCTGCACACGGGCTTTCTCTAGTTGTGGCGAGCGGGGGCTGCTCTTGGGTTGCGGTGCACGGGCTTCTCACTGTGGTGGCTTCTCTTGTTGTGGAGCACAGGCTCTAGGCGTGTGGGCTTTAGTAGTCGTGGCTCTTGGGCTCTAGAGCGCAGGCTCAGTAGTTGTGGCCCATGGGCTTAGTTGCTCTGCGGCATGTGGGATCTTCCCGGCCCAGGGATCGAAGCCGTATCCCCTGCATTAGCATGCAGATTATAAACCACTGCGCCACCAGGGAAGTCCATGAGGTTTTTTCTTGAAGTCAGCAGCAACCGTGCATTATCATGGCTCAATAGCTGGGAATTCAGAACTGCAGGTGAACTAGAGATGCAGTTTTGTCTTCCGAGGGATATGTCGCTCACAGCAAAGGCAGGGCCTGCACACTTGCCGTGCGCCCAACCTCCTCCTCGTCCACACGCAGGCGTGCACGTGTCACGTGTCAGCCGCTGGGAGGAGGCTGGGGCGGGCGCGCTGCGGGATGCGCACCAGGTCCCCCGTCGCCCGACGTGCTCTTGGGCGAGGTGCTTAAATCCGTCTCTCACCGTGAAAGGTGGCGCACAGGGTTGCGGGAATAAACACGGCTGCCATCAGTAAACCATGAGGAGCCAGAGGAGTGCCGGTGGGCATGTGTGCTCGAGCGTGTGCTTCCGGGCATGTGACGACCGCCGCTCTGCTGAAAGCAGGCATCCTGCCCTGTGATCCTCAGCCCTTTCCTCTTCCAAAGGGCCTGATGCGAGGGCTTCCCTGAGCTCACAGCAAGCCCGGCGCGCTCAGCTGGAGGGAGCCTCGGACGGGGCTGGCCGCGCGCTGAGGGTCACGTACAAGAGTCAGTGTGGTGGGGGAGGCGGGGCTGAGAATCCGCTTCTTAATTGTCTCTCCAGCAGTCGGCTTGATAAACTGCCTCCCCTGTGACATCCCTCCAGAGCGCCACGGACTGCATTTTTAAGGTCCGAAGCACTTCAGGGGCAGGAGAAGATAATAAACTAAAGGAAGGGTCCTCCTGGACAAATCACAGGAGGGGCCCTCGGCTCTTCTGTTGGACCCCAGTACCTGGGTGCCTGTCACACCCAGAACACACCATTCATCACTGAGAAATACACAAGGAAATGGACCACTGGCAGCTGTTTTCAAGATCTGTCTCACACACACATATTTTAAAAATTTCATACAAACTGTATTAGGTGGATCCTACTAAGACTCCCATTTTACAGATAAGGAAACGGAGACCTCTACTCCCTAGGTGCGTGGGACCTTTCAGGAAGAGCTAGCACTGATTGGACCTGACCGTGTGCCTTGATGCTGTGCTGAGTGCAGTATCTGTAGTATAGTTACTCCACCCCTAACCCCATGGTCTGGGCACCACTGCTGTCCCCACGAGACAGACGGAGACCTGAGGTGTCGGTGAGGTGACTGGCCCAGGATCATGTACCAGAGACGGAGGAGCCAGGACTGGACACCGGGGCTGCGTGGTTCCAGTGCCTATACTGGTAACTGCCCTGTTGTTCGTAACAGCCCTGATATTATTTTAAATGGGTACCAGTATCCCATAAAGAGTTTGCATTAGTTCTTACAACTTCTAAATGATTGTAACACCAAAGTGTTAACCTCCAACTTCAAAACCAATACCATCCAAATGAATGGTACTTGAATGTGATGGGTGATGATCTTTTCCTGAAACAGAATCACCCGTTCAGCCTTGTTGGGTTAAACAGCAGAAAGACATGGCTTCAGATTCAGTCTCATATTTAATCTATTTTGGTGTTTGGACTTGAGAAGGTCCAGCATGCGTGATGCCGGTTCACGTAACTTTGCTGTCTAAGGTGGTGTTAACAGCTTTGAGGCTTCGCCTGTATGGAATACTCACCTTTCTTACCCACCACGACCGGCCCCTCGACAGCCCTGCCGACCTGTCTGCTTCTCTTGATCATAAAGTGAGATCTGTGGCATTATTAAAATATTAGCTAAACAGGTGCTTAGTCCAGCGCTGACCAGGGCTGGGCCGGGAAACCTTCCTTACTGCCTGTGTCCTGGGGCTGACGAATGTGGCCTCTCCAGGCACAGCCCCAGCCTGGTCACATCCTGGGCCACCGTACACAAGTGGTGACTCTGTTCTCCTGCTGCTTTGTTCAAACCAGTGTTCCGCCTGTGTCTGTGCAGCCCGCCGTGGTGACCTTCGGCCTTTGGAGTGTAAATCTAGATGGGAACGTGGGTCTGAAATCCCATGTCCACGCTGGGTTCCGGGCTGCTCACCCACAGAGTCCAGGTGATGCTTGTGTTGATGTAGATGGATTTCCACTGACACGAGAACATGGAGTTGAGAGGTTCCTGCAGACCACCAAGAACGCGTCTGCAGGCGGCTGGAGGCCTCCCCGCACTCAGGAACCCGCCTTCTGGAGTCTAGAGTCCGGCCTCACCTGGTGATCCTCTCCCTGTCCTCGCTCCTGCCGCCCTCAGCTCTCCCCAGCACCGGGCGGACAGCTTGACCCCGGCCTGCCCCCTGCTCCCCGTCCCTTTCCCGGGTCAGCGGCATCTCTGGGCTCTTCCAGCATCCCGAGGACCAGGCACCTTCCCAAGAGGCACCTCCGCCCTCTCACCCAGGAGCCTGGCCAGTGGGTGTGACCTCTCCACAGAGAGACATCTTGGGGGCCTGGATGGTTTTCCCAAAGGGCTGGGGCCTCCGAGGACGTGGGTGTTGGGCGTGGTGTCCAGCTTCACTTTGTACGCAGAGGACAGCCATCGCCGACTTTGAGAAAGTGTTTGCTCCGTTCTGTGTTTCGGGAAGACAGCTCTGGGGGCCTTGCCCTCTCACCCCGTGGCGGCTGGGAAGGAACAAGAGTTTGTGCTCTTCTAGTTCTCACTAGTTCTAGCCGGTTTGAACCAGAATTACTTCTTTGTGATGGAAGGCATCCCTGGAGAAAGTTCGGTGGAGGACCAATTGTTCAGAACTCTGTTTCCTGCGAGTGAAATTTACTGAAGCTGTTCTTCTTGGCGGTTTTGTCACAGAAAAGGTGGTCTCCTCCAGAATCATCCTTCAGCGTCCGTCCTCGTGTTTCACGCGGCTCCCACAGGCTCTGGCTTCCAGCCACGGGTGGGGGTTGTTGTTGGAACTTTGGTGTGAGCCTGGAGTAGTCAGCTATCGGCTTGCTTGGGGCACTCGGATCTTGTTCTGTGAAAGGGTGTAATTGCATCGCAGAACGCACCGCCCAGGGAGCTGCAGGCCGACGTCCCGGGAGGGGCATCGCGGTGCCCGAGCCTTGTCTCTCCTCTGTGATCATCCCCCGAAAACCCCGACGCCGGCCTCCGACCCGTTCGACGTGGGGGATTGGTTTATTTTCCGTTTCCTTTGTGAGGTCACGGTAGGGTCTGATTTCATGTTCTCTTCAGGGGATAATTGCTCTTTTGCTGTTTTTCCAGGCTCTCCTTTTTGGCATTTTTCCTGTCCACCTGGTGACAGTAGGAGTGAATGTTTGCACAGTTGGCTCTTCCTCCCCGTCACCGCTGCCTTGGCGTCTGCGGGGGGAGGGGGGTGCTGTCTGCCTTCAGCAGACGATAGAGCATCACTTAGGCGCCCATCCCCCTTCAGGGCTGATACGGCAACTCAGGATAAAAGAACAGTTGAAACCTCAGGAGAGTTACCTTCTGAAAGGTTACGCAGACCTCTGATGGCTTCAAATATCAGGAATGACTGTAAACAGTTTATAAACATGAACCGGAAGGATTTCGGAGGCGTGTGGTGGTTACATGTCTCAGTTACAGAAAAAGAAAGAAAATGGGAAAACACGTGCCTTTATTTTCTCTCCCTTCTCTCTCACACGTCAGCCTGTGAGACAAAGCAAACCCGTCAGAATAAACCATTTCCAAAGAGGTTTAGACCAGAGCTTTCCGAGCGACCTCGCGGCACTGGTGGGAGTGGCTCTGTCTACCCTGCCCGGTGCTCTGACCCGCCCGCGTGTGGCCGTTGAGCCGTGAGACGTGGCCGGGGCCTGGGGCACTGAATCTGTAACTTTAGTTAATTTTAATTAAATCTAAGTAACCGCACGTGGCTGGCGGCTGCTGGAAACACGGCATTAAATCATGGCGGGATGGTGTAACTCACCAGCTCTGACCTCCCTACCAAGTTCCACACCCTCTACCCCCCTGCCTGTGGGTGCCTGCTCGGCTGGTGAAGGCGTCTCAGGGTTAGTGTGGCCAAAGCAGAGTCCTCGTCCCCCCGTCCCCCCCCCCCCCAAAGCCCCACAGCCACGCCCCCTCGTCTTCCCAGCCTCAGCCAAGAACCACCGTCCACACTGTGGCTCCAGCCACACGTCTGAGCCGCTTTCTCCCTCTCCCCCTCGATCAGCGCGTCCTTCAGATCCTCTGCTTAGGCCCTCGATTCCCTCAGCTCCCCCCCCAGGCAAAGCCTTTCCATTTCTTGCCTGAACGACCACAAGAGCCTCCTGAGCCATCTTCCTGGTTCCTGCTCGAGCCGTGCAGCTGATTCTTCTCACAACCAGGGTGATGTTTGTACGTGAACCAGACCTCGTGCTCGTCGACTGCAGACCCTCTGGGCCAGTTAGCAGCAGCTTCCCTGTGAAAGCCTGAAAACCAGAGTGACAGGGATTTCAGCAAAGCAGCTGTTTATTTCTGCCATCACTGTAGCCATCCAGGCCTGGCATCAACAGTCTCCTGACCCCGGGGCCCGGACCCTCCTTGTCTGCTAATCCTGCCATCACGTCCACATTCCAGCCAGCACGGCTGTGGAAAAGAGGAGGCGGGAATGCTCTTCCCGTGAAGGTCACTTCTCAGAGGTCGTGGGTACCACGTCTGACATCCCCGCAGTAACCTGCCCACACCCAGTTGCGGGGGGGCTGGGAAATATTGTCTCATCTTGAACATCACGAGCCTGCGGGAGATGGGGGTGTCCTGGGGGGTGACCTGTGGCCTCTGCCACACCCTCCAGCGGTTTTCATTGTGCAGCCCAGGCTCCTCCCCACGGCCTCTGAGGCCCTACGAGGCCTGACCCCTGTTGACCTCACTTCGTGTTCCAGCCAAGCTGACCTTCTTTCCATTCTCCACGTGCCAGGCTCTCGCTGGTTCCTCAGGTCGTTCGTAGAAGCCTCTCCCTCTGCCTGAAATGCTCCGTCCCAGACCCCTGCAGGCCCAGCTGTGTCTTGTCACCATGATTCTGCTCGTGTGACATCTGCAAAACTTTCTCAGACCATCCATCTACCCATCACCCAAAGTATTCCTTTAGGACCACCTGCCTTTCTGCAAGCATCTCCCACTCCCTGGAAATAGGTTTATTTCTCTGCATCTCCACCCATACCACACCCTGCTCTGGAGTAAACTCCACGGAGCAGGACCTTCCCCTTCTTCCCCCCTGCATCTCCAGTACCTGGGGTTGTACCTAGCACGGAAGGGGTGTCTGATGAAAACCTGGGCAGCACTGTCACAGAGAAGGCATGTGTGTGCGACTGTATAATATTAAAGCGGGAAAGGCTGGCGTTCTCTTGCCCAGTTCCCACCTATTAAAGGTGATGGGAAAAGACACGTGATGGTGTTACGTAGGTGATTAAACAGTAGAGGTAATTAGCGGAGATTTCTCATGAAAGCCTCGTGAACTAGACAGATGTGGACTGGATGCTGAAGGCATTGGTTGGATTCAGAGCTGATCACTGAACCCTCTGCTACCACGACTGGTGAATTGCCAGCAGAACCTGTGTGACCTTGTGTGCAAGTAACATCTGAATGAGCACGAAGTGAGGGGCTGGTCCGCGTGAAGGAGGACACAGGCCACCACGCCCTGTCTTCACCACGGTTGGTTGACTGCCAACGAGTCACTGCTGTCACCTTCAGCATAGCTCCGTGGCGGGGGTGGCGGGTCAGGGCCCATCCTGCAGCCTCTGCCCAGGTAGGTGCTGAATGGGAGCGAAACGACGGGAAAAGACCTCACGGGGGTTTGGTGAGTGTGGAAAGAGTTGGGTGTCGCTTCCCCACCCACGCAGCGCACCAGATGCGCCTGAAGAGCAGGCGCGGCGCCAGCCGCATGCCCTGCAGTCCCCTCGGTGGGCGCGCGGGCCCTCAGGCTGGGCCGCAGCGTCCGTGTCCGCGTCCTTGGCTCTGGTCCTGTCCAGCCGTTGTATTTAAGCTCTCAGGACCTGAAACTAATGTTTACGAAATACAGCAGAGTTCCACCTACTCTGTACCTTCCCTCGGGGTCCAGGGATGCACCCCAGCCTCGGGAATGCCAAGGGTCCCTTGCGAGGTGCAGGCCGGCCCCCTGGTGTCCACCCCACCCTTCATAGATGAGACAGGTGGACAGTGAAGGGGCCAGGGTGGCCGCAGGGGACGCACGCAGCCCGGGCCCTCCCTGGGAGGTGGTAGACCTGCAGGAGCCCTGCGTGCGCCCAGAGCCCGGGGAGCCCCAGGCTGACTCCCGGCGCCGCCCGCGGGAGAGCCTGCCGTACGGTCGTTGCGGACGTGAGGGGACTTCTTGGCGCGCACGTGAAGGTCTGCACTAGCACACGACGAGGCGCTGGGCACAGTGAGAGGAGGAGGGGGCGGGTAGCAGGACCCAGAGGTGCCGGGTCACTCTGCGGTCTTATGTGGGGGGTGGGGATCTCTAAAACTCGGATCAGTGTGTTCTGTGATTTGAGGCCAGTCACCTGAGAGGCTGAATGTATGCACAGTTTCCAGGCAGTCATGCCTTTTTCTTGTTTAGAATCGTTGGATGAGAGGTTTAGCTTAGGCCAGGAGGTGTGACAAGAAGCCCATTCCTTTCTGCCTGACGTGACTCCCAGCTGGCAGCCCTTCCAGACGAGGCAGCGGACAGATGGCGGCAGCTGGCCGGGTGACGCTGTGCTGGGAAGGGCTCTGTTCATCTCATCCAAAACGGGGCCGTTTTTGAAATGCAACATGGTGATGTCCCTTTCACGTGTCCCTTTGGCTGGCTGAGAATTACTTTTTGAGGACAAGTGACATCGTTTGCAAAGTTAGCAAAGAGGGGACACACTGGGGACAGATTTTTGAGACGGGCTCCAGCAGGGCAGCCCTCCGCGGCAGCTGTGCGGTGGGTTTCGAGCACCTGGCGACAACCTGAAATGCATGTATCCGCACCCTCTCCTCTCGTGCCGGGTCTGCGGGGCGTGATTGCGATGCTTTCACACATCAGGAAGGACCAGCTTCCCCCGTGAGTCCCCCGCACGGGCCCCAGGCCAAGTAACCACCCAGGGGTTCCGCCCTCTGGTGAGTTTAGACCTGGTGAGGCTGGAGGGGGTGGTGATTGCAGGAAAGCAGCCTGAAGAGGTGCAGAAGCGAAGCGGTCAGGGGAGAGCGGATGAAAGATGCCAGGGAGCGCTGTCTGGACATTCACCCCGCCCTCCACCTTCTGCCCTTCCTCAGAGAGGCTTCCCTGACTGCTCACTCGGAATTCACCAGGTTATTTCTCTTACCACACCCGGATTCTCTGCATTCAAGTTAAAAAATTTTTTTTAAATTGTGGTATGAAACACATAATATAAACGTCACCATCTTAACCATTTCTGGGTGGGTGTGTTTAGTACATTCACACGGTCGTGCAGTCATCAGCACCATCCATCTCCCAGTGACGCTCTGTCCGCCTTAAACACTGTCTTCCCCTCCCCCAGCCCCCACCACCCACACCCTACTTCCTGTCTCTGTGCATCTGACTCCCCTGGGGACCTCACAGCAGGGGCATCACACCATTTGTCCTCTTGTGGTGGCTTATCTCACTGAGCATAGTGTCCTCAAGGTTCACCCGTCGTAATGTCTCCGAGTTTGCTTTCGAGGCCTGAGTGATGATCCGTCGTCTGTCTAGACCACGTGTAGTTTATCCATGCATCTGTCCACGGACACGGGTGCTGCTCCCACCTTCCTGCTGTTGTGAAGAGTGCTGCAGGGAACACGGGTGTGCAGATGTCTCTTCGAGACTGCACTTTCAGTTCTTTTGGGTGTGTACGCACCAGTCAGTGGGATTGCTGGCCCCTACATACTCACTTTTTTCATCCACCAGACCATCGTGTTGGCTCTGAGCCCGGGGCCATCTCCAGCATCGCGTGGCCTGACCGCCAAGGAGCAGAGCCCGCGGGTGGCTGTGGCCGGCGGTGCCGTCTCCTCTGGGCACGGAGCACAGGCTGTCTCAGGAGGACCACCCACCTCCTGCGGCTGCCTGATTTGGAGCCCCTCCCCTGACTCTCCAAACAAGCAAACTTGCAAAGGGGGGATGGGAAGGATGAGTCACAAACGCCCAGTTACCAAGTTCACGGCTGTGGGCTTTGCTCATGGTTTCTGTGGGACAAGTGAGTTGTTCTTCTTCCTTCTCTCCCTCCGGCTCTGAGGCTCGTCTGCCTTCCTGCGGGGCCTCCTCGGGGCCGCCTCCCCACGACATCCCTTCCTGCCACCCTCTCATCTTCCCTCTGGTCCGTTTCTGAGCGCCTGGGGAGCTTTCCGAGCCTCAGTGGCCACAATGCTGTGTTTCTCGCTAATGTCGAGCCGTGTCATGTGATAAATCCATTTGTCAGGTAATTAAAGACCTAGGAGGAGTGTGGGAAGATGCTGCTTTTTTAAGCCTATTGAGATCTCTCTGGTCCAGCAGGGACTGATGTTTGATGGGGAATTTGAGAGCTGCATCATTCAGAGTACAGTGCTTTCCATGTGGCTGCATCCTGCTGGAACTCAGAGCTGGGGCGCTTGTCACGCTATCTTGGTGGCCTAATGGATTCTTCTGTGGTTGTTTTTTGGAGAAGGTGGGCTGAAGATAATTGGTGACCATGTCTGCCCTCATGGCATCCCAGGTGCCATGCACCTCTCTGTCCTGGTAACACAGAGTTCTCCGAGGGGCGGTTTGTTTTGAGGACAGGGGTTTTGTTTGGGGGCCAGTAGCAGGTACGTGTGTTTGTTACCACAACGAGGAGGACACGGATGTCCTAGTCTCTGGTCAGCACTTGTGCCCTCAAAGAATGTCTGCAGGGAACCCAGATGCTTTTAAGGAACCAAGACGATTAGGTCCACAGTGAGGGACACGTCACGTCTCTAATATTAAGTCAGCTGTTGTGCGGTTCAGTTCAGACATCCAAAAGTTTTGAAACTTTTTGTTTTATTGTGGTAAAATATACATAATGTAGAGTTTACCGTTTTAACCCTTTTTAAGTGTACAGCTCAGTGGCGTTAACTATATTGATAGTATTAGTGTCGCCACCATCCATCTCAGAATGCTTTTCATCTTGCAAAGCTGAATCTCTGTCCCCGTTAAACACTCACTCCCCGTCCCCCTCCTCCCAGACCCTTGCACCCACACCCTACCTCCAGTCTATGAATCTCATGACTCCAGGGGCCTCGTATAAGTGGAATCATCGAGTATTTGTCTTTGGGGGCTGATTTCCGCTGAGCATAATATTGTCAGGGCCAGAACTACCTTCCTTTTCAAGGCTGAGGCACATTCCACCGCATGGAGGTAGCGCATTTTGTTTACCCGTCATCTGTCGATGGTCACGTGGGTTGCTTCACTTCTGGACTGTCGTGAATAACGCTGCGGGAGTGTGAGTGCACAAACGTCTGTCCCAACCCCTGCTCCCAGCCTTTTAGGCGGAGTCGCCAGGTCACACAGTTTTCAGGACTTTCAGAGTCGCTATGTTCTTTGGAGGCTATCTCGTCTAACTTCCTACACCCCTAAGAGTTTATGTTGACATTTTTTTCAAATGGAATTAACAGGCAAAAAATATGGTCATTATTTTGTAATCAAGCTACAAGTTTGAACTAGGTGGTGGGATGATGAAACCAGAAGCAGTGTTGTTTTTATGTTTTGTTTCCTTTGTGGCATTTAATATAATAATAATAATTATCATTATTAAATATGCGTGTTTCTTCTTGCCACTAGAGAAATGTGCTTTTGAACTGATTTTCCTACTTGATATGATTTTAAAAGACAGCATGCATACGTTCACTTATCTGTTCTTTTAAAGAATTAGGAAGCATTTAGAGAGAATGCTTGTTAAAATGGGTCTGGTAGATTAAAATCTATTATTGTAAAGTTGGTATGTGGTAAGAGATTCTTTGTTCTAGAGAAGGAGCATCTGCTTTGCAGATTCATCGTTGAAGTGTCTTTATAATTGTAACCTCTACTTGTGCACTGATATTTAACTCAGTGTGCAAAGTATTGGTTTACACAATGCGTTTGTGTTTCTGCCCATAACAGGCTGATGCCCATCAGCTGTGTTAGCCAAGGGCCTGGTGGTTTTGGCCGGACACCTCGGTTTTGTGTGTGTAACCGGTGGTGCGTATCCGTGACAGACAGGGACCAGCCGTGCTCTCCACCCAGCAGAAACCCGAGGGGACGTCGGGACAGCAGAATAAACTCATGTTGCGACAGCAAGAAGAACCTTTTCAGAAGATGACTCTGACCATGTCTTTTTACTCCATGGCTTCAGTCCTTCCAAGGCTCGTGTTGCTTTGGGAACGAAGTGCCCGTTTTTCACTGTGGCCTGTGAGGGTCCTCAGGGCGGCCCGGGGACCCTCCCAGCCCCGCGTCCCCGCCGCCCCTCACCTGCTGGTTCAGCTCCTTGAAAACTCTGTGCTCTGCAGCACCTCTGGACCTCTGCACAGGTGCTCTTTGGTAGAACAATCTTCTACGACGTTTTCTTAGGGTGAAATGTGCTCAAGTCCGTAAGTGACAGGTGTGCCGTTTTCTCCAGAGATTTCTCCCGCATCCCCGCCCTCCTCACTCATCACAGAGACTGTGCTTCCCAAGGTCAGTCTGATTAGATATTGAACAGATATAAAAATACTAACAAGTCAGACACGCAAGATGCTGGCCCCTCGCACGTTCGAGGGCTGTGACCGTGGCTGTGAAATGCCCGTGCGTCCCTCCCCTGCAACCCGTGCCGCTCCTGCCCTCCCGGTCCCCACGAGCCCGGCTCTTGTGTTTCTCCTT
Organism: Hippopotamus amphibius kiboko; assembly: GCF_030028045.1. Taxonomy (NCBI): domain Eukaryota; kingdom Metazoa; phylum Chordata; class Mammalia; order Artiodactyla; family Hippopotamidae; genus Hippopotamus; species Hippopotamus amphibius. Next base: position 2,244,400 of record NC_080196.1, on the reverse strand, counting down.
CCCTTGCTTTTCTTTACAGTTTTGCCTCATCTCCTGGGATCTGTGAACAGTATGTCATTCCGTTCTGCCTGTCTTGAGTTTTTCGTTAAGCGGGATCCTGCAGTGTGCGCTCTCCTGGGCGTTTTTGTTTCCGCGCAGCACTGTCCCAGGCGCGTCCGGGCTGCCCTCTGCAGCTGTAACGCCCGCGTTTCACGGCCGTGTGGCCCCGAAGTGATTTTTCACGGATCTCTGTTCTCTTTCCCTCACGCCCCGTCTGCATCCCAGCACGCAACTGAGACCCCCCACGGGGCAGCGATCGCGTCTCTCTCTCACTGCTGTGTCCCGGCATCCAGCACGTGAGAAGGTATCTCGTAAAGGAAAGCCACGCCCTTGGTCTGGGGGTCTGCCTGTGACGGTCACAGGCCCCAAGCCGTCCTGGGGGGGCCCGAGCTCTTCCTCCCTGCCCCTCCCCCGCCACAAACCCTAGACCAGGCTCAGCACGCTTTCTGGAAGAGGCCAGATGGGAAACACTTCAGGCTGTCTGGGCCTTAGGGTTTCGCTCGTAACTACTCTGCCGTCGTGGCACAAAGCAGCCACAGATGATGTGTAAACAGAGGCGTGTTCCAATAAAACTTTATTGACAAAAATAGCCGTTGAGCCGAATTGGCCCATCAGCTATGTTTGCCGACCTCTGCTCTGGACGACTTTCCTGGCTGGAGAGGAGGACAGTGAGAGGAAGCCCCCCGATCACACCGTGCCTTCCAGACAGGATAGGCAGAGTGGGCTGAGGCCAGAAGGTGAGGCGATTGGCTCCAGTCCAGGTGGAAAGGTAGTGGTTTCCAGACGGACACCACAGCACACCTGCCGGTCAGCCTGCTGTGTGTCCGTGTGGAGCCATGAAGGGAAAGGCCGCCGGGTCTCTGAGCTGCAGATGGGGACAGGGTTTGGACGGTCACCTCCCCGTCCTTTCTGCAACCCTTCCTTCCCGGATTTGCCTCCACATCTGCGGTGGGAGCCTGGCTGGCTGTGCGTATGGAGGGTCCAGCGTACAGGATGCGTTTGGCAGGGGAGGAGGCTGAGGGGTGGAAACATTGCCTTTTGTTTGTTGAATTGAGCAGAGCGGCTTCTTTGAAGAGTTCCAGGTACAAGTGGCGGGTCAGCCTTTACCAAGCTGTTTTCCTAACCCTGGTGTGGCTCTTGTGTTCACAATATCAGGCCAAGCCCAGGAGAACGTTGCAGGGGAGGAGGGCAGGCTCGTGTGGACAGGTTCTGATCCTGGGTCCGTCTCGGTCTTTTCCTTATTTAATGGGGCTGCTTAAACCCACCTCCCGGGCTTGCATTAGGAATGTGACGTGCTCTTTGTGGAACAAATTCGTTTGAAACCAATGTGGCCAAAGCTGGGGTCAGGCGATGAGGACAAGAAAAAGGACAGTGGCACCAGTGCTAGCTGGGCTTGGCCCTTCAGCCCTCCCCCCACGGCGGGGGGGGAGCTGTCACCTCCCCGCGTGCGAGATGGTCGCTTGGCCAGTGAGGGCAGAACTGAGGCTGAGACGCAGTGAGTCTGGCCGGGCAGCCGCACTCTTCCCCCCGGCCGCCTCTCCCGGCGTCGGGGCTGACACCAGGCACTTGCTGCCATCACACTGCTGCTGGGGAGCTGGGGCGCCGTCCTGAAACCCCCGGCCGGCCCGTCTGCTCTCCTGCCGTGTGTGATGCCCCGCCTTTGGCAGGATAGACAGGAGCCGCCCTGGTGAGAGTCGCACGGTGTGGAATTGAAGGGGCCGAGCCCCTGCTGTGGTCCAGGTCGGTGGCCGGCGCGGTGTGGCTAAGCCGTCTCCCAGGATGCTGCGCCGCGTGGCTGGTGGAGACGGCACGGCAGGGACTCGAGTGAGTTCCCGGGGCGGTCCTGGAGCTCCGGCGAAGGAGTCGGAGCAGGGGCTCTGGAGACATCCCAGGACACAAAGCATTCGGGAAATCGGGTCAGCCTCTTCACGCGTGATGTGTGCGTGAAGCATTTTCCAACAATCAACTCCACGTAACAAGGTGTAGACGCCATTGGGGCCTTTGGCCCGTATTTCCCTTGAGGTGGGGCAGGTCCCCGTGTCTGGTTCTGGCCCACGAGCTGTGAGCAGACGTGACGTGTCCCGCCTGGGCTGGAGCATTTAGTGACCTGCAGGAGACTGGGGGCCTCTGACACACCTTGTCACGCGACCCCCAGGTGGCCGCGGTGGTCAGAGCCCCCACCCGGCCCCCTGACCCCCGCCCGACCCCCTGACGCCCACCCGACCCCCACGTGGCCGTGGTGGTCAGAGCCCGCGCCCGCCCCCACTGGGCATGTAGTGTGATCACGAAGTGAACTTCGGATGCTTTCAGCCTCTGAAATTATTCAGTTTTTTGTCCCCGCAGGGTGATATAGTCCATGACTTAATACACAGCCCGCTGTGGGTTTCTCTCCTGGCAGGCACCCTGCTTGTACCTTTTTTTTTTATGTCAGTGAGTGAGGACAAGCATGACAGAATGTTAGTGTTGACTTTGGGTAGAGTTTTGTAAAGAACAAATAAAACGTTCCAAAACTAGGGTCCAATTCCATAGGATGTTGTATGTGTTGATACATCTACCAAAATGTGTGGTGTTGTGATGGTGTCGGGAAATGCTGGCCTCCTGGTCAGGCTGTTGTGATGCAGACATACCCCAGTGTGTAGAAATACTCTTCACCAGTGGGTCCAAATCAGCCACCTTGAGGGCTCATCCGCTCCCGTTGCCGTGGCTGCACTCGCTCCCCCTCACATCTCGCCAGCGACGTCGGGCCTTCCAGGGGAGCAGGCTGGCATGGGTGTCACGTCCCACAGCATCATCCGTGTGCGCACGAATGGATTCCTGTCCACCTGAAACCCATCCAGACAGCTCCAAAACCTGCCTAACTTGCTGCGTTTGGGCAACGCGGTCACCCCGTTGGCCTGCACGCTTAGCGTGTGTTGTTCACACGTCAGGTGCTACTGCGGCCCAGGACGTGTCTCCTTTTGTGTCTTCAACAGCTGCCATTTCGGGTTTCCGTTCTCTTCACCCCTCCCCCTTCTCCCTTGCTCACCCGGAGGCGTCCCCTCTGTCTCTCTGTCTGTCTCCCCCTCCCGCCACCCCCTCCTCCAACCAAAGGCTGAAATGGATCCTGTTCTAAGATCCCTGACCCTGGGGAATGCACCTTTGTCACCACCCCTGGTGAACAGCACTGCAGGACCCCTTTGAAACGCTCCCGCCGGGCACCGAGGGGGCTGCGGGCGCAGCGACGGGGCCCTGAGCCCACCCGGCTGCGGTCTTCAGTGTGAGCTGCATAGTGTCTGCCTGAAGCTCCAGGGGTGTCAGTTTTCAGCTCGTGTTCAGGGTGACGTGCAGCGGGGGTAGAATTAGGGGGAGACATTGAGTCCTGAGGGGAAGGGGAGGTGGCAGCACGCCCGTCCCCACAGGTGTGCTTGCCTCTGTGTCGCGTAAGCGGAGGTTCCAGAGCCAGGCGGAGATGCTCTCCACCCTCTCCTGCCCTCCTCCCCTCCCCTCCCCTCCCCAGGCCCTGCAGATACAGCACCTGACGTGCCGCCCCGTGTCGTCAGTTCCCCAACAGCGTCCCGCAGCATGAGAAATCCGTTTCACCCTCCACAGTGGGAAACAGGCCCCGCGCTTTCTCCGGGAGCATGCGGTGATTTTTAAAGTTTACAGATTATCATTAGAAAGGTAGGCCTCTCTCTCCGGGAGCCTCCCATCTGGCCAGTGGTCAGACTTTTGCCAAGAAGAAGGGGCGCCCCGGGGCAGAGGGCCTGTGTGCCTGGGGCAGAGGAGAGGTGTGTTTAGGTTCTGGCTCCTGTCTGCGCTCCACGTCGGAGGACGGGGCTTGTCGGGGCCGCCCGGATGGGAGCCCGTCGGGGAGACAGACCCACATCCTGGAGAAGACAGGGCGGTTGGGCAGCCCCCGACCCGCCAGTGTCACGCAGACAGGCCTGCTTGGGCCGCATCTGAGCGCCCAGACCACGGTCCAGCTCATCCGTCGTGTGAAGATCCACACGGCACGAGGCTGAGACACCGCAGGCGGGGCAGGTGGTGTCGGGACCAGCGTCAGAACTCACACCTCGTGGGCAGTGGTCGGACCCCTCAGACAGGGAAGGGGTGACGGCTGTCAGGGAACGTCCCGGAAGGACGGGAAGGGGTGGCATTTCAAGGGACGCCGAGGCTGCGGTCACAGTAGGAATAGCACAGGGGTCACTGGGTAAAGTCGCCTCCAGCCTCGCGGGAGTGGGTGCCGATACCTGGCCCAGGTGTCCGTGCGCCCTTGGCCTTTACTTCCTGAGAGAACCCTCCAGGCCCTCTCTGCCGTGCTTGCCGGACGTTTGGCCCTGTGACCTCTGACCTCCGGCACCGGCCAAATGCGGGTCCCTCGGGAGGTGCGTCTTCCCCCTGAAATGCCCTCTTCCTCTGTCCGCTTGCATCTCCAGATTCTCCCGGTTCTCATGGGGCCAATCAGAGGCCCTCCTTCCCGTCTCTGTTCTTACGTGGACAGCTTCGCGGATTTGCCCATCATCCTTGGCAGGAGGATGCGTCCGTGTGCTGCCCCGTGAACACAAAGGGCCCTGTTCTCTGCCCATCTTCCCAGCCTCCACTCCCAGGCCGGGGAGGGGTCCCGTCTCACTCTTCCGAACCCCCCGCCCGGCTTTACTCTCTTCTCTGTACAGTCAGCACCCTTCCCTCTCCTGCTGGCCCACACGGTTCACGTGTGTCCCATCGGGGTTTGTCCAAATGACCCAACACAGGTGTGTGTACAGTGACCTGCACCTGCTTGCGCTGAGCTGTATCTCACAGACACTAAGGTATTTGTGATGTAAGTGAATGAATTAAGGATGGACGGGAGTGGCCGAAAGTCACCGGACGTTCAGGAGAAAGCAGCTTGCGTGTTGAGAGGTGGGGGGGCCTTCCCGTGGGTGGGTGGTGGGGAGGCGGGGCTGTGACAGAGTATTTGGTGCCGGGGAGACAAGAGGGCACGTGCTCTCGCGAGAGGCTGCGGAGTGACCGGCCTGGGGCCGTGAAGGACGAGGAGGAGCAGCGGAGGGTGCGGGCCTGGCGGGGGCCCTAACCCGGCCGGAGAGGTGGGCTTCGGAGGGGAGCGGTGGGAGGGGGCTCACTGTGCACCATGGCGTGGTCTTGGCCTCGGCCTCGCCGTGGTCTTGGCACGGCCGTGGTTACGTGACTCACTCAGATCAGACCGTGAAATGAAGGGGAGGGGGCAGCAGCCGGGCGCCCAGCCCCTGGTCCGGCCTCTCACCCCGGGTGCCGCCCCGAGATGGGGCACAGTGGGCGCCGTGTTCTGACCAGCGTCAGCATTTACGGCTGTGCTCCGACCGGCACGATTGTTTAATACCATCTGCAGGACCTTTATTACCCCGAACGCAGTGTGTTTTCCAAAGAATTATGCATCGCTATAAAATATTCAGAGATGAAATATTCTAATGCCTGCTAGGAAGGGAGCGGAAATACACACGGCACCAAGTGAATTTATTTCCACTGTTAAAATTCCTGGTGTGTCAGCTACTTAAAAGGCAAATCCAAGTAAACAGATGAGGCACGTGATTTCCCCTGAGGGGAGTGTTTTAATGAGAGTAGAGACAGTTGATAGACGTTTGTATCTGCAGCTCTTCTTTCTGCCCCATTAAACCAGAAATCGGTCTTACCCGGGAGTGACCTAGTATATGTGTACAAGGCAAGATGATTAACGGCAAGGGGCCAACTGCAGAATTGCTTAGCCTGTTGTATTTGCTACCAGCCCTGTATATTCAGTATACAACCGTATGATATACAGATCAGAGGCCGGAGAGAGAGACTGTGCCCAGAGCAGTAAATCACATCTGCAGAAAGTAGGCTCTGTGGCAGGACGGAGCAGTTTCTCTCCCAAACTCCTCTCTCTGCCCACAGTTGTGGCCTTATTAGCACTTGCCACGGGCCCACGTTGGTCCCCGGGTAGCAAAGCTCACCGTAGGGCACGGCCACCTAGTAGGTGAGTGGTCAGGCAGGTGTATAACTGGGCTCAAAAACGGGAAAGCAGTTAGCTTCCTGACGGTCAGTGGCTGATTCTCTATTTCAAAACACAGAATGTGCTCAGTTGTAGTCCTGAGACTCAGTCAGCTTTGACCGCAGTTGTGGAAGCAGTATTCTGACAGGGGTGGTTTGTCTGAGGCTGGGGTGCTGGAGGGTTAACGGGTAACCAGTTAGATGAAGCAGCCGTCAGCGCGTCTGTCTTCTGTTGGGCTTGCTTTTCATTTTTTCCTGCTTTTTTTTAACTTGTAGCTTATTGTCGTTTAGAGTCTCCCTTCCTACAGCTGCTCGGGTTATTTTTTCCTTTAAACAGGTTTTTCTGTGTGATGTGAAGAACGTCTTTGATTTTCTCTCCCGACTTCCTCACCTCCCTCAGTATCACCATCGTTCACCCAGGTTTCCGCGCTCGCCCTCGGGCCATCATGAACCCCCGCCGCTGTTTTTAGTGAGATACCGGAGTCCATCACTCCTCTCCTTGGAAATGGTTCTTGGGACGTCCCTGGTGGCGCAGTGGTTAAGAATCCGCCTGCCAGTGCAGGGGACATGGGTTCCATCCCTGCCCCAGGAAGATCCCACATGCTGCGGCGCAACGAAGCCCGTGAGCCACAACTGTTGAGCCCATGTGCTGCAACTACGGAAGCCCACGTGTCTAGAGCCTGTGCTCCACAACAAGAGCAGCCACCGTCACGAGGAGCCCGCACACCACAATGTAGAGTAGCCCCCGTTTGCTGCAACTAGAGAAAGAGTGTGCACAGCGACGAAGACCCAGCGTAGCCAATAAATAATTAATTTAAAAAAAAAAAAGAAATGGTTCTTGAAACCCTCAGCGACCAGCGGCTCCAGCCCACGTCTACGAGGACCCTAAAGGGCTGCAGTGGGAGAGGCGAGATCGTCAGCACCGCCCGTCAGCTCACAAGGGCGCGCTGGCCGAGCTCGTACTGTCTAAGCAGCAGACCTGCTGCGGCACCTGCCTCGGGTCCTGGGCTCCAGCTGCATTTTTCTCAGGTTCCCGTGTGTTGAGACTCTCACAGCCGCTTCTCGCCTCCTCCCTCTCCCCAGGGCTCTGGCCCATCCCTCCCTCCTCCCCCAGATCCTTCTTACCGGATCCTCACTTTCTTCCCCACTGGCTGCCCACGGCTTTGAAACGTGCGCCTTCCCTTTAAGGGAAGCTTGAGTTCCCCCAGTTTTCCCCAGGCACGTCCTTTACTCCGGCCGGTTGTCTCGCGGGCCTTCGGCTTCTCGTGGTCGTTGCCGGGTCCACCTCTCTGCCTGCTTTGCTGCTGCCCCGTGAATGTGCACTTTCCCTTCTGACGGTTGGGCACGTACCTTTGAGACCCCCCCACCTCGACGTCCCTGAGTTCCCCGAGACCTAGATCCCGTTCGCTGCGCTGACCCTCCCCCGTCCCAAATGGTGACCCCCTCCCGTCTGTCTGCATCTGAGTGTTTGCCATGTACAAAGCGTGGTGCCCTGGAGGGACCCGAGTCCAGCCAGGCACGGACTGGCCACACGGCTCAGGGGGGTAGAGCAGGCAGTAAAACACGCCCCCGCGTCATTCTGAGGCTGGTGGGTTGTATGAAATACTGTATTTTTTTAAGGGGTGGGTAAAGTTGGGCCTGTTGGTACCGGTTCCGAGGTATGTCTATGTCCAGAGAGAGAGTTCGGGGTAGTGGTGAGAACGTGGCTTCTGAAGCCGGAGCACCTGTTGCCGGTAACCAGGGTGCGACCCAGGCAGTTCTTGGCCTTTTCGTGTCCCCTTCCCTGTCGTAAAGATGGGGATGATAAAGGCGCCCGCCTCTCGGGGCTGCTGGGCGAACGGAGTGGACGGGGGGAGGCCTGGCACGTGGCAGGTCCCGGAAGCGTGAGCCGTTGCCACCTCTGTCATCCCCGCCACCAGCTCCAGTGCTGTCTCCTCCCCGAGGGACAGAAATCACGAGGTCACCTCTCCCAGAGGAGCGGGAAAGCGGTGATTGGTCCACACCGGAGCGGAACAGGCTGCTACCCGGCTTCCTACGACCTTCGCTTCAGGGCCGGCACGGGCAGTGACCTCCACGCAGCGCCCGCGCGGGCTGTTCCAGGAGGCCAGTGTTCGGACACGCATCTGCTGAGGGTGGCTGTGTCCCAGCCCCCAGGCCCACCCCCGGGACTGAGGAGTCACCGGACTCAGCATCTCAGCTTCTAGTTTGGCTGTGATTTACTGCAGGAGAGGGTATGGAGCAAACTCAGCAAAGGGCAGAGTCCGGAAGAGGCCAGGCCCGAGCTCCAGTGTCCGCTCCCAGTGGAGTCACACGGGGGGGGTACGTCGTTCCCCAGCTGCTGGCTGTGACAACACGTGTGAGACGGTGTCCCCAGGAGCTCATCCGAGACCCAGCGCCCAGGGATTTGATTGGAGCTGCTCGCACAGGCCCCTGTGCCTGGCGCACACCCTCGGGGCTCAGAAGGAAGCCGCTGCTTGGCCTGGACCACCCCGAGGGCACGGAGTAGGTCCCCAGGGCCGTGCTTGCTGCTCAGGGAACCAAGGGACGACTCCTGAGATCCCAGGTCCCGGCATCACACCACATCCTCTGAGCATACGCCCTCCCTCGCCTGAGCTGGACAGATTCCCAGTGCAGCTGAGATGCTGCTGCTTCGTGCCTTCTTCTTTTTTTTTTTTTTTTTTACAAAGGAACAGTGGTTTTATTTACACAAGAGCCTTGCCACAGGCTGTTTAATTTTAGCCATGAATTCTATTTATTTTAATACAATTTATAGCACAGCTTCCAATTGGCTTATGTATAACTTCAGCATCTGTTCGTAGGTCTTCGGGGCATTAGGAAAATAGGGACAGAGAAAGGATGTGGTGTTCACTTCTTGCCATTTTTATTCTGCATCTGAGACCCCTGTTCCCTGTTCCCTGCTGCTGCAGTCACCTGCTGCATTGAAGCACCAGAGGGACACGTCTGGCCGGCCTGGTGTGTGTCCTCTCTGACTGAAGACAAGGTTCGTCTGTGCTTGACTCCTGGACCTTGCCGTTCCCTGCTCAGCGTTCCAGCTGTCTCAGCTCCTGCCAGGCGTTCGTGCCCGAGAGGCAGAGCTCAGACTCTGGACCGGGCTGCCTGAGTTCCGTCCCAGCTGTTTGAGCACAGATTAGGACTTCTCCGTTTCCTCTTCTGTACAATGGGGATAAGAGTACCCACCTCCTAGGATGGTTGTGGGCTTAAAGGAGGTACCGTATTTCATCGGTTCTAAAATGCAGTCCCGCCACCACTACGCACACGGTTTTAGCATTGGTAAAATCAAGACGCATCTTACAATCGATGCTGTGTTAGAGGTGAACTGGCAGCTTTTTCTTTCTTGGTGGTCCATTCAGTAATGGTGCATCTTAAAATCGATGGCCTCGTAGATTAGGTAAAATACTATAAAAAGCACGCAGCACTTAACACCGTGCTGGCAGGAAGCCAACGTTCAGGAAGCTTAGCGGTTATTGCTGTGGTCAACAGGCCACCCCTCCAGGAAGGAGATCAGCTGGCTCTTGTCCAGTGCTTTCTATGTTTAGGTGTCTAATCGTTAGAACCCACGAGGCAAAGATTCTCACCCCCATTTTACAGATGAGGAGAGTGAAGCTCGGGACATCCAGGCAACGCGCCTTCCCTCACAGAGCAAGGGAGGGGCAGACCCAGAAGCCTGCACGCCACGGCACGGGCCGCTCGGCCAGCTGTCCATTTTATATGGTCGGGGAGCTGTGAGTGGTTTTTATATTTTTCGCAAGTTGTAAAACATCAAAAGAAGATGCATGTTTGGTGGCGTGTGAAAACTGTAAGAAATGGACGTTTCTGCGTCCATCAGTAGAGTCCTGTTGGACCCGGCCCTGCCCGCGTAGTTCTGTGCAGGCTGGTGGCTTTTGCACAGCAGTGCCAGTGTCGGGTGGTCCCAACAGAAACCACGTGGCCCGCAGCACCTAAGATGTTCGCCATTTTGCTTTTGGTGGCAAAGGCCGCTGACGCCTGGCCTGTCCTGGGCCCGCCGGCCTGCACCCGTGGGAGGGGAATCTTGTTCACGTTCGTCTTCCACACCTGGCAGCCGCTCAGCCAGCAGTGCCTGAATCGAATTTCTGTAATAGCCCCTGAGTCTCGAAAGCAGGTCTTCCGTTGTGCAAGTAACTGGGTACCAGATAAACATCAAAGTAAAATGCTCGTGGGCTCAAGGAGAGGAATCCAGTTACGGAAACTCTCCGAGACTCTTTTCCAAAGAGGTTCGTGTTTGTGTTGCCACATCTCTTAGAGAGTAGATGAAATAAAGTGATCCCTGGGAGCTGTGGAACGGGTAAAAAAGCCCCCGGGGAGGAGCTGTTTGCAGGAAATTGAACACTTGGTTCCGTGCTGTCAGCCCTTGAAAGGCCTGCCGTGTGGTGGGTACAGGTGGCGGGGCACCCGTGGTCAGGAGACCCTCCGGCAGGTGGGCGGAGAAGTGAGTCCGTGATGTCCTGCCTTGCAGGCCCCACTGGTTTCAAGAGCTCGATAGGGTTGTTGACACTCAACCAGGATCGATGTTCCCTCCCCATTAAATGTGTACAAGGCGGGCAGGCGGAGGCACCAGCAAGGTCACTGGCGACCTTGCTCAACCTGGAGTTTGAGCCACGATCAGGCAGGTGGGCCCACAGTCCCGTGAGCCAGGAGCTCCCTGGCCTCGGACCCCGGAAGGCGCCTCCTGTGGCTGCAGGGGCCGCACATCTGGGCCAGCACATCTGGCTGGATGTGTACCTGCGTGTGATGGAAATTTTCACAAGAAAAAATGTTATGTTTAAAATATGACATATTAACCATTTCTAATACCGAAGCAGGAGTATTTCCACACATGGACATTCGGAGTATGAAGCATTTCAACAATCTTTGGGTTAAAATGGTTGTGCAGACTGGCCCAAGGCCCCTAAAATATGTGGCCTTGAATTGAGAACCTATGTTGACACCATTTTTTCTTTTATTAATTGAAGTACAGTTGACTTACAACGTATCAATGTCTGCTGTACAGCAAAGTGACTCAGTTATACACATATAGACATTCTTCTTTGTATTCTTTTCGTTATGGTTCATCCAGGATATTGAATGTAGTTCCCTGGGCTCTACAGCAGGACCTTGTTGTGTATCCATCCTACATGTAATAATTTGCATCTGCTCATCCCAGACTCCCAATCCATTCTTCTCCCACCCCCGTCCCCTGGGCAACTGCGAGTCTGCTCCCCCTGTCTGTGAGTCTGCATCTGTTTCTGGTTCATTTGTTTACACCATTATTGCTAATAAGCAAGTTACACTTGAACTTTTGGGAACCATTCATGAGGTGGATCTGTCGCTTTGAACACAGAGTTGTAGGAAATTTACAGGGAGGTGATAGTGATTTTCAAAGCACTTGGGCTGCCGTCCTTTTCATCTTTATGTTGTTGTGGTTCTTTTATTTTTAATTAGGTTCCCTGCAGGGTGGGAAGCAGGGATTCACATGTTTTTTCATTTCTCTTCTGCCCGGAATGTCCCCATCTGTCTTCAGAAGACATGCTTGAAGGAGACTGGAGGAATTATCAGCTAGGCTAAATTATTCATGGGAATATTAAGAAGGGAAAGGTATTTTCTCACCGAAAGAAAAAAAAAAATGTAAACCTCACACTTTAAGTGACAGCCAGAATTAGGTTAAAAATAGAGCATCTCTGGGAAAGACCACAGAATTTTAATTAGCTCAACTCTGAGCAGTTCCGACGTGTCAGCAGGTTGGTCCCGGGGGGAGGCCGGGACGTCTGTGCTGCACACACGGTTTTCCAGTAGGCTTAAGTAAAAATAGGAACCAGCATGCAGGCTAAGCCAGCTGCCTGCGGAGCCCCCTTGGGAACAGTCCACGGGGGGACGGCAAGGTCTCCGGTCCGCTGGGCGTTTCCGACGGCTCTCGTCCTCCCTCCCGGCTCACCCCTTCCGTGGCCAGGAACCCCCCATTCGATGGCAGTCTTTTCTCATAATATATCCCATCAGAGGATTTGCTTTAATTTTCCTGAAATCTTACAGATGAAATTGCCCATCCTTGACTTTTTTCCACTTCCAATCTCTCTGACCCACTTTATGTTGAAATGTGGCCAATTTGACAGCAATGAAAACTTTTAAAGCGGTGCTTCTGAGTCTTCTGCATCTTTTGTGGATCAGAGACCCCTTCAAGAATGGGATGAAAACTGTGGATTCTTCCCCTGGAAAAATGCATATGTTACAGCTGCACACCCATACAGTCTCACATAAAACTACAGAAAATTCACGGCTACCCCCAAACGCATCTGTGCCTCCCGGGCTGAAGGTGACACAGCCTGGCTGGGCGTGAGGGGCGGGGGCCTGGAGAGCCGACTACATTGCCGGTGCCGGGGTTACGTGGAAGGCGCGTCACAGAAGGGCCAGGCAGGAGGCACAGTCCCACGCTGTGGGTCTAGCAAGCACTTCCTCGTAGAGAAGCAAGGGGTCACGTGTTGGTCAAAACTCCTTTTCCAGAAAATGCCTCTTGTCCAAACAGGAGGGGAGTAAGGATGGTGACGTCCGACCCCAGGAGACTTCCTGCCTCTGCCCTTCACCCTCAGTCCCCCTGACCTTGCGGGAGCCCAGGGAGGACTGCCCGTCCACCTGTGCTGGGTGGTGGGCCTCTCCCACTGTCGGCGGTGGTGCAGAGAGCCGGAAGCTTCTGGACGAGCCCCAGACTGCGTAGTAGGACGTGGCAGGGGAGGAAACGTGACGCAGCCCCGGGAGGAAGATGCGGGCGGCTGCCCCGTCCTCTGCAGAAGGAAAGGTGGTCGCTCCTTTGAGCCCCGCCCGCGGTCCCTGGGACACAAGGGGGACGGGGGTTGCTCCTTCACCTTGTGTGACTGATGGTTCAGCGCGAACAAGTAGTCAGGGGTCGCCCGACGCGAGCGCACCTCACCCTGGCTTCGCGCCCGGCCCGTCTGCCCCGCAGCCCTGTAACCTCGGGCGACCCAGTTCGCCTCCTGGGCCCAGGCTCCTCGCCTGGGCGGGGGTGATGCCCTGGTGTCCTCTTGGAGCTGCTGTGAGCCAGGCTGGGAAGCTGTGCGGTGAGCGCCCGGCCCCTCTCTCCGCGCCCTGGCTGCACTGCCTCTGGGGGCCGCTGGGGTGAGATGGCCACAGGGACGGTGGCAGGCGCTGCGGGGGCCTGGTCCCGGGGCCGCGGAGGACGGCCCTGCAGGGGCCTGGGGCCTGAGATGCCAGTGTTAGAAACAGACGCTTTTGAGACGACCAGCGAGCTGACCTGCCTGAGCCCTCGCTCTCATTCCCAGACCATTTAGGGCATCTCCTCTGAGCCACGCGTGCACTTCCTCTAAAGCTTTGCTCTCATCGGGAGTTCACGGGGTGGTTGAATGCTGGCCACACTCACGCGTGCCTGGGGTCCACGCACCTGCTCCTGCCCGAGACTCTCAAGCAGCCCCTGCCCCTTCCTTCCAGGGTGCTGGCTGCATCATTGGAAAGTTACAGTGAAGTTTTGTTTTGTTTTGTTTTTGGGCTTAGTTGCTGTGCGGCCTGTGGGATCTTCCTGGAGCAGGGATTGAACCTGTGTCCCCTGCGTTGGCAGGCGGATTCTCAACCACTGCGCCACCAGGGAAGCCCCGCAGTGAAGTTTTATTTTTGCACAGAGGATCAGGTGGGAGATGGAGGCCGCTTGCTTTTCCGAGATTTTCCCTCCCATCGCTAGGACCCCTCAGCTGGAGGTCCACGGGGTCCTCTGCTAGGACAAGCTCTGTAACTTAGTGAAAAGACTGATATTTGGGGGGGCTGTTTTGCTTGGGAAAGGTTGGAGTGAGTTTTGTGGACTTCAGCAGTTGTATAGATCCTATGGAAGGATTTTTTGACGTGAGGTATCTTGAGTACCAAACAACTCAAGAAAAGTTAATTTTTATGTATTCCCAGTGGTGATAATAAAATAATAAGTTATTTGTTGCAGGAACTGTACGAGACAGTTAACACACATTAACCCGTCCCCCCACGATACTGTGAGTTAAACATTTACCACCACTTAGCAGATGTTCCCAGAAGAACTCAGGGTAAAGACACTTGCATTACAGACCTGACAACTAATTTTTTAAGTGTTTTAAAATTTTCAGGGGGAGAAAAATGTGGCCCAACACAGTCTTTGGGTAACGACAGAGAAGAATGTTTTAAATGGGATTATTCTGGTGATTCATGGTGGGTCATTTCCATGGCTGTAGGTTTAATCTGTGTCCTTTAGTGTTTAATTCTTTGCCAGAAACACTAAAGTAGAGAATGCGTGTGTCCCAGGGCAGGTGTGCTGCCGGCTTCTCTGGCCGCCACATCCTCGGCACCTGGATGGGTGCTCCCTGGGGACCCAGCAGATACCCCCGGGGCGGGTGGAGAAGCCTGTGATTCGGGATACCTGGTGCTTTATCAGAGCATCCGGCTGAGACAGGTTTGCTGTGCCCGCTCCCGCGTTTTCCTGAGCCCGGGAGAGGAATAAGGACACACCCGTCTCCCATCCCAGCGACCACAGCAGCACCCGCGCCTCGTTCTCTTCCTCTCGTGCCCACGCCGCCAGCCCCCGGGCTTGGTTACGCCCGGGAACTCTAACCCCCTCTCCACTCACAGCAGCCTTTCTAAGCCCAGACCCATGCCATCACTCCTCCGCCTCAGATCATTTAGTGACCCCGGAGCCCCAGTCTCAGCCCGCGTGTCCCCCCATCTCCCGCCACTCCCTGTGCTGCGCCCCCGAGCGGCAGGCCCAGGGGCGGGCGTGGGGTGTCTCCTCCTCCCCCAGGTGGCATCCCCTCCCCCGCTGCTCCTTCACGTGTGAGCCGCGCACACTGACCTTGAAACGCAGCCGTGAGGCCACCTCCGGACACCCTCCCTCACCTGTGCTGAGTCTAGGTGTCCTTCCAGGGGTGACCCCAGCCCGGGGAGCGACCTCGTCCTGCAGTGCTGGTGGCACAGGTCCTCACCACTGTTTATTCTCTTTCAAAGAAGGGAATGAACGTGAGAGAGCCAACCTCTAAGAGCCTGAAAACCTGGATTCTGGTCCTGCAGCGACTTTGTAGCTACGTAACGTGGGACAACTTACTTCGGAGCGCTGATGCCTGTTTTCTTAAAACATAAAGTGGGAATTGTACCTGCTCTGCCTCCCCAGCCACTGTGGGAGGCCAATGCAGGGAAGGTTCTTCTAAACCATAAACCCCGTGCAAGCGTTCGGTCACACCATCAGGACACTGGGTGTTGGTTTCCAGCAGGGTCTTGTTGTGGCTTTGTGTGTGGGCTGCGTAGAGAGACTTCTCCTGTGTATACGGTCACCTGTGTCCCACCCCAAAGGGGCTCACGGACGTGCCCCAGGGGAGCCGGAAGTTAGCACCTGATTCAGTAGATGCGGACGTAGGCCAGGTCAGGCACAGCCACACCGTCCAGGCCACCGACGAGAGCAGACTCATGGCCTAAAGTCTGAGAAGGTCCTTTGGCTGTGCCGGGCAGGTACCTGATGCCTTGCGGGGTCACCTGTCCGCTGGCTCTGCCCCACGTCCCTGTGTCCTCCCGGAAGTATACAGCTGGTGCCGCCGCGGTGCTAGGCTAGGAGGGACCGTCAGTGGAGTCCCCTGTAAAGTGGAGCCCACGCAGAGGTCCAGGTGGGTTACACACAGCAGCCTCTCTCATCAAGATGACCCGGATGGCCCGAAAGTGATGGGGACCGTGCCCTCCCGTTCCCCACCCCCCCCCAGCCTGTCCTCTGCCTGTGCCGCGGGCACCACACCTCCCTGAGCAGGATGGCGGCTGAACTGCGGCATCCCGGCTGGGCCGCGTCTGTGTCCTTTCCATTTGTCCTGGCCGGTGGCCTGGCCCTGGGGACCGAGCCTCACGAGCCCCTGAGGCCCTGGGCCCTGACGTCCCCGCAGGCTCAGCTGTGCCAGCTTCTCCCTGCTCCTGGGCCCAGGGGAGACCGGACAGCCAGGGCTGCAGGAAGAAGGCCCCGCCTGGAAGAGGGGCCTGTGCTCGTGTTCTTTGTTTTGATTTGAAACCACAGGGATCTGAGCCCCGCCACCACCTGAGCGCGGCCGATCCAGCCCTCGGCCGAGGGGAGCCCGTTTCTGACGCCGTCGGGAGTGACGGGCAGGGGGCGGCAGAACAGGCCAGAGTAGCGGCGCAGGGCCCTGGGGCGGGAGGGGGACGTTTCCTGCTGTGGGCACAGGGGCCGGAGGCGGCGGTGGGCTCTGGTTCGGCCCGGCGCTGCCAGCCTGGCGGCAGGGGGTGAGCAGAGCCTCACCCAGAGCTGGACGCTGCTCCCAGCTGAGTGCTGAGCCGCTCACGGGAGGACGCGGGTCAGAACTCCGTCCCCGGCCTGTGGCTGGAGGGCTGTTACACGCGCTCGCAGGCGAGCAGGCGCTGCGGCAGGAGCCGGCACGGCGGGCCCCCTGTGCGCAGAGATCTCCATCTGCTGGTCCCCTAACACCACCTGGCCCGGGTTCCCTCTCCCAGCCGATGGGGGCTTCTGTTCTGGGACCTGCAGCTCTCTTCCACTTCTCACTCCAGAGAGACAGGGGTGACGGACTGGGGGTGTCCGCCTGGCCCTGTACCACCTCCCGAGAAAGGTGGGTCTGGGGGCTTTGCCAGGTCTTGAGTCCTGACCCCGTGGAGGCTGGCTCCAGGGCGAGACCCCAGAAGGAACAGGACCCTGGCCTGTGCAACCGTTATGTGAGTCAGAAAATAGTTTCCTTAGTAGGCATTCCATCGCTGATTAAAATGTATACTGGTCTTTTATACTTTAAGATGATAACCTTTAAAATTGTTTTGTTTTCTGCTAGAGGTCCGCAGGGCCTTTAATTGGCGGCCTTGCCTGTGACTCTCGGGAAAGGTGTCCGCTGTCTCCTCCGAGTTTCCGGCGGGTGTGGCGCTCCGCGTGGCAGCGCGCCGGGGTGCGCTCTTCGGATGTGCGGTATTTTCTGCAGCTGAGTGCCATTCCCCGGAAAAGGGCAAGGGCTGCGTCCTCGCGCTCCCGGCTGCTGACGTGGGGATCCGCTCGTGTGTCCCACGTCTCTCACGTCTGCTGCAGGGGCTTCTCGTTACCTATCGAGATGGCGTCGTTTCTCACTGCCACAAAATGTGATTCAACAGAAAGAGCTCCAGGAAACAGACCCACCGGGTGTTTTTCTTGGATCACGTAGGGCTCGGTGTTGTCAGCCTGTGCTTTGCAGAGAGGGCGTTCCCGGCTATTTCCAGGGAGACTGAGGTGCTGCTGATGTGGCGCGGTCTCTCCAGGGCCGCGCCCACCCCTGCCCACCGTGAACCTGGGGATGGAACACCCAAACCCCAGAGTTCTGGAAATGGAGCGAATGACAGGCAGGACCACCACCCGCTCTGTGACCGCTCAGCCACTGACCCTCGGGCACCTGCTTCACTGTGACACATAGGTCCTCACCTGGCCGTTAGGATGCTGTTTGGGGTGAGCTGAGGGGTGTGAGGTTAGCAGAGAGGACAGGATGAAGTAGCCACTGGCACAGACTGGACCCACCCAGTCTTTTAAAAAGATAAAAGATGACGTGGGCACCTTCCAGCGCCTTACAAAGGGAGCGCTTGGGAGACCCCACACCCCTCCCTCAGAGTGCCATCCGGCACCTTGTTTTGGTAGGAGATGTGTTTGGTCAGAGGGTGTGTTTTGTGACATGCAGCCACCAGGCTTCTTTGGGAGGAAGCCCTGATCTAAATCACAGCTGGTTGGGGCTGAAGTCGTTGGAGCAGTTTAACTCGGGGCAAGTGTAAGATGCGTAGAAATAGGAAGCCCACGAACTATGGACGTGTGGGGTGTGGGATGCTGTCCGTGGCCTGGACGGAGGGTCCGCCCAGCCCCGTGCTCCTCTGCTACCCGCCTGTGCTCTCTCTAACCAACCCACTGTTTCCATCCACACCCAGCTCTCGACGACCCCTCCCTCCATCCCAGGGAAGCCTGGGGTCCCCGCGAGAGGACGCACCGCGTGGGGGTGTCTGCACCTCTGGCCTGTGTCCATCATGGAGGGTTCAGCTCGTTTCCTTAGGAACTGGGACAGCGCCTGGGCTTAGGTGGCAGGGGACATGGGAGTAAGTGGAGACGTGGAGATGGATGTGCGGAACGAGATGGTCGGGGTTGACCCCAGGAGGTGAAAAGGCCCTGAAGTGACCTCTCCCTGCTGCTGAGCGGGTGCCTGACATCTGACCATCAGGATGCAATTCTCTATTTTAAGCCACACAGGTTCCTGGCCCTGAGGATGGTAACACAACAGACTCCCGGGTCACTTCCACCTTGTGGTGACCGAGTTTGTCTGATCCCCGAGCAGGGAAAGGGGACAGTGAGGACCCCGGCGGGTGGGGCGGGTGGACATAGACCAGGTCAGAGCTCCAGAGGCAAATGTGCCTACTTTCCTGTTTGTTTGTTTGTTTGTTTGGGAGGGGATTTTTTTATTGTGGTAAAAGACACATAATGTAAAATTTAGCATTTAACTATTTTTAAGTGTATATTTCAGCAGCAGTAAGTAGGTTCACATTGTTGTACTAGTGTCCACCTCCAGAAGTTTTTCTTCTTGCAAAACTGAAACTGCCCCATTAAACACTAATTCCCCATCCCCTTTCTTCCAGCCCCCGGCAGCTACCCCTGTCCTTTCTCTCTCTGTGAATTTGATGACTCTAGGGACCTCCTTTGAGTGGAATCATACAAGACTTGTCCTTTTGTGACTGGCTAAATGTCCTCAAGGTTCACCCATGTCGGCACCTGTATCAGAATTCCATCTCTTCTTGAGATGGAAGAATAACCCCTTGCTTGTCTAGACCACATTTTGTTTATCCGTCAGCGGGAGTTTGGATCATTTCCACCTTTTGCCTACTGTGAACAGTGCTGCTGTGAGCAGAAGGATACAAATACACTTGTGAGTTTCAACTTTCAATTATTTGGAGTGTATTCCCGGAAGTGGGATTGCTGGGTCACACGGGTAGTTCTATGTTTAACTATTTGAGGAACCTCCGTGCTGGTTTCCACAGCGGCTGCCCCATCTCACATTCCCACGGGCGGTGCGCAGGGTCCCTGTTCCTCCACTTCCTGCCGTCCTAGTGGGTGTGACGTGGCACCTCGTGGTCACTGGTGTCAGCGTTTCCCTAGCGATCGGTGACGTTACACATCTTTAACCTGCCTGCTGGCTGGCTGTAGGTCTCCTTTGGTTTCCATTTGGTTTTAAGCTTGCCCTCGGGATCCGTGCTCAGATGGAGGTTTGTGTGTGGCCTGTGATGAGGGAGGAGGGTGCCGGCTGGCTCATGAGCGTCTGTGTCTGCCTGGTGGTGGCGGGCCCTGCGGGAGGTGCGCCTGCCAGCTTGTCCCCGCGTCGGGTGGGTCTCAGGAGGCGCTTTCCGCCCTGCCCCTTCTCGGCGCCCACCCTCTTCTCAGTTGAGATGATCCGTGACCCTGGATGCGGCCTGTCTGGTCTCTGACCCGTCTCTGCGGCGCTAACGAATAAGAGTTTCCCTCTCGGCAGTTGTGTAACTTGCATCCCCTGTCCTCCCGTGGACGCACAGGGGTGGGGACGGGGAGGCGGGCGCGGCGAACCCGGCGTGGAAACAGGACAGGCGGTGAAGACCTGGCTGGGGGCGCGGAGGGCAAAAGCTGCCCAGGACGCGTGACCCAAGGGCAGCCGGGCCTCCGGTGGGGCTCACCCCTGCGGCCGCTTCCTCACGGAGCTGCGGCTCCTTCTGGCGTCCTTGTTGACGAAACAGACCCACCCGGGGACTTTGGAGCCTGGCGTCCAAGCCGGCTCTCGGCCTCTGCTGCGCAAACCCTCTGTCCGGGAGGGAGCTGCACCCTCCCCCTCCCCGTCACCCTCAAGGCGGGACAGGCCTGCTTAGGTTCCCCTTTGCACCAGAGTCCTCCCCAGGGTTCTCTGCCCCTCCTCACCCCCAGCTGCCTGATCTCACAGTCCCGTGCCTCCTCCATCGGACTGTCAGCCCCCTGAGGCCTCTTCATCATCGCTGTATCTCCCCCGGCAGAGTGCTTCTGCACGGTCCCTGCTGAGTCGGCACACGGGGTGCCTTTTTTGTGCCCGGCTAGCCTTCTGTTTTCCGTGACTCACCATCACTCAGGGTTTTCTCCAGGTCAAGAGCCGGACATGGGACTTTGAATAAGAACACACTCCCTAAGCTCAAGGAGCTTTAATTTGGTCAGAAGAAAGAACATTTGATTCTGAATCTTTATGTATGATACGTGTTTAGGTGTCTTTTTGATGTTTAGAAAGAGGTAAACAGCATAGCCCACGGAGTTCAGTGTTTGAAGTAGGTTAGATCCGTGGCTGATGCCAAGAGTGGGGAGGTGGGAACACATGCCCACTCTGTGGGGTCCCCTCCTCACGCTGCTTGATTGGGGACCAGCCCCTGTGCTGTCGCGGGGCCACCTGCCTGCGTGACCTGAGAGCGCCGTCTAGATGGTCGTTAGCACAGACTTTCCGAGGAGGCTAAGTCAGGTCCTCCGGCTGGTTGTTTGCACTGGGAGTTTTATTGTGCTTTTGACCTTTGCTTGCGGTAAGGGAGGGTTTGTTTGGCAAAAACAATGATAAACATTCCCCTGGCTTTAAAGGCCGCTGGACTTTTGAGACTCAGGGACTGTGGTGCGGGCCGTGCAGTGCACGCAGTGTGAGCGTTGAGCGCAGCACCTGCCTCGCTTCTTGGTTTTTGTTCTGTTTTGGTTGTCTCTCCTGCAGGCTGCATTGCTGGACCGGCTGCTTAAAGACTGTGTGTGCTCCCGGCTGCTGCAGCCTCCGGGTGGGAGGCCACAGTGGTGGGAATCCAGCAGCCTGTGCCTCTGGTCCACCCCTGTGTCGATGAACCAACCTCGGAGGGTGCCATTTCCCATCTTAGAAATGGGCGTAATACCCCGTGTCCTTATTTATGGGATTTACTGACAGCTTCCGAAGTCCCGCCTCTAAGAATGCTGCGAAGGGCCCGGGTGTGACGGCGCAGCTCCCTCTGGGCGGCCGTTGGTGTCACTGGCCCGACCTCGACACCCCGAGGCCCGAGCCAGCCGGTCCTCCCCGCTGAGCAGAGGACAGAAGCAGAGCGCTTACCACGTAGCTTCAGACGGGGGAGGGATGTGCTGCGCGGACGGGGTCCCGGGCAGCGGGTTCGGTTCTCTCCCTCTTCCTCTGAAATCTGCCCCGCGACGTGCAGGCACGGGTCGAGGGCAGAGCACGGCAGCTCTGTCCAGGGTGGGCTGTGTTTTCAGCAGCAGGTGAGGAGGTGAGCGGCCTCCGGGGTCCCTCCTCTGAGGCCGCCCCTCCTGAGGAGGCTGCTGCAGGGTCCAGGACGGGGCGTGACCCTTGACCTTCCTGCGGGCGGCTGAGTAGTGCCCCGCTTCGGGCCAGCGCTGACAGCGGTCGGGCTGCTCACCATTTCCATCCCGACAGCGCGGGAGCCCGCGGTCCAGCTCCCGAGGGCTGGCACGCGCCAGGAGGCACTCAGAGGAACGTGCTGTGTGCTCTGATCTCTTTCACGCTCCGTCGACAGGAGGTATTCCTGACGTCACACGCCCTCCGCACACTCGGCAGCCAAGCGTCATGAGGCAAAGTGGTACATATAGGACAGTGAGCCGCAGGGACCTGCTGTGCAGCACAGGGCCGTTCCCCATCCTGGGAGGAACCCTAATGGAAAAGAATGTGTGTGCAACTGAGTCACTTTGCTGTACAGCAGAGGTGAAACACAATATTGTAAATCAACTACACTTCAATAAAACTTTTTAAAAAAAGAGGGGTCTAGCCCTCCTGCCCTGCGTCCTCCTCCCCACTCGTCCGGAACCCCCATCTCTGTGTCACCCCATGAATTTTCTTCTCGTCTTAGCCCAACTGTGTGCGTCCCTAAGCCGTATCTAGAACACTGTGTGCTACCATTTTGCCTTAAAAAAAAAAAACTTTAAATAAGTGGTATCCTATGTTCTGTTCTTCTGAGCTTCCTTTTTTTCTTTTTTAAAGCTCAGCACTGTGTTTGGGAGTTTCCTCTGCATTGACAGGTCGGAAGGGAGGACCTGGAGCCACGTCAGCTTTGATGGTTGGATTTGCTCAGGATTGAACTTGGGCCTTGGCTTAAGAAACAGCAAACGGGTGCAATGGAGGAGCCAGAAAATCCTGTGCTTCTGCTTCCTCCGCTTTGAAGTTAAATTCTAGAAGCCTGGGCAGGGCAGCTGGTGACCAAGCCTGCAGCCTGGGCGCAGGGCTGCTTGGGGGAGCGGGGTGCAAGGGCCCAGATCAGACCCCATCGTCATGTAACGGGCATGACCTTACTCGGGCCTCTGCCTGCCCTCAGCTGGCGGCCCTGCCCCCTTTCTTTCTGTTGTACCAACGGAGAGAAGGAGAGATGGCCATCTTGCCAGAATAGGACGTGAAGAACCGATGAACAGGAAACGTGCTTCCTCTTATTTTTAAGTTCAGAGACGTCTTACCAGGCACAGGACGGTCATCTCTTTCCTCCGATGCTCTTCTTTCTGATTTCAGTTCGAAGATGAGGAGATTGATGGCAGCAGGGCCTCTTTTCATCTCGTTTTGTTTCCACGGCGTGAGGTGAAGAGATGCTGGTCGCGATTTGGGAGGGAGGTCCCTTATTTGACTGGTGAGGGCGGTAACCACGCCAAGAGGGTGGGGACGGGGACCACAGACAAGGAGGTGGACGCTCGCGTGTCCTACACGTGGAGGCGCTGGTTTTTTCTTGTGTAAACTCAGTAATAGAAACCTCAGTATTTTGCCTGTTTCCTGTTTAAAGGAAAAGGTGTAGCACAGAGGCATCCAGATGCATCGCGCTTTTAGGGACAGAATCAGTGCTGTACCCTCTGACCCTCAGATCATCACTTTTCTGTGATCCCATCTTACCTGTGGACTGACACAGCTACCTCCTAAGTGACGTGGGAGGTCACGACATTGACTTACGAGATTCAGCAGCCACGGTGACCTGGCCCAGGGCAGCTCCTTCCCACTGTAGATATTCACCACTGATTCAAACGGTGGGAATTAGCGATGGTGCAGACGACGGAAATCTGGGCAGCCCCTCCGACGCTTCCTCTCCCCCCAACACTCGTAATGAGGCATCTCCTGCAAAACAGAGACTGAGTTTCCATCCCGCCACGAACACATGGTCCATCCATCACTTGTTGAGTGCTTGCCGAATGCTGGGGTGAAGGGACAGTGTATGGCCATTGAGGCTCAGGGTCTTGGGGACGACCGTGGCGTCTGACCCCACTCAGGGCTCGCGTGGCAGAGGCACAGACCAAATGTGCTGGGGGTGCGGGACGGGCAGACTCCCAGCCTCTCTGGAATATTCTTCCCTTCCCCAACCCACCCTCACGTGAAGGCAGGAGAACGGGGGTCTCTGAGGGCCTCACTCACCGGCTTCTGGGCAAATGTGCGTCTCTCGTTGAATTTCCCACGGAGGGCCCTGGGGACAGGGTCTTTGCCGTCTGGTGCCCTGACTACCTCTGGGGGAAGGTCCGGTCTGTGTGTCTCTGGCCTGGAATTCTCCATGAGCCTTTCATGCAGCTCGTCTTGGCCGTGCCTACTCTAAGGGGAAGAATACCCGTGATCGTCCTTTAAATCCCCACGAGCCGCCCACGTGTGCCCAGGAGGTCGCCTCCCCAGAAGGTGGCTTCGCTGCCTGTCACCCGGGAACAGCTGCGAATTCAGTCCGTCTGCCCCAGGAGTGTGTTTTCTCCCCAGCGTCTCCCTTGAGAAAGCAAAGCAGCCCACCTTTAGGAGATGGGGAAAAATCCATGGCTGGGGCTCGGAGCCTCTGTATGTGTCACGTTCAAGGCCGCGCTGGGATCCCGGAAACGTCCGCCCGTGGAGGAGAGGGTCTGCTCTGCTGAGAAGGGCCCCGGGAACCCTCCCATTTGGGTGGCAGCGGGAGAGACGCAGACCCGCGTCAGAGCTTCAGTAAAGGGTAAAGAGGCACAGCCTCCCACCCAACCCCCACCGCCCCCTCCCCGGGGAACGCGGCGCTCGACCCGTTCGGTGATCTGGGGACAGAAATCCCAGTTGCCCGAGTCCTCTGTTTTCTGTTGAACGTCTTTCCTGATGTTTTGACTCTGTATGATCTTGTAGAGGGGGGTAAACCCCTAGTCAGAGCAGTGCGATGTCTTCAAGCCCAGCACCGAGGGTCTCTGTCGGGGGGGACCCAGGCCCCGAGGCAGGATGATGAGAGAGCTCGGGAGACGTGGCAGGTGGTTTAAACGGGTCCACTGTGGGTGAGGGTGGAATTGGGGGCGGAGGCACCTCCTGATCAGGGTTCTGGGTGCGGCAGGGGTGCCGGGGTGCCGGGGTGCTGGAGACGGGGCTGCTCTCTCGTGTCAGGGGTCGGACAGCCCGGCGAGGACCCCAGCCCTGTGCCCTCCGTAGCCTCGGCCACCGTGTCTGCAGGGAGGTGACTCCTCTGTGCAGGTGAAGCAGCGCACGGGCGGGACCTCACATCGCCTGATGTTCTGGGACGGGTCGATATTTGTACAGTAATTATGTTCACTTTCCGCCTTCGTTTTTAAATAAAACTTTCTGCCCCGCTCCTCAGCCGCCAAGTTCTGCCGGAGCACGGGTCATCACCAGGGCTGGTTCTGGTGGCTGGAGGACTGGGCTGCCCTCAGCCTGTCCCAGGCCGGGCCCGCGGCCCCCGCCCGTGGTCACGCTCAGTCTCAGCAAACCGCCCCCCCTCCCCCAGACTGGTGAAGAACTGTAATTCCTGGAAGTGCTGCTGCGTCCTCAGAGCAGACGAGCGGCTTAGACCGCTGCGGGTCTCACGTGCTGTGAGGATGTGACGTGAGGACCAGGGGACCCTGTTTTCCGTGATTCGGGGAGTCTCGACAGAGGTTTCTTATTTCAGGGTGGAAAAACGAGCGTGAGGGGGAGGCAGAGAGCAGAGCCTCTGGAAAGTAAGTCCTCAGAGCCGCTTTTCTTTCCCTTTTGTTCAGCCACCGTGGTAGCTGAAGCCTGGCGCTCTCGCGGCGCGTGTGGGGTGTGAGCGGTGTGTCTGTGGTGTGCGTGTGTGCACACGTGTGGGGTCTGTGTGGTGTGTGTGGGTGTGGGTGTGTGTGGAGTGTGGTATCCACGTGGGGTGTGTGTGAGGGAGGGAGTGTGGGGTCTGTGCAGTGTGTGTGCACGTGACTCCCACACACCCCGCCCCCGCCTGCCCTTGTCGTGTGCCCCGAGGCCTGGCCGCGCCCTGGGCCCGCCGCCCCCCTGCCAGCGGCCCCGCCCAGCGCGGGCGAGGCTGGGATGCCTTGGCCATGACTCGATTTCAGAGTCGGGCGCTGCCAGCCGGGCCTTGGGCGCCACAGCCCTGCGTCCCCCTCCCTGCCCTCCCGCTGGCCCCGCCGTCTGCCCGGCGCAGACAGGCCTCGGCACCTTGGGCCCTGCCCGGGGGAGCGGGCGGGGCGCGGGGCTGATGCACGGCCCTTGGCGCCGGGGTCCTGGCCCACGTTGCAGGGAAGCGCCGGGTCCCCTTGGCACTGTTCTGGTTCCAGATGGCAGCCCCGTGGCCTCCCCGAGGCCGGCTGCTGCGGGCAGTGCGGGGGTGAGAGGGGCTGCCAAGCCTTCAGAGTGGCCAGTGGCACGTCCCCAGGCCAAGGCCAGGAGGGGCAACGGGGAGAGGCTTCTGGGGTGGGGGGTGGGGCGGCAGTGGGCGCCACAAAGGGGCCCTTGATTGGGGCGCGATGATGCCCCACTGCCCGTGCAGGTGCCCACGTGGCCGCGGGCGCCTCGCGGCCCCACCCTCGCACGGGGCCCAGGGTCGCGGCTCAGCGCCCACCCAGCCAAGGTCAGCCGCCTCCTCCTCATTCGTTTCCTTCTCCCTCCTCTGTCCCCCCGAGCGGCCAAATCCCCAGGCATTTCCCCGTCCTCGGATGAGCTGGACAAAGGCCCACAGGCTGCAGGGCCGGCGGAGCTGTCTTCCCCTCTAGCGTGGGCCCCACGGAAGCCGAGCCTCCCCGCACTCTCTCCCCTGTGAGTCTGTGCACAGGCGGCAGCTTGGCCGCGGCTGTTTGCAGCCGTTCCCAGGGAACTTTCCATCCACCGTGGTTTCTTGAACGTGAAGAGAAATTTGCTCTAATCAGCCTGGTGTTCGCTCTTGTAGAGGAAATGCACGCTCGTGATTGTAAGTTCCAAAAGGGTTTTTAAAACAATCCTTTTCTTCCACCACAAATTAAATGCCTCAGTAAGAGAAGAGCATTAAAAATGAAAATGCCTTTGGGTGACTAAGCTCACTGCCCTCGGAACACGTGGCGAGGGCCCGCCGCCTACACCCTGAGAACCTCCAGGGCTGCGCCTCCCATCCAACAGCTGAGCGTACTTAAGGAATCTGTTCTCTTAATAAAAACCACTGCACCCTTCGAGCGATGTCACTGATCATTCTGTTACAAACGGAAGTAAACCTAACACATCCTAACTCTGGCAACCCACTCGACAGACTGACCACATGGGCCCGTCTGCACCTATCAAAGCTTTAGAGCACGTCAGCAGAGTTTTGTTATAAAGGGCCGGAGAGTCAGCCTTTTGGGTCCTGCGGGCCGTTGGTCTGTGCGCTGGTGCGAGGGCAGCCCAGACGGCTGTGTCCCAGCCAGACTTTGCTGGCAGCCTCTCAAATGCAGATTCCACGTACGTTCCACACAAGAAACGTTATTCTTCCTTCGGTTGTTTTGAACGCTTTGAAAGTGTAAAAACCGTTTGTAGTTCACGGGCTGAATACAAACGGCTGGTTGTACAAAACCAGGAAGCGGGCAGGACAGGGCCCGGGGTCACAGTTCTCAGAGGCCCCCTGTCCACTTGCTTTTAAAGCGATCCGAGCCCTGCCCCAAAGCCGTGTTTGAAAACTGCAGTTCCTAGCACATTAGGGGGCTACCACGTCCGCTGAGGGGGATCCTTCCCAGCATTTTAAAAGGAAAAGAGTAGAGTTTAGTGCGACACACATTCTGTGGGTTAAGTACTGTGTCATGAACCTTCTGGTGTGTGTGTGTGTGTGTGTGTGTACTGGGTCACGATGCTGTCCAGTTACTTGGGAAGAATTTTATATCAACCACGGCCCTCCCCATCCCCCAGAACTTTGTGTACCCCAAGGGACTCAAAGAGTCGGCATCAGTGGAGTGTTGATGTCAGGGGGACAGAGGGGAGTGTGGTCCCCTTCCTTCCTGTATCCCAGGAATCGGGATGCTCAGTGCACATCTCTCTCCTAGGTCTGTAGCCTGAGAGACAGAAGCAACATGCAAATATCCATTCTTAAGATACCAGGTTGTCTGGGGCGCTGCTCAGTAAATATGAATTTACTGCTCTCATGTTTTGCTTATTTCCAGATGGTTCCAAGAATCCGTCTTCACCTCTCGGCTCTCCTCTCTTCCCCAGACGGAGTGATATTTAATCGGCTCTCCTGTCTCCCCAGACGGAGTGATATTTAAAGCGTTGGGTTGGCTGGGGGTAGCCTTCACCAAAAAGAAACACAATCCTGCGTGGGAAGAGGGGTGATACATTTTAATCTGATAAAAACAAGTCATGCCAACCCTGGCTGCTTGCCAGGCCGTGAGGCGGTGGAGGCGGAGGCAGGAAGGGATGTTTGGGGCTGTGATGATTCGGGGCCCATGGGGGCTGCCCTGTGGGTGACCTGTAACCTGGAGAAGGTTCCAGGGCTGCCCTGGGCTATTGGCTTTGTGTGTTGGTGGTCAGAGTCAGCTGGGCCGAAACGTCTTCGGGAGGTGTTGATGGAGATGGGGGCTGGGGGCGAGGTGGAGACAGACCCTCAGGTTCCTGCCTGGGACCAGTTCTAGAAAAGGGGGATGGGGGGAGGTGGGGATGGGGAGACGCTGGAGTTCCCACGGAACAGCCCTGTTCTTCCTGGTGGTTGAGGGCCGGATCCCTGGGCGGCCGGGGCTCTCCCAGCTCTGAGGCCGTGGGGTGCCCCTGGTCCGAGCTGTCGGGAGGAAGGCTCACCGTCCTGCTCCCTTCTTCCCCTGCTCAGGTGGTGCTTTGTGGCTTCCTTGTTCACCCAGGGGGAGAAACTCTTCTGAAGAGAGAATGAAAGATTAGCTTCTATTTCCAGGGCGGTGGTGGAGGATGGAGGCTGAGGTGAGAGGGGAAGGGAAGGGGACTCGGCCACGTCCTCCCTGGAACGGAGAGTCTCAATTTCTCAAGCATCCTCTGCCTGGCCTCGAGGGGCAGCTCCGGGAGGTCGGCTGGCGGTTGTCCCCTCGTGGCTGTGAGGGTCAGTGAGTCGGTGCAGGTGGAAGGCCTGGGCCGTTTCCTCCCTGGACAGTCTCCCAGTGGGTCTGAGGAAGCGGCCGTGGCCGTGGTGAGGGGCCGGCCTGAGGCGTGGGGAGCCGGGGAGGGCCCCACGCCCAGCTCGGTATCCAGAACGGGGTGGGTGTCCGGTGGTGATGCCGAGTCACTCCAGGCAGGACACGTCATCCCGTCACCAGGGCCTACGTCCCACGTGCACACGCGGGAGATGCGGAGCCGGGAACCAGGCGGCGGCCTCGCTGAAGAACCCTGAGAGGAAGGTGGCAGTGTGCAGGCTGCAGCGGTCACTGAGCAGTGGCCACAGACCAGCCAGAGCGCCTCCCTGCCTGCGAGGGAAGATGAAACGGCAGCTCACAGGGAGATAGAACCGCTGCCCGGGATGGAGGCGGGTGGGCTTTGGTTCAGTGTCAGGGCCCTGTAAGTTGGGGTCGTTGTATCAGGCAGCGATCAGAAGCCAGCTCACGCCCGGCCTTCCTGACTTCCTGCCCCCCGCGGCACAGAGAGCCTGTCACGGGCAGGCTCTGAGGAGGAGCGGACAGG
The DNA here is from genome assembly GCF_030028045.1 of Hippopotamus amphibius kiboko. NCBI lineage: Eukaryota > Metazoa > Chordata > Mammalia > Artiodactyla > Hippopotamidae > Hippopotamus > Hippopotamus amphibius. The sequence continues at coordinate 2,215,565 of NC_080196.1, read as the reverse complement.
GGTTAAAGACGGCAGCCACGTGGGCCCCTGCCTCCCTGCCTCCCGGGGCTGCAGGTCCGGGCAGATGCTGTACGGGCGAGCGGACCCGTGCGTCCCCACCGGGGCAGTGCTGTGGGGGTGGCAGGGGCCGAGAAGGATGCGCACGAGGGGCAGGGGGAGCGCAGCCTGCGGCCACGTCCCCCGCGCGGCACGGGAGGCTTGGCCCGGGGAGGACAGCAGAGCGGCGGGGCCGAGGCACGGGGCCGGGCAGGGCTGGCCTGTCCGGGGCGGGCGGGAGGGCTGGTGGCCGCGGCCTGAGCAGGGCCGGGCGGGCCCCTCACGCCCTCCTGAGCTGTCTCCTGGGTAGAGCAGGAGCCGCAGGGGGGGATTAGACAAGGGACGAGATGTTCCCAGACTTGGTCCTGAGAAGGTGACTTTGGCTGCAGTGCACCTGGGCAACTGGGAGGTGGGGAGGCCGCGAGGAGGCCCCTGTGGCTGCCCAGGCCGGTGGAGAGGGGAGGGATGGATGGGGGGGTGGGGAGGAGGGGCAGGGAGGGCGTGTGGAGAAGCACCAGGTTCCCGTCCTGAGCCCTGAGTGAAGGCAGGCGCCGCTGGAGAGAGGATCCGCGGTAGGGAAGCAGCTTAGGAGGCCTGCGGCGCGGGGCTTCCTGCAGGGTCGGGTCTGCGTCCCTTTCCCGGAGGCAGACACTCAGCACCTCTGGGAGGAGAGCCCAGGGCAGCGCAGCCTTCAGGGGCCCTGGTCGGTCAGTCCAGCGGCGTCACCCAGGGCTGCTCCGGGTCAGGAGGCGTGTGAGAGGGGCGCGGGCCCTCAAGACCATGCACGTGCCTGTAGGGAGACAGTGTAACTGTGCAGAGTGGGAAGCAACCAGAGAGTGGACGGTACCTGAATGAATAGGGTCAAACCCCTTGCAGCCTCGAAACCTCTCGCTTGGGGGAATATTTAATGGCTTGAGGAAATGTCTACAATTTCCTGCAAAGCAAGCAGATAGCCAATGTTGTTTTTTATATAATTCTTTAAAAGATCGGGGGAAATACCCTGGAGCAGGAGGGAAGGAAGAGGGAAGGACAGGACAGCCGGGTCTCAGGGGTCTGCAGGGAGGACGCTTCCCGGACCCACAGACTGAGACCAGGTAGGGCGACCCTCAGCCTGGGGGATGGAGGATGTGTAATTAACAGACGTAGGAAGTCAGGGGGACGGCCGGCTTTCAGGTGGGGAGGGCCATGGGGCGCTTAGCTCCGGATGTGCTGTGGTGGGTTTAGATGCAGCAGAACCTGGCCAGCAGGGAAGCAGGGAAGCAGAGCTGGGGCTCAGCGGGAGGGCAGCGTGGAGGTCAGGTGGCATCTTTCACGCGCGGGAGGGAGCTGCGTGCTGTGACACGGCGGAGCCCGGCCGTGGCTGTGAGCAGCTGGAGCAGGAGGAGGTGTCGGTGGTTCCAGGCTGAACCTCCCGAGTTGTAAGTGGAGCGTTTTAAATGCTGAAGGAGAGGCCAGCTCCGCTGCCTGACTCCCGGGCAGCACGGTTGGTACACAGCAGGAGAGACGTGCTCTGCGTTCAGCTGCTGTGACCTGGGAGCCGGCACCTCACCCCTGTTGCTCACACGTCCCCCGTCTTGTCCTGCAAAAGGCACCGTGTGTGTAGAGCTGTAGGCTACGTGTACTTTCCTAATAACTTAAAAGGGAGCCCTTCCCCTTTGAGAACTGTTTTCTTTGGGCGAATGAAGGTGGACTGTACAAAAAAACACACATTTTGCATTCGAATCCCCGTAGCCACTGAACACCTCTGTGTGCTAATTCCACACGTGCGGAAGCCTGGCATCCACTGGACTCAAGAACATGACAGAAGTGACACTAACGTGAAAGCGTGTAAAGCATCCTGGTGCAGCTAGATGTCCTTCGCATGGGACATACTCGCATTTTTATTACGAGCTTAGCAGTGGACCTTTTGTCAAATATTGGACGATAAATAGCCATTTTCTTTGTATAAAGGAAGCTTGCTCAGTGAGGGGTCTGCTTGTTTCCTGATATTAAGATTTATTGAATGATTTACCCAGAGAAGGGCGGCAGCTGCCTCTGCCCGGCTCCTGAGCGGCCAGGAGCACAGCGTTTCCATGGGTTTGCTCTAGTGGTGGAGGCGCCTTTACTCGTTTCAAGGAGGCGGCAGGGGGAGAGTTGTAAGAAGCTTGTTTCTGCAGTTACAGGGACCGAAGGGGGATATTGAAGGATTTTGTGAAGGCGTTTGTGCCTGAGGGTCACGGATTTTAGCGTGCTCGAAGTTTGAAATTGCTTCTTTCAAGACACATTCTCCAGTTCTGCCTCCAGGAAAAGGATCTTGACACGTCTTTCTGGGCATTCAGATTAGTTTCCTTTGACCTCCAGCGGATCTGCAGGGGTCCTGGAGCTGTTCGTAGCCGTCCGGGAAGCTGAGAACCCACGCCGTGTGGTCCAGAGCGCAGGGCCCTCACCCCGTGGCCGCTGCACGGCATCGCGGGCCTGCTCTGAACTTTGAGCAGAGCGTTCGCTGGGCTCGTCGAAGGGGTCCCTGGGGCTTCCGCTCTATCTGTTGTATTTTCTTATCTTCACTAAAGAAGAGGGAGCGGGGGTGTATGGTAAACGTGAAGATTTGACCAAGCCAAGTGTTGGGCACATGCGTGTTTTCTAGTACTTCTTATACTTTTTCAATATACGTGAAATGTTTCATAATTTAAAAATAATCTTTTAAGTTCAGTTCCCCCTTCTTCCTACTTACATATTCTTGAGAATGTTGACAAACTGTCTTTATTTAGACACTTTGACAGCAGATTCTAGATCAGTGCTGTCCCGCAGAACACGTGAAACGTGGCTAGCCTACGTCAGCAACTGAGTTTTTTATTTTGTTTAACGTTAATTAAGTTTATATTTAAAAAGCCTTAGGTGAGTACCGTATTGGTCAGGTACAGCTCTGGAAGAAACAGCTGTAGAAACAGGAACATTCCTTGGACGCTGTCAGAGACGGGGTTGAACCCTCTAATGTGTGCTGCATTCCTTAGGAAAAATCTTCTTTAAATTAATTAATGAATCCAGCATAAAATTTCCTGAAGGAAGTAATACCCTGAATATTTGTAGAATGTGGTTTCCTTCTTCTGCCTTCTCACACCCTCCACTTGTCCTTTTCCAAATAAAATGTTTTCCTTCCTTCTCGCGTGCGCGAGCCGCTCGCCGGTCAGCACGCGTGTTTGACAACGGTTAGCTCTTCGCTGGGCCCGGCTCCACCCTGTCCCCGTCCCTGGGGTCATCAATCAGTGTCGTCATGTTTGGAAGCAGGTGGACAACTGAGGAGCAAGCTGGGGGGCCTCAGACGTTGGCAGGTTGCTGAGTGTTTAACTAGGTCTCCGCAAACACGGCGTGAGCCCTCGTGGGTGAGCGTTGCTTACTCAGGGCTGGTCTTGTTAGTGCTCGTGGTGATAAACCGAGAGTCTTATTGAGAAGAGATGAGTAACAGGGAGACCGTGTGTCTAAATGGGAATTCGCGTGTGTGTTTGGAGGGCAGGGTTGTTTGCTTCGTTCTTAAAGAATTCATCTGGTGTTTAGAATCTAAAGGTCTGGATTCAAGGCCTAGGTCCTGTAAGCCTCGTGACACGAGGCCTGTTTGGTCACCAGCCTCGTAGGGCCACCCTGTAAAATGGGAATAGCCTTGTTTGCAGGACAAGAATGTGGTGAGAACAAAGCAGTGTTTCCCAGGAAAGGGGTCCAGAATGCACCACGGGGGCACGAGGGTTCTGCTGAGCTGAGGACGGCTGAGCGTTGACAGATGCAGGAAGTTTCTCTGCACTCCCCTCGCTGCCTGAAAGCAGATCATTCCGAAATAATTCAACTCCCAGAAATCCCCTTCACAGGACCCTTCCCATCCCGGGGGGAGGGGCGAAGGGTGACTCTGTCACCAGAGATGAGAAATTGTGTAAACAGAAAACCTCACCTTCCAATATTGCTTTCATCTGTGTACTTGGCATTTATTTCTCGCCATTCATTGTCCTTTGAAATCCTGACTCCTTCCTCATGTTAAGATGGTACATATTGGGATGAGCAGATGTAAACTGTGAGATACAGGATGCGCAAACAAGGTGCTGCTGTATAACACAGCGAACTGTCATCAGTATCCTGTGATAAATCGTCACGGAAAAGAATATTTTAAAAAGGCATGTCTACATGTGTATAACTGACTCACACTGTACAACAGCAATTAATACAACATTGTAAGTCAACTATACTTCAGTAAAAAAATAAAATTAAGTTTTTAAAAAAGACGACATATAAACCCAAAATTCTAACTGCTTCTTTTAATTTTTAATTTCTTTTTTTATTTACTTTTTATTTGATATTGGAGTGTAGTTGATTTACAGTGCTGTACCAGTTTCAGGTGTACAGCTAAGTGAGTCAGTTACACATATACATGTATCTATTCTTTTTCAGATTCTTCCCCTCATTTAGGTTATTACAGAGTATTGAGTAGAGTTCTCTGGGCTACACAGGAGATCCATGTTGGTTATCTATCTCATACGCAGGAGTGTGTAGATGTCGAACCATGTCTGTGAGCCACTTTCTTTGTGAGCCCAGTCCATTCATCAGCAGTGAATGTTGTCTTTTCTCTTGCTAATCTTCCTTTTGTCTGTTTAATTCACGGGCCCCTAATGAGTGAACCTAAAAGGGTAGGGGAAAGTTTTTCCTCCCCAGCACTAACAGGTGAAGGTGTTATTTGCATGACGGTGGTTTGAGGCAGTTGAAAAATCCCAACGATTTTGCTGAAGCTTGATGGTAAAGGTGGCTCAGAATCTCCTGGACCCCCTGTTAAACTCCGGCTTCCACCAAGGAAGTGTCTGATTCTGTAGGTGTGGGCAGGGGCCCCAGGGGAGCCTGATGCGGAGGGTTCAGGGAGCCACACTGGGAGAAGCACTGCCTTCAGGGACCTCTGCACGCAGAAGAGGCACAGCGCCTGGGGGGATGCAGCCTGGCCCCACGTGCATAGCCTCTGGGGCTTACTGCATTCTGCAGTTCCACTTTAGTATTCGGTTGCCTAAATGAGTTGAGATGTTCTTTTCAGGTTTATCTCAGTTTATGAGCCACATGACGGCTTTTTGGAGGAGTTGAAGTATGTTAAGGAGATCCGTGTCCTTAAATTATCACACTGTAATGGGTTTAATTTGAAATTCAGGGTCCCATCTTAACATGGTGATTGGACCTACGTCTTCACACAGACGCACCCAGCATGTAAACCCACGTTATCTCCCTAGGGGAATAAAATGCTAGTTTAGGTGTTACAAACCCTGGGTTACCTTCTTACCTCTCTTCAGCAGGTCGCTTCCTCTGTCCGTGAATCAAAATACATTTCATCACTTGGATCCTAGAATTTGTTTAGGACATGAGAGAAGTACATGGAGATTTTTTAAAGCTGTTAACTTTTCTTTTAAAGAATTTACTTTTTTTTATTCTGGATAAAGCCCATCACTCAAATTTGTATTTTTCCTGAACCAGATTCCAAGCATGGCTTCTTCTCCTCCTCTGCCCGCCCACCCCGCTCCCCTCCGCCCCGGCGGGAAAGCTGTGGGAGCCGCGGATGATAAGTGAATAGTCCATTCGGTTTCTGCCCCTTTGCCTCTTTCTCTTCTGTCAACTGTGTCCCAGGCAGCCCAGCACAGCTCAGAGGCGCTGGCTGAACACGTGCCCCAGACGCTGGGGTGGTCTCGTGTGACGGCTCTTATACTTGAATGTCACCTGATACCACGGAGACGACTGCCGGTGGCTGCAGCATCCCGTTCTGTGCTTTTATTTTCTGGACCAAAGAAACGGGGAGAGGGAGAGAGCGAACAAAACAAACCCGCCATCAACATTTCCAGGACCTCTGACAGTCGTCTTATGAACAGTGAGCTGCAGGTGTGTCCTCAGAGCGTGGCCTTGAGACAGACTCTTGCACCGTTTAAAAGTAGGCCCTTTGGAATAAAATCTTTTAAACAAACAAGAAAATAATTATAATTCAATGACAGAACTTTTCCTTGTACCTGACAGGCTCCCTCTCAACTTGAGAGGAGGGATGCTTTCTGGGAAACTCCCCACTGTGGCTCACGCGGCACCTGGGACAGGTCGGCCTCTCTAGGCCCTCGACGCGGGGGTCTTGCTCTCTATAAAGTGCTGTCCGTCCTGAACGTACCTCCTTGAGAACCAAGAACTCAGGGGGCCCGTATGATCCCTGACTTCACAGCAGGCCGTTTGGAACAGTATGAAGCGCTTGGAAGGTGTGTGTGTGATGCAAACGCCTGCATTCACAGGGAGCATGAAAGATGGGGCTCCCGGCCGTTCACCAGGAATAGAGTGTGAAGACACTGCTCTTCTAAATAGAATTATTTGGAATCCACAGTGTCTCCATCGCTGCTTTTCCAAATACTAAATGTGTCCCTTCCAAACAGATGCCATCATGACCCACAAACAAGTCTCTTGGGACCTCTCCCATCCTCACGCTCCGGGGCTGCCCTTTCCCTGTGGCCCGTCCATTTCCACGAGGCCTGCGCTCTGTTGCTTCTGCGTTTGCTGTGACAATGGTCTACTTCCTTTTCATGTGGGACCCGGAGAATCCTTCCTCACCTGCACACAATGGACCATTTAGAAAGGCCCTTCCGTGTACTGTGGTTAGAATTCTAGGCACTTTGGAAGTTGCTGCTCTCATGCGAAAAATCCCCAGCTTTCACAAGAGTTATAAACTTTTACAAAGGTTCGTTTGTTTTGTGTTTACCTGGAACTAAAGGGGCGTTTTGTGAGCGCCTCTGCCACAGTGGTGAACGTCCCTGGGGCCATTGGACAGGGACCCTGGTTCTTACCCAGATGTGCTGTGCCAGGCGCTGGAGCAGACATGCCCGGCAGCTCACCTCCTGACACCGGTGCTTCCAGCCGGGACCCGTCACCCTCTCCCGGGACGGCGTGAGCGTGTTAAGTACCCAGCTCAAAGCCATGAGGCTGGTACCTGGGAAATGGAAATTCCAGCCCATGTCAGCACTTCTGCTCTTCCCACCGCCTCCTCCGGGCAGCTTCTCTTGGAAGATGCTGTTTCCGTGGGAAAGGAGCAGCCAGCAGCTGGATTCTCGCCGATACAGTCCTTTCTAATCTCATACATCTGCAGGGGGAGGCTGGCCTCGGGGCAGATATCCCTCAAGGAGGTCGTGAGCTGGAAAGCTGAGACTTCGCCCCAGGAGGGATGGGGCCAGGGCTTGGGAACCTTGCTGCACCTGGCAAGTGATGGTCAGCGTCTGTTCACATCAGGGAGTTGGGGGTGGAGGGCAGGGCAAGGGAAGGAATACTGCTTTCATTTTTATCCGAATTGGGGCAGACGTTTTAAAGGCTGCGCACCCCCGTTGGCAGGAGGCTGGGTTGGAGTCTAGTCACGGTGGGAGTGAGAGCCACACAGCTGTCCCGAGGAGGGACTGGCCACTCTCCCCCGACCTTTCCATCCCCTCTGTGTGTCTTCTCCCACCCGGTCCCCTGGCCCCTCCACCACATACATCAGGCTTCCGTCTGGGGGTCACTGCCTCTGTGGAGCCCCCGGACCCCCAAACCCTCCTCCTGGAGCCCCTTCCTGGGGTCGCTCTTGCCCCTTCTGCTCCGCGCAGTTACTCTTGGTGGAAGAGCGACTCTGGGCTAGAAAGAGCCAACATCTCAGAAGAGGAAAACCCAAGAGGCTGCGTCTCCCTGTGGGACTGAGGGCACCTTAGTGCCTGTGCTTTAAATCCTGTACAGACTTTTCATTCCACTGTCCTCGTTGCTGGTAATTATGACGAAGGTGATCGCACACCAAGGAAGTGTTACAATTTGAAGGATGCAACTGGAGGGGAGGGAAAAACTCTTTTCTCTACCCTCTTAGGTCTAGTGCCTGAGGCCCTGCAAATTAAACTGACAGAAGACAGATTGACAAGAGGAAAGGCGTGCAGATTTTATTTGATGTTACTATTTTAATTTTTATGTGTACACAGGTCTCACAGAAAAGGAAGTGAAAACCCAAAAAAGCAGTTAGGCCTGATAACTTAAAGGCAGTTTTAACAAAGGGTGGAGAAGTGACAAGACAAAGGGTTTGGGCTTCTAGGGGAGGTGATGGTGCGGAGGTAAATATACAGGGGAAACTGATGGAAGATGACGGCTGTTTCAGGGAGGCATGTGACGTGCACTCGGGTGGGCTGTGTCGCCAGGATTGAGCCGTCCCATCCCCTCTTCCTGGGACAGGAGCTGGAAGGGGGACCCTGCACAGAGAGGCTGTGCCCTTCCTCCCGGCGGGAAGGAGGAGGATAGAGAGCTTTTCCTGCCTCTGCTGGTTTTCCGTTGCCTTCAGCTCAAAACCATCCTTCCACCAAAGTAGCATGTTCGGATCCCTCCGCACCTTTGTAATCTTCTCCAGCATTCCTCTTACAAAAGAAAACCCGGTACCAGAGGGAGCCCTCCAGGGTCCCTGGGGCAGAGCCAAGCCCGGGGCCTCGCCGGACCCTTGCCGGCCAGTTCCCCTCCATGGAGCCCGTGTGCAGGACACAGGGGACCCGTACTGGGTCCTGCCCCTTTCCCTCCCGTGACCTTCCCCCAGGCTGCCCAAAACCAGCCTCCTCCCTGCCCAGCTGTGCGTACATGTGAGACTGCCAACACCGGCAAGGAGGGGGTTCCTGCGGATGAGGTGAGGGGTGTGAGGCACTTGGCTCAGCCACAGGGAGAACCCAGGGCGGTTGCCAAAGCTCTCCTGACCCGTCCATCCCATCTGAAAGAAAGATAGTAACTACCTACCTCGTAGGTTCATTCCAAGAATAAAGAGAAAAAAGGATGAGAAGGACAGGTGCGGCGTGTGTGCTGGCGGCGTAGGCCCGGGTCCGCGGGGACAGCTGCCCCCCAGCGCCCTGGCAGCGGCCCCTGACTGCGCTGCCGCGGGCGCAGACACCCACTGGGAGCCGTGGGGCGGGCGGGGCTTGGCCTGACCAGGAGGCTGCCGGCGCGCCTGTGGCCGCAGCCCCGAGGGCTCCTGGCAGCCGTGAGACCCTCCTGCCCACGCGGGGAGGTGCCGGGCAGGAGCTGCAGTCCCTCGTGCCCCAGGGGCTGGGCTCCCACGGAAACGTGCGCCTCCCTCGTTGTTGTCATTTCAGTTCAGCATTTTTGAGCATCTGCTGAGTGCTGGACGTTACGGGGGGCAGAGAGGAGCAGGCTTGGCTGCCACCAGCGACCTCTGCGACCTCGCTTTCCCCATGAATGGAACCTGCAGGCCGGCAGCGCGTGGCAGACCCTGGCCCCGCCCGTTCCGTGTGGCCCAGACAGAGGTTTAACTTTCTAATTGACTTTAAAGGCCTTTGAACAGAGCGCGCATTCTGTGATTTGCCACAGACCCGCCACTCACCCAGGCTGGTTTGCACGTTTCTTACCTGCCTGGCGTTTGACTCCACCAGCCCTGGTGGGTGTTCTCCGAGCTTCCTTTCATCTGAAATAGGCTGAGAGTTGAACTTCTTTGCAACTGCGGGTATTTTATACCACTGCCTGCCTTGCCTTTGGGGCAATGGAAGAGCTATTTTCTTCAATGGGGAAAAAAGCGAGCATATATAGTCTCCCCGAGGCCTGCAGGCCAACAGGTGTTATAAGGTGTAGTGCAGACTGAAGCTGTGTTATTTTTCATATGCTAATGTTGCAAAAGGGACATTAATGTGGGATCTCAAGGTTAAGATGTGTAAAACTCTCCCTTCGGTGTTCAAAGCTCTGGGTCTCAAAGTGTGGTCCCTGAACCTGCAGCACCTGCAAACTAGTTAGAGACGCAGGTTCCAGGACCCTGACCTCACAAACCAGCATCTTGAGGGTGGGGCCCAGAAGTCTGTGTTTCGTTATTTTAAAATTTAATGATAGGGCTTCCCTGGTGGCGCAGTGGTTAAGAATTCACCTGCCTATGCAGGGGACACAGGTTTGATCCCTGGTCCAGAAAGATCCCACATGCCATGGAGCAACTAAGCCCGTGCGCCACAACTACCAAGCCCACACACCACAACTGCTGAAGCCTGTGCGCTTAGAGCCCATGCTCCACAGCAAGAGAAGCCACTGCACTAAGAAGCCTTTGTACCACAAGGAAGAGTAGCCCCCGCTCTCTGCAACTAGAGAAAGCCCATGCGCAGCAATGAAGACCCAACACAGCCAACAAATAAATAAATAAATATATAAATATATAAATTTATTTTTAAAAATTTAATGATAAACTAGTGCTCCCTCACAGGGTTATTAGAAGGACTGAATGATGGTATTTTCAAGTCCGCTGTAGGGCTTGTTAACACAGGTTGCTGGATGCAGCCCCAGATGTGGATTTGGCGGGTCTGGAGAAGGGCCCTAGAATTCATGTTTGCAGCACGGTCCCAGGTGCTGCTGCTGGTCTGGGACCACACTTGAGAACCACTGTCCAGAGACACCGTGCCCTGTGCGGTGAGTCATCAGGAAGAGCTGGGGGAAGTGAGATGGGGTAGGGATGGCTGTTTTGTGTGGGGTCGTTGGGCAGAGCTTCCCTGATCTGGTGACACTTGGGTGGAGGGAGCATGTGACACCCGGGGAGGGTGTTCCAGGCACAGGGGACAGACGGCAGGTGCAGCGAAGAGGCCGGGGGCTGAAGTGGGTGATGGACGGGAGAAGTGACAGATGAGGTCCGAGCAGGGAGGGGCTGGAGGTCCCGTGAGGCCTCGAGTCACCGCAAAGTCCTGTGTTTGCTCTGAGCGCATGGGAGCCGTCAGAGGTGACGGGACATGTGAATTCATCCATCGCCTGGTGTGACTGTGATTCTGTAGTCCTGCCTCTTCTGGATGGCCCTCATTGGTGAATAAAAGTTCTTCTTTACGAATATAATTTAAGGTGAAAAAGATGCACAATGAATGACAGAATTAGAAAAGCAAGCGCCCCCTAAAGAAGTCACTGATGCGGGCATTGGCCATCAGAGGATGCTAAGGCCAGGAGGACGGGGTTGGTGAGCGGCTCCAGAACGGGAGGCGGAGACACCACCACGAGAATCTGTCAGTCAATCTCAGCATCTTCCGAAGTAGGTGCCCCTCCTGAGGGGCAGCAGGGAGGGGAGCTACAGCAGGAAGAACAGAGCCACTGCGAACCATTCTTACCGAAAAACGTTGCACCTGAGTCCAGCTGGACCTTCAGGTCTAACGTACAGTTTGGAGGTTAAAATAACAAATGAAGTCAACACCCCACAGGGAACTGTCTTCAGACAAAACCAGAGCCCATCTGGCCTCTCCAACAAGACAGCGCCCCAAGCTAGGGGGTCGGGAGAGGCTCTTCTAGGTTGAAGGAGGCTTAGAGCTGAGCATATGAATTTCGTTTGGACCTGGTTTTTTAAATATATACCCATAACTAGATTTTGGGGGTAATTGAACAATTTGAGCATAGACTGGAGAGTAAATAACATTAAAGAATTATTAATTTTGTTAGATGTGGTGATGGTATTGGTGTTTATGTAAGAAAATAGCCTTTTTATAGGCAGACGTCTCTGTGTTTAGAAGTGAAACGACGTGATTTCAAGAATTCGATTTAAAATATTACAGGAGTTGACTGTTGAGTGTCCTGAGAGATCAGATTGCTCTCAGATAAAGTTCATGTGATCCATATGTGTTAACCACAGTAATACTACCTTTTTAAAGAATCATCTGAAGAAAGAAAGTAACCAAACAACATGGCCCATGGACATGGACTTGAACATGGTCATAGTAAAATGGAACTTCCAGATTATAAACAACGGAAGATAGAAGGGACACCATCGGAAACTGTCCAGGAGAAGTTGGCTGCACGAGGGCTAAGGGACCCATGGGGCCGCAGTGAAGCTTGGAGATACCTGGATGGCTTTGCAAATAATGTTTCCTTTGTTGGTGCATTACTGAAAGGATGCAAATGGGGATTTGCTGCATTTGTGGTAGCTGTAGGGGCTGAATGTTACCTGGAGTCCCAGAAAGAAGATAAGAAGCATCACTGAAGATAATACCTGGAAGTATCTTTTAATGTCTTCTTAATTCTCTTATAAGAAGAAGATTTCTTCACTGTAGCCTACTCACCTGTGTGTTTGTTCCTTAAAGAATACTAGTAAGATTTAATAAGAAAACATGTAAAAAAATAAAATAAAATATTACAGGAAACAGTGAAAGAAAAGAGGCAGAAGAACCAAGAGAAGCAAAATATGGTCATTGCTGGCCCTACACGTGCCGTGTGGGGATTCACTGCGTGACTCGCTCTTCTTGGTGAATGTGTGAACTTTCAAAAATGTTTTAAAATGCGGACGCAAGAGACATGGGAGGGTAAGAAGAAGAGGAAAATAAGAAAAAAGGAAGACCTTGTTTAGAAAAGACTAGGTTGCTAAGAATTCCTCTCTATTTAGGAAAATTATGCCAAAGAGTGAAGTACATTTGCTATTACCAGGTATTATACAGTAATGATACTATGACCTTGTGTTGAGATACATTTTACTTACTATAAACCCAGCCCCTGGTTTCCTGAGTGCCTGTCAAGCTTGTAAAATAACGACAATGCAGACAATGCAGGTGAAGATCTTCCCAGCCCTCCGGCATCTGGGGGGCTGTGTGCGGCAGATTTGGGGCAAAGCTGGACGTCATTTAGGCCCAGTCTCTTTGGCCACATTCCTCTGAGGTTTCCAGTCTGATGCCTGTGAGACGTCTCTTTGCTTGGATACATCGCTGGCCAAGCATCGTGATTGGTCAACACGTGTGATTTTGACCCATAGAACGGATGGTACCAGAGAACATGAGGGTTGAGGATGGGCACTTTGGAACTGGCAGCTGGAAACAGACGGTGATTCCTAAACTGTGTTCTGGACCCGAAATCACCCACTCTCTGCACCTGCTCCTTCACTCGGCTTGAAAATGCTCAGCAGACCTGAAGTGCAAGGACTTCATCCTCATTTTGAGTAATTGTAACATTCTTTTAAAAGAAGCTTAAAGGGATGGAAAGACTTCGCCGTGTGGAAGGGACGCTGGGCTGCGTGGGCGATGTCCCCCCAGTTGTTATCAGCGTGTGCATCCGTGAGCCACCACGAGCTTCTGCAGATGCACTGACCCATCTCAGCCACCGTGACCCTAATTGACTCCGTTGCAGAAATCTAAAGGAAGAGGAGCACAGGTGAAGCCACTGGACTAGACAGGAAGAGTCCATCATGAGGTCTTCATGTGACAGATACCTGAGCCCCCGCTGTGTGCCAGGCACTGTCCCGGGCCCTGAGGAGGAGACGTGGGCACAGCCAAGGAGGCCCGGCCCCCAGGAGCTTAGATTCCAGCGGGCACAGCAAGGAGGCCGGACCCTCCAGGGACATCACCGGCCGAGGGGGGAGGAGGGTGACGCACCGGTGGTGGGGGAGGCAGGGAACTTGGTTTCAGTTCCTACTTGGTTCCCTCCTAAGCTGTGTGATCTTGGACAAGTCACTTAACCTTAAACTCTGAGCTTTACGGTCCTCTTGTGTAAAGCGAGCATTAAAAACAGTACCTCCATCACGGAGACGTGCAGATTGAGTGAGTATAACGCAGGAAAAGTGCCCACTGCATGCTTAGCCACCGCAAGGGTGTGCCTTGGCCCAGGGCTGCACACCTGATGGGTAACCGGCAGGCAGGTGACGTGGTTCTGCATTTGAGTGTTAAGCATTCAAGTCTGTGTGTCTGGCAGACCCTGCACTGTAGCGTGCAGGAAATATTTACATTTGCGTATTTTTGTTTTCTTTTTCTGTAAATGGAGGTGGTTTTCATCGTTCCGCTAGGTTGGCAGGTCCTAAATTGAGAGGAAAAGGAAGTTTTCCACGGGGAAGGGAAGACGTGGAGCTGCTGTGATAATAGCAGCCTTTCACCGTCACGCCCTCCGATGCTGCTTGAGTCTCCATGACTGGTTATTTCTGGTGCTCTTGCTATAATAAGGATTCCACAATCCCATGTCACAGGTCTATTTTCCGGGACTCTGGGGGCCCCGTGTCCTCGGCCAGGGCGGTACTAATTAGCGAGTGACATGTCCCCTTCCGGGCCAGCTGGGTGAGCGCAGAAAGCAGGGAAGGGGAGCGAGGCCGGCAGGTGTTGGGGGGCAGTGGTCAGTGAGCGCACCCCCTTTGCTGGGAGGAGCCCCGAGGCTGGGCTGGGCCGGGCCAGGCTGGAGGGAGCTGGTGCCCGAGGCGGGGGGCAGCGGTGCCCTCCCTTCCGTTCGGCGGGGCTCCCTTCCTCCTTCCTCGGGCAGTTTCTCTCCAGTGGCTCCTCAGCTACTTGGCTGGTGACAGAGGCCGTTGGGGGATGGGCGGGGGCTCCGCGTGGAAGGACGTGAGTCTGGACCTGTGGCCTGAGCGGCCTGTGCTCTTGCCCCGGGGCTGCGTGGGGCCCCGTGGCCCTTGGCAGGCTGGCTCCTGTGCGGGGACGGCTGAGCCGCTCAGCAGTGCCCTGGGTTTCTCATTCCCTGGCTGATCCAGAAGCGTGTTCCGTGCTGGTGCTTGAACACAGTCTGGGGAGACCGTCCTTTCCTGCGCCTGACTCCCTCCTCCAGCGGGTCGAGCCCCGCCACCCCGTCCCGGGTGGGGCGGCGTCTGGGTTCAGCCACAGCGACAGGGGCGGTGCCCCAGGGAAACCGCAGGGGCTGGAGAAGTCGTGGGGACAGAAGCCAGGCGTGTGCCGGCCTCCGCGTGCAGGCTTGTTTCTTTCCAGTCCAGGCGCCCTGCTTCCTTCTGGGGGACCTGGTGTAGGCGTTGGTGAGGGCAGGGGAGGCGGGTGTGGGCCTCACAGCTAAAGGGGGGGGGGGGCAGCCAGAGCGGGACCCTCTCCCGGGGCAGACACTGCTTTCCAAGCAGCCTCGGCAGCGTGGCCTGGAGAGTAGAGGCTGCTGAAACCCAAGAAGCCCGTCACAGGGCTTGTGCGCACGACGTTTTGTCAGTGGTGATGGAGTTTTGTCTGAAGCCCAGCATCACTCAACGGGAGAACGTACTTCCCTGGCCTTGGTCTCTCGGGGCCACGAGCTCACCCAGAGCCGGGCGCAGACCTGAGCCTGAGGTCTGTAGGGGTGCCAGCCTGGTGTGGCGGTTGGATGTGCATCCCTGTGCAGCCGACGGCTGTTACCTCCTTTGTGGACCAGGACGGAGCAGCACAGAGAGGTTGCGCGACCTCCGCAGGACGGAAAGAGGCAGGGAAGGGGTCCCCTGTGCGCCCTGGGCCCATGTTGGGGCCCCAGCCTCTCCCCTACAGGGCCCACTTCCTCCTCCTCCTCCTTGTGGGTGCTGTCGGCCGGCTGCATGCCCTCCTTCCTTACGGCCGACTACCATCCAGAGAAACCCTGGGGGTTCATTTTAGAGCATCTGGGAGCACTTGGAGGTCCCAGGAGCGTGTCCACTCCCGACCTGCAGCAAGCGTACACACAGGTTTGCAGTGTATTTAAGAAAGGGTAAGGGTTGAGTGCTCCTGCGGGCAGAGCTGGCTCAGGCCTTTCTCCGGTGGAAGCAACTACCTGCATCCCCACCCCCGTCGGATGCGGGGACTTAGGGCTTTCACGCGCTGATGTATTCCTTCCTCTCCTCACTTCAGAAAAGCTGATTTCTCATCATCCAAAAGGAATATGTGATTAATGGCACACCCAAAGTGCCTGCGGTTCTTTGATAATTGCTTTTTTTAAAAAACATCTTTCCAGTCACCTTCAGAACGTAGCTGATTTCAGGCAGTTCAGGATGAATTCCTGGCGAGTCAAGGCAGAAAGGTCATCGTCTGCAGGTGTCATACCCGTGTCCGTACATCAAATGGCAGTGTTTTTCCATTGCCACAGCAGGAATGCTAAAATACCATAGATCTGCTGGAACGCTCTACGTTTTTCTACCTGATGAGATAAAGTAAAATGTCTGCTAGGATTCCTAGCAAAACAGAAGCCCTGGAGAGGTTGGGCGATGTTGTTACTTATTCAGTTCTGGGAGATGTGTGTCTGGGAGGCAAAAACGTCTCTCCTGCTGTGAGCCATGCTCACGGTTTGGGGGAAACGCAACGCGCCGGTGCTTCTCGGGGAGGCCTCTGGGGGTCTCGTTAAAATGCAGGTGTGATCCTGTGGGCGGGGCCTGAGGCGCTGTGTGTCTGACAGGCTCCCAGGGGATGCTGATGCGTCTGGCCCAGGCACTGGGAGTGAGAAGGTGGCTGGGGCCACTCACGGGCGAGGAAGGAGAGACCCTATAGCGTGAAAACGATGACGTCATCGTCGTCCTAGCGACCGTAACCCGAATACCCAGGGAGGGGAGAGGGAGGAGTCAGAGCGTGCAATCACCTGCCCCTCCGGGGGTGATGCTCCTTTGTCATCCACAAACCCGGACCCGGGTTTGGGAAGTCGCCTGTGATCCTCGGAGCGACGGCACGTGCTGGAGATTGGTGGGTGGGATCAGACGGCCCAGAGGGGGCCGGGGGGAACAGGACGGGAACTGCAGGTATTTTCATAGTTACTGCATCAAGAAGTCAAAGAGCCAGGTAGGGAAAAGGCGACGTGCCAGCCACGTGCAGGGCCTGTCGAACGAGCGAAGCCGAGGGTGTGAAGCCATTGTGCTGTCTTGACGTTACCTCTCCGAGTGGCCAAGTGCTAAGTTTTCTCATCCGATCCTGTCCTGGCGGGCCTCAGAGCATCACATTTGTCCTGGCAGATGCTGAAATCTGGTTTCCATAGCAGCACATCCACTGCTTGTGCTTAATGGGGGAAAGCGAGAACCTGCAGCTGTTCATCTTTTCGAAAAGACCCTGATCTCTTTACTGTTTTTAAACGCAGAAATGCCAGATGTGGGGTGAATACCTGAGCCCCGCTAGGAAATAATCCTTTATGTGAACCTGGCCTGGGCCTCACAGTGAGTGGCCAGGAGAGGGCTGTTTGATCCTGTTTTCTTCATAAAACGGCAGAAGGTCTGTATTAGCAAGGCCAGGTTCCTCTCTCACCCATGGGTAGCTGTGATGCTGACCTGTCTGTGGCAGGGCAGGGATGGAGATTCTGATGACTGGATTCTTTTCTCCCTGCAGATGAGCGAGCGTAGGTATCCGCGGGCGTAGGTATCCGCGGGCGTAGGTATCGGCTGGTACAGGGGTCGGCGGGCATCGTGCCTCATCCTTGTTGGCGCCAAGTCCGTCCTTGTGACCGAGTGTAGTTTGCCTGTTTCCCCCTCTCGTCTGCCTCCCTTCTTACTGCCTTTCAACCTCCGACCTCCACTCTGGCCTCTGGACAACCAGCAGATGGGCGGTAACCACTGATCGACAGGCAGTCTCTGGATACACAGGCATGAGAGGTATTCTCTCCTGAGAGCCTTTCTTTCCTTTTTAAAAACTCATTTTAACTACACTTTAAAAAAAAAAAAAAAAAAAGCGCGCTTTAGGGAATCCTGCAAATTGTTGAAGAATAGCAAACAAATTACAGGTTCTTTGGGGGAAAGGTGTACAACGCAGCTGCATGTTCTAGTGGGGGATCTTTATTGCAGGAATTCACGTCGTGGGTATGTGCTGGGTGGCATTTGCGTGCTACAGTTTAAGGGTCTGTGACCATCTTTTCCACTCAAGGTCAAATTAAGAGCGTAGATTCTTGTAAACAGGAGAGACCGTGATGTCCTGACATTTACTGAAGGCAGACAGGGGTGCCTTTGGAGCTATGAGGGTGCATCAGACCTGCCCCTGCTGGCGGAGCCCTCATCTAAGAGGGGTGCGTGGGACGCCCAGGTCACGGGGACAGCGGAATTCTGAAGGGGAGGGGGCGCTTGGGTGAGATCCGCCCCAGGTGATCCAGTCTGCTTCACGGTCCAGGTTCTGTCTTGGTCAGAAGATAGGCTGGGTGCGGCCGGTCTGTCCCGGTCTCACGTGTGGGTGGGTTGCCTGGGACTCGGAGTTCGGGGAGCACTGGGAGGTGGTGAGGTGGGGGGGGCGTCGGGGGCAGGACGTTCCTGGGCCCTCTGCAGGGGGTGGGAGGGTCGCCTGGTGCAGGAGCAGAGACGGAAAGAGGGGCGGCAGAGGGGGCCCCGAGACGCCCCGAGAGCAGAGGGCGTGGGCGCCGCGTGCGGGGCACACAGTGTCCCCCTGTGAGGCAGCGTCTCCTGGTTCCCGGGCCGGGCTGCTCCCCGTAGCCACGTTCTCCTGCCACGACGCGCCCTGTGGCCCCGCACAGCCATCTCCCCTCGCAGCGGGTCCTCAGCGCCTCGGGCTGTAAAAACGAGCGTCTCAGCCTCGACGTAGCCCTTCGAAGTCCTCCGCCGGATGGGAAGCGCGTGGGCCCGGCGCTCACGCTCCCTTGTCCCTTCTGTGTTGCAGGGATCGAGCTGTGCCCCCCGGGAAAACGGTTCATGGTCACGATGGTGGCGAGCTTTGTGGCCACGGCGGGGCAGTTCCTCATGCCCGGGCTGGCCGCCCTGTGCCGGGGCTGGCAGCTGCTGCAGGCGCTCATCGTGGGCCCCTTCCTGCTGCTGCTGCTCTGCTGGTCGTGAGTACCCCCTGCCCCACCCCCTGCCCCCACCCCCTGCACCTGCCCGCGTCCCGGGCTCGTGAGTACCCTCCCCACCCCCACCACTTGCACCGCGTCCCGGGCGTTGGCCCCACAGTCCCCAGACGTCCTGCCAGCTTCAGCGTGTGGCTTTTTAATGAGGGAATTTTCCTCTCTTCTTAAAAAATGTTCTCTTCCAAACATTTTATCTTGGGAAACGTTCTAACGTACACAAAAGCAGACAGAGGAGGGGAGTGAGCCCCAGGCGCCCTCGCCCGGCTCCAGAGACCTGCCCTCCATGGTCTTGTGGGACGCCTGCTTGCTGGGTGTTCAGAGGTGACTTTCGTGAATGGGTTTGCAAAGGGCGGGGTCTGGGGTTGGGAGGAGGAAATGTGTTTGAAGATGTGCAGGAGCGATGGAGCAGAGCCACCCCTGCCCCCAACCCCTCTGGGTTAGGATGGGCAAGCTCCAGCCCGGGGGCCAGTTCTGGCCTGCCCTCTGTGTCTATAAAGTTTTATTGGAATACAGCTGTGCTAACGTGTGTCCACATGTATCATCCGTGACCATTTTCATGCCACGATGGCAGAGCTGAGCTGGTATGACCCGACGACATGGCCCTACAAAGCCGGAAACATTGACTCTCTGGTCCTTTGCAGGAGAAGTTCGTCCGCCCCTGCTCTGGCCCAGCCCACGAGGCCTTTTAGAACCGTGTGTAACTTTTAGTGTTTGGCTTGCTGACTTTAGGGAAAAAAACAACTGAACACACTGGCCTGGGGGTATGACCTGGGTGACTAGATGCTTTTAAACCCTTCAGGGGATTAATGTTTAACAAAGGTTGAAAAACACCGCTCTTGGATAGAGAGATGTTTACCCAAAAACGAGCCTTGTACCCTTTCTGTAAAAACCCCTTTCCTTCCTTCCTTCCTTCCTTCCTTCCTTCCTTTCTTTCCCTCCCATCCCCTCTCTATGCCAAACTCTCGTCCCATCCCCCCTCACCCCTGGGTACGAGGCACTGGAGAGGAGATTGTGCCTGCTACATTGTGTTTCTATCGTTTAGTCACTGAGGGAAACCCAATTTCTGGCCAGAAGTCAGTTGTGTCTTAGCTTTAAGCGCTCACTCTAGCAGAGACAGCTATTAGCTGGGCTTCCTTTCCTAAGATGCCAGGGAGGGGAAGAAAGCGGCGACCTTTCAGCTTCATAGGCTGGCCCCACCCCCACGTGGCAGTAGACCCCCAGCAGAGAAATCACGTGAGCCGGACTCCGGTGCCTTTTCCTCGAGATCCGGGTTCTCGCTCACGGCGTCCCCAGAGCCCCGGCAGCTCCAGGGACGCGGTGAGGACAGATAAGGAAAGGGCCACCTGCCGAGAGGCGGCGCCGGGGCGGCAGCTGCTGAGGCTGGACGGCACCCCTCCCGCAGGAGCCCGTGTGTCTCAGGACACCCTGCTCCCTCCCACAGGGTCCCAAGAGGCAAGGAACGACATCCTTCCCCACAGCGGGGTGCAGCGGGCAGCTCTGGAGCCGGCGCTTGCGGGCCCCCTCTCTTGCTGAGCCCAGAGCTGAGCTGAGCTTGGTTTGGAAGTCGAGGGCGTTTCCCTGTTTAACACTTGCTCATATAGTGTTTGTGTCGGACACAGACGGTGACACTGGACAAATGGTAGGTCATTCGGTCTGGGCATTTCACGGCCCCATTGTACAGGTGACAAAAGTGAGGACACCCAGCTGGCCCCGAGTCTGGGGTTGTGCTGTCTCCCACCTTCCCCAGGCCTCCGTCCCCGACCTCCCTGACCACCGAGAGGAGCCCACGGCCCTGGTGCATCTACTCTGCCGTCAGGAACCCCCCCACCCCTGTCCTCTGGCTTCCCAGCCTCCACGGCGCCCAAGGGCAGCGGTGCTGCCTGCTGGCTCCTGGGCACGGGGGCACAGCCTCCCGGAGACTCACTCACCTGTAAGGACAGGCGGCGGCGTCTCCATCGCCTCCAGGCTTTGAGGCTCAGCGCAGGCTCTGCTCCTATCTGTCCCGGGTAGGAGGACACCTGACAGGGAGAAAAGGCAGAAAAGGGTTTCCTGGAGCAGGTCTGGGGGCCTGGCCCATGGGGGAAAACGTTATCTTGTTTTTTTATTTTAAGTTTTAAAAAATACATCAGGGTTTAATGACAGGCGAGGTAAAACTGTTCATGCACGTAAATACATTATAAAACCAAGAAAAACAGTTCTTTGAAACACACAAATGTAGAAATATGACCTTACGGTAGAAAGGGCGCCCACGGTCCTTTGATAAGATGTGTGTGCGGACAGACAGATGCACGCCGTCCGGAGGCGCCCAGGGGCCCCAGTTTGGGTGGACCCGCTCCACCCGCCCGTGGAGCTTGTCACGCGTGTTACCGTGTGGGGCCCTGGCACGTGTCTGGCCCTCAGCAGTGATCGTGGACGCCAGCCGCTGCTTTCCTGTTCCTGTGCCCCACCCCCGCCCTGTGTGGAAGCCCGGGTGTATCGGGCCAGGTGAGGGGACTGCGGTGAGGGATGTGTCCCACCCCTGCCTGCAGCCGGGAGCGGCTCCGGGGGCGTCACTGGCTTTTAAAGGCCTCGGAGGCGCCCCCTCCGTCTGGCCCCCGTGATGGCCACCCTCCCGCCCCCCCGCAGCAGTAGAAGGTTCCTCGCCCCTCAAGGCTCTGCGGTTTGACGGGATGAACTGGCCCCTGGGGCGGGTGGTGAGCTGCAGCGGCCGGCACGACCGGCGTTGGTGACAAAACGCGTAAAGTCACTCTTTCCTGTAAGAGCAGGTATCTGCCGCGTGCGCGCCCGGTGCTTTGGAGCAGCCCTAGGGAGCAGGTGCATTAACAGGGCTGTAAACCAGGGCGCACGATCGAGTCCCCAGATGCAGGGGCAGGTCACGAGCACAGAGGATGGGGGGAGGCTGGGGGCATCCAGGCACACACCGGGCAAAAGCGTGCGTTAACCCAACGTGGACAGCGATAACCTCCAGCACAGGGAAGGGGCGCCGGGGCCCAGGCCAGGACAGCATTCAAGCTGGAGTGACACGGAGGCCACACAGGGCATCTGAACCAGGAAGGCGCCCAGGGGCCGGGGTTAACCCCTGCATGGGGCCCGGGGCTGAGATCTCAGGCCCCTTCTGCACTTAGCACTGAGCCCTCCGGGACGAAGCCAGGCCTCAGGGCCTCCGCGATAACAGATCTCCGCGCAGCACAGGGCCTGGCCCCACAGCTGGCCCACGGCCCCGGGCCGCGGGCGAGAAGGAGTCACCCTTCAGACGCTGGCGCCCTGAAGTCTGCACCCCACGTGGCTACACGTCGTTCCAAATTCCAGCCGCTCTCCAAAGCGGAGACGTTGACAGGAAAACAGGGAAGCTCTCTGGACCCTCGGGGTCAGAAGTGAAACCTCCGTGGGGAGTCACTGGAGCCGAGACTCACGGAAGAAGAGTCTCACCAAGGATGAGCTCACAGAGCCCGGGGGACCCGTCACCAAGGCCAAAAACTGTTCATCGGGGAGTTGGCATCTCAGGGACTCTGCAGAACAGAGCCGTCTGGAGGAGAAGCCAGTTCACCGCGTGCGTCACGTCGTGGCCACTGCCCCACGCGTGCTGTTCTAGGCACGAGGGGGCCTGGACCCTGCCCTACACGTCACCAGGCCTCCGCTCGCTGACACGTACTCGACGGGGGTGGGGGGCCCACAGCCCAGAAGCCCCCAGACATGCCGAGGACGTGCCTTCAGATAACCAGCACTAGGAGGAGAGGGAGGTAAGCACTGGGATGAAGAGGAGCAGCCTCGCCAAGGAGGTGACTTTTGGACCAAGACTACACGATCCAAAAGAGGAGATCGTACGAGGTTCTGGGTGGAACCGTGTTCCCGGCACGTGGAGACGGCCAGGGCAAACGCTGGCTTCACTTGGCTTTCTGTGGAAGAGGAAGGCAGCGGCCAGCGTGGCTGCAGCCTGACGGGCCAGTGGGGGCAGAAGATGACCTTGGACACAGAGGGGGGTCGGACGTGTGGGGCCTCGAGCACTGAGTTTCCTCTGAGACCTGGAAACACGCTGGCAGTTGAAGGGGGGCAGGGCTGTGCCCTGAGAGCCATGCTGTCTGCAGTGGGGGAGGGGTCTCGGGGCAGAGCCAGTGCTGATGCCCTGCTGGTCTGTACCGGGGACGGTGGTGCCTGCGCTCGGGTGGCAGGGTGATCACCTGACAGGTCTGATTCCGGGTCTGTTCTGCACGTGGCCCCAGGAGATCTTGTTGGTGGATCTGCTGGGGCACAGGAGGGTAAGAAGGCAGATGGCCCGAGCTTGGACCAGCTCCCTAGATGGGAGACTGGGGGCATCTGAAATGTGGAGCCTGCTGAAGAGCAGAGCAGTGAGTCCCCGGAGAAGCATCTGAAGGATAACAGAAATGAGACCAGGAGCTGAGGGAGGGCTTGGGAAGGGAAGCTTTGATCTCGAGGGTGATGGAGGAGCCTCTGTGAAGAGCTCAGAGACTTAGCTGAAACCGCAGCCCATGTTGAAACGTAGGGTGTTTCATGATCCAGGGTTGGGAAGAAGACGGTTACCGAGAGGAGGGGGTCCCCACACTATGCGGGGGGCTCACACGGGGAAGCACCCGGGTCTCAGAAGGCCGAGGGAGGGAGGGCAGGTGGGCAGGGGCCTCACTGTGGTTTCTTGGGGGGAGGGGTGTGAGGCAGGTGGGCAGGCTTGGGCTTCGCTTGTCCGAATCCTTTCAGTGGATTCTGGGGCACAGGGCTGTCCTGGTTGTCGGGTCCCCGGCTCTGGGTGATGAGGGAAGGGGGGCAGTGGCCGGGGTGTCAGAGCCCGCAGAGGAGGGGGTGGGAGGTGGCCTAGGATGGGTCGGTGTGCATCTGAAAGGTGCCCTCACTGGGCCCGTTGTTTGCTGTCTCTAGGAATTCGCTAACCCTGGGAGCAGCAGCCCTCCCTCCACTCACATCGGAAAATACAGAACACGAAGGAATGACTGGTACACAGCCCTGGGGCAGCTACAGGGGCACAGCGTGCTCTGGAATGAGGTGAGCCTGGGGCTGCAGCAGCCGCCAGGTGCCAGGGCCTGGGGCCCGCAGGGCTTGGCAGGGGCCGGGGGGAGTGCCGGCCGGGGCTGGGGGTGTGATGCGTGGACGATTTGTGCCCCCGCACGTGGAGCCGAGAGAGGAGATGGATGAGCTGCCGGGAGGCTCACCGCTCCCGGGTCCGGGCACAAGCAGCTGCTGTGGGCCTGTGGGCTGTAGCTGGGGGGAGAGCTTCGGGAGCGGAGAGCTGGGCTGCCGCCCTCCAGCAGGCTCCACAGAGTCGAATGTGGGCGCCTTGTGGTGAAGCAGGAGCAGAGGCCGAGGGGTCCCAGAGACACTTCCTGCCCGAACGTAAAGCCTGTCCCAGCTGCTGGTGATGCCACGGACGGACGCCCGTGCTGGAAGCTAGACCCACGCAGCCTGCGCGCTCCGGACGCCGGCACCGGCCAGAATGCCGGCTCCTGCTTGGGCGTTTGCTGCCACTTGAGAAAGGGCAGCGGAGTTTCACTGCTGACCTGGAAGGAAGTCATACTGATCGATCATTTTTCTGGACTAAATGTGGCATTCTTCCAGGGCCACAGAAAACACATGAGGGGGGGAGAAGTGCAAGATGCTGAACACAGGAAGGACGAGGATGTCGGGAGACGCTCTGCTGAGACACGCTGGGGGTGGCAGTGACGCCAGGCTGGAGCCGGGCTGGCCGGCAGGGCTGCGGCTTCCGAGTGTGCAGGTGGTACCCTGGGAGTCCCTCAGGGGCACGCACTTGGAGCCAGGGGCCTCCCTCATGGGGGGTGTATCAGGGGTCCAGGCATCAGGGCGACTGCAGGGTGGACGATCGGGAAGGTGCACGCGGAAGACGCGACCTCGGCTTTCCTGGGTGGAGCTCACCGCCGAGGAGTGACCCGGCGGAGGAGGCCACCCACGCGCCGTCTGCCTGCAGTGTTCGGAAGGACACCTGGGAGGAGGAATTCCGGACGGTGATGGAGATGTCTGGGCCGCTCTCCCAGCTCGCTGGTGCACACCGTCACCCACCGCAGAGCACCACTGTGGGTGCCGAGCACCTGTGGTGGTTTGCGAGAACGAGCACGTGCACGTCCGCTGGGGACGTTCGTGACGCCTGTTCAGCAAGGTCCCCGGTGAGGCCTCTCGGTGCAACAGGGTGGCCACCCTTCCTCAGGCAGCGTCTGCCAGGTGTCGGGCGCCACCGCCAACGGCCCTCGCTCCTGCCTCGTGGAGCTGCTCGCCGGGGTGGGGGTGGGGGGACCTCACGTGCCTCCCTCCCAGCAGGGGCGCCGCCGGGGATCGTGATTTGAACACGTCTTAACGTTTTCAGGACACGTTTTTCCCGAGATCAGCTGCAGGCTTCTGCGTGAGAAGCTATATTAACCTGATTCTCGGATTAGGTGTGAGCCAGTGGTTGGTGGGATGATTCCTGTTTTTAGCTGGGGAACCAGGACCTCAAAAAGCTGCGCCAAAAACACTCACATGTGTGGAAAGTCATTAAAAACTGAGTTTCGAATGTCAGTGGTTCTCAGAGCTCGGCCCCTGGGCCCGAGCCGCCACCGCCACCGCCGCCGCCGCCGCCACCACCACCGGGGAGCTTGTGAGCAACACAGACGCTGCGCCCCCAGCCCCCTGGGTCAGGATGCCCGCCCTCCAGGGATGCTGGTGACGGCTGCAGCCCCAGACGGGCTGCCCAGCAAGAAGGGAAAGCCAGGCGTCTGCTTCCGGGATAAAGGACCCGGTCCTCTTCCAATGAAGGTGCGGTAAGGTGTAAAAGGAGGTGTGGGCTGGCTGTGGGGAACCCACCCTCTTGTGGGAAGAGGGTCTCCGTCTGCAGTGAGCCAGGTGCCATCCTCAAGGACTGTGAGACGCTGCACAGCCTTTCCTGCCCAGCCCAGCTCCGCTGTGGTGCTCTCAGTTAGCAGAAGACGCAGGTGTTCCTGGAACTCATAGAGGGTGGCAAAAAAACCTCGGTACTGAACCCAGTGATTTTATCTGCACTGTGAGGACATAAACCCTCATGCGTGTGCGTCTCGGGGTCTTCTGCTGTGGCCTGTGACGGAGGTTGCTGGGCGGGAAGGGTCCCACCTTGCATGCCTGTCCTAGAGTCCGTGTGCCCCTCACCCCTGCAGGGAGCCTGCGTGCGGCTTTCCTTCCCGCTCCCCAGACTCCCAGCCAAGTGCCTGGGTAGACAGGTCTCCCCCGAGACTCGCCTGAGGTGTGTGTTGCATGAACTGCCCCGAGAAGGGTCAAGATGTGTGCAAATGCTGAATTATTAATGGGGTGCTGTTGGCAGTCGCTGTGATCGTGGGAAACGTCTGGGAGAAGGAGGAGAAGAAAACAGACCCTGTGGAATCAGGAGGAAGTGGGAGGAAGATCAGCTGGCTGGTCTCACTGGAGAACAAGCAACAGTATCCAGTCCTCAGATGGAAGATAAACCTTGAAACCCAGGAGGTTGGGGGGGAGCTGAGCTAGGCCTCCCGGAAGAGGAGGAACAATTAACCCCTCGGGAAGGGCGTTGCTAAAAGCGACCTAGAGCTTTAAAAATTTCAAGAAACAAGCCACTGTGTTGGGTTGGTCAAAATGTTCATCTGGGTTTTTCTGCAAGATGTTATGGAAAAACCCAGATGAACATTTTGGCCAATCCAATAAAATATTTAAGGGGCATCATGTTAGATACATATCCAGAAAAAACATGACTAACAATTCCAGTAGAGAAGCGCTCCTAAATATTACTTGGCTCGTCTCAATATCATCGGAAATATTCTGGCCAGAATAATACACATTTTTAATGTTTCTTGAGGGTTTGCGCGGAGTCCGCTGCTGCCTGGCACTTGATGTGACTCAGAGCCTCTGAAGGAGGACCTCGGGCGGATGGAGACACGGAGGCACAGAGCGGGTGGCCCCAGCCCTGCTCCGAGGGGCAGGGCCGGCAGGCGACGCCTCGGCCGTCAGGAGAGTCAGCACCTGCGCGTATCCCAGCGGCCGGCGGCAGGCAGCCGCCTCCTGCCCACACACACCTCGGGGACAAAACCTTCCTCCGTCAAAACCAGTTTTATTTCAATGGGGGTCAAAGTAACACTGCAAACAGGTGAAACAAGGGCCTCGGGGCCCCGCGCACACCAGGAGGGAGGCCGCATTCAGTGACTGCATCCCCAGAGGTTAGGCCTCACAGGACGGTGTTTTCCTCCCAGGAACGTGGAAAAAGTGAGTCACGAAAGGCCTGTAGCCTCTGGAGCCCGAGTGAACCTGCAGTGATTACTTGTGCAGGTTATCAGGTAGTTAATTTGGGGAGAGTTTCAGGAAATGTAGAGCAAAAAAAATTTTTCGTCAAATCCTGTTTGTCTGCAGGTCATCTGGGTGCGGGGAGAGGAGGTGATACTGACACACGCACAGACGTGAAGACGGTGGCCCGCGCGTCGGATGAGCGATTAGGAGTGAGGCCGGGATGTTCTCCAAATGGGTGTTTAGGGATTTGCTGACGGTGTGGAATTTTCGGGAGCCCCATGTTTGCCTTCGGAGTGGGCAGAGAGTATGTAAAATATGAGGAACCCCCGCAGCCAACTGAAATGTTTCCACGTCGACGCAGGGAGAGGCGGCCGGGGCGGGAGAGAGGCACTGGCCGCCGCGGGTCCGGCCTCCGCTCCGGAGGCAGCATCCCTGACCCAGAGCCGCGCCGTGGTCCACGCGGACCCGCGCCTGCCTGTGCTCCGCTATTCCGTCCGCTGCCCGAGGAAGTGGGGGCGCAGGGGCCAGCCTGAGGACCTCGGAGCCTAGGGACCAGGCTGTGGCGGGGGGGTGGGGGGAGTGATGTGGTCGAGCTGTTGGCTGCTGGCAGAAACTGAGGACACGGCCCTCTGGTGCCAGGTGTCTAGTGAGAGCTGCTGAGTGTTTGCCTGGCTGGCGGCTGGCAGAAGCCCACGTGGACAGATAAAGAGACAGAGTCTGGGTCCAAGCCCCCGTGGGTGGGCCGCAGGGACTCTGGCAAAGCGCACGTCCCGCCCCACGAGGAGGGGGAGCGGCCGGGAGACTGGAGGGGCCTGGGCCGTCCCCGAGACGGTCGCTTTGGAGTCGGGCGAGGGGCGCGTGCCCGTGCGAGAGGCCGCCTTCCTGAGCCGGGTTTGAGGTCAGGGCGCAACCGGCAGGGCCCCCGTTTGTGGCCTCGGTGATCATCCCGTCGGGGGACGTGCCTGCAGCCACAGGCCGGGGTCAGGGGGCCCTGGAGCCCCCTGTAAGGCGCTGCTGATTCAGAGGTGCCGATAAAACTCCCGTTAGAAGCAGAACCACACGAAGCCTGTGTTCCTTCCGCCCACTGTCTCCTCAGGTTGTTTTTCAACATCTCGTTTTATTTTTATCATTTGCAAACATGCCGAACGAGTCCCCTGCCGCACACGTCTTAGATGCCCTGCTGTGTGTCTTAACGCTCCCTCCCGCTCGACCCTTGCCCACATGGACGACTTAGTAAAAGGAGAAGAAGGAGAGTCGGAGGAGGGGGAAAATGGGGGAAGTGAACCCAGAGGAATGCCACGTGCTCCCCTGTCTCTAGTGGGAACCGAAGCACATTGTAAATGTACCCCAGCTGTTATATGTTGCTGTCCGTCCCACGCCACGTAGCCTCTAGGAGGCCGGCTCCGAGGGGTTTCTGTCCTGACTCCTTTCGTCCTGGCAGGGCCTGACGCAGCCGCAGGATGTGTTGCGCGCACGGCCTGAGCAGCGTCCTTTTTCACTTCCAGAAGGGGCCACAGTTACCATCAGCCCCTGGAAGCAAACCGGGCAGAGAGTGTCGGGGGCCGGGGAGGCCTTGGTGTCCCTCCACAACCCCAGCCCAGTCTACAGAGGGGAAGACAGAGGCCTGGAGGTTCAGGTGACTTGCCCAAGGTCGCAAAACGGGCCTATGAACCTGGCCTCCCGCTATCTTCCCTCCACAGTTCTGCTGTAGTGGAAGAATTCCGGAGCTTAGGTGTGTATCGTTTTGAAAAGCAACAGAGATGCCGTGTTCTGAGTTCATGTGACAGATACGCTAGTGGCATGGCCATTTAATTATGAAAGAATTCCTAGTTCTACAAAGATTTTCAAGAAGAGTTGATTTGCCTTACGAAGACTTAGGGGTTTAAGCATCCGAAGAGCCAACTTTTCTTTAATTTCATACTCGCCCTTCTCCCTAATTTACTAAATTTCACTCAAATCATGAACTTGACTTTTTTTAAAAAGCTTGTTCAGGTCCATTTGCTCTACCGTGAACTGAACCTACTTAGCCATTTTTGCTTATACCAAACAGAACTAAAGTTTAAAAAAAAATTCAAATGAAACCATATCTACTGGAACCAAGCATATATTTTTGTAAGAGCTTTGACCGAAAGACTTAAGATATTTCCCCAACTGGTGTTTAATTCAATTCTAGCCTTTGAGTGATTGTTTTTTCATTTTGAGAATCTTTTCAGAATGTCATAGCGTGATCCTCGGCAACACCCCAGAACACCAACAGCTAGAATCACCTCTAAGTCACAGCACCGTGAGAACAGCCGTGGAAGACGCTCTTCTCACCCACGTTCAGGGAAACTTCATCTCTGCAGAGGCTTCCATGGCTCCGCTCCTCCGACCGCACGCGTGTGCTTCCCTCTATGTTTCCAACCTGTGTGATAGAAGCCCCCCCCCGCATCGGTCAGGCATTTCTTGATTTACACGCCCCACCCCACCCCCCGGCAGGTTGATCGTGTTCCGTGCACATGTATCCCGAGTGCAGTGATATCACATCCGCAACGCGAGAGCACACCTGCGACAGGTGCGTCACCCAAAACTAAGTACATCGGAAACAGACAAAACAACTTGAGGATAAAATTAATTTCAAAAAGCATCAGCAGTCAGCCTTACTTCCTGTCCACGTTTTCTTCGTGAGTAAATGTTCCAGTTGGGTGACTTGAAGAGAGCGACTCGCGCTGACTGCAGAGCGTTGCCAAGAGCAGGCATTAAGGGCGTGAGCAGGAAGGCAGCCAGCACGGCGTCCGTGTCTGTGGCAGGTCCTCCGAGGGGCGGGGAGGCATACTGGGTTTTATTGTTCAAGGTTAAGGAAAAAATATCAACCTGACAGTATTATGCAAGAATCACAGTACTGCATCTTAACTTCTGATTCTTGCGAGTGACCATCCAGCGCAAGTAAAACACATCCATGAATGCACGTCGGACGTGCTTGAGACCACGCCAAATAACAGCAAAGGCAGGAAATACCAGAAACAGAGATGGGAAAGTGTATCAGGAGCAACACGTTACCACGAAATCATAAAGCATCGAGGTCTGAAAAGCGTGTGGTGCATCAAAGGCCTGAAGAGGGGAGGCCGGTGGGAGGGGCTCCTGGTGCGCAGCTTGGAGGAGCAGCCCTCTAGGGCATCAGTCAGGAAACAGGGAGAGCTTTCCGTCCTGACATAGTTACGTGTACCCTTGGGAAGGTAGTTCCACGTAAAGAAATATTCTGTGTAATTCCTTAGGAATTAGTACTTCATTGTAGCTATTTTGGGTGGGCAGCATTCTAGAATACTTTTTCTTGCTGAGCAGTATTGGAAGGACGAAGTGGGGAAAGTGACGCTGCCCTAGGTTATCCAAGGGCCAGGTTCCAGGCTGGCCCTACATCAGTGCCCCCCAGGCTCACCCGCTGTGCCCTGAGGGGCCGGGCTGAGGGCAAGTCAGAGACCCCCCCCGCCCCCCACCCCCATCCAGATGTGTGACTCTGCCTTCCGTGGTGAGTGACTGCAGGGTCTGCATCAAGTCAGCAGGAACACGTGTGTCACAGAAGTGAGCTCCTGCAGCAGTGCCCGTGGTGCGGGGTGACGTCTTGTGCCCCCAGGCAAGGTCAGGACGCCCAAGCCTTCCCCGTTGGGGGTTTCCTGCCGCCTGCACCCCCAGCCTCTGTGCCCCCACCCACCTCCCCCACCCCCTCACCACCGGGGGCTTCCTCACCCGGGACTCGGTTGTCTGAGTGAGACCTGGGGTTCTGCTCTGAAGAGAGCCTGGGTTTGCAGTGCGTCCTCTGTCCCCTCCCTGGCGCTGTCAGGGGCCTCTCCCCTTCACTTCTGGTGCTCGGCCTCAGTAGAGTCACGGAGGCCACGGGGGGCGTGGCCTGCAGGTCCAGGCGCGGTGGGACGTTCTCTGGACGCGCTGGGAAACGAGGTGCCTCAGGTTGCTCCGCGCTGGTGTCCCCAGCGCATGGCGGGACGTTCGCGTGGCTCCTACCCAGGACCTCAGGGTGGAAACCACGGTGCACAACACCGGGTGGCGGTCTCCGGACCACCACGGGGCAACCGCGTGCCGATCTGGCAGGAGGGGGATTTGAGAGTGAGGCTGGCATTTTGCGCTGGCGGTGGCGGCAGTGTGACAGCAGAGGGAGCACCTCGAGATAAACGGGGCTCCGGTGGTGGAAGGACGCGCACCCGCAGGGCAGGGGTCAGTGCGCGGAGGGGCGGGGCGGGGGCGCCAGGGCGGGGGCGGGGGGAGGCGGTCTTCTCTGGAATATTTTAGTTTTTAGGTAGAGAACAGATCTCTCTGTGGTTTGCTTAATCAAAAATTAACTTCATAGCAGGAGTGTTTAACCCCAGCTTCCTCACCTGTGACTCACGCCTGCAGCCGGAGGGACAAGGCAGGTGACGTGGGGGGGCGTCCACCCTGCCACCGCCTGTGGAGACACCACAGACACCCCCACCCCCGTTCAGATGCGCGACGTGTCCATCAGACACTCACATGTCCGCTGGAAGCGTCCACCTCGCAGGAGAGCGACGCCTGAGGCGGACACTCACACCCAGTAGGTCTGGTCCTGCCCCCAGGGAGTTCAGGTTTTGTTGCAAGAGAGTTGAACAGGGAGGTCTTGGATTCAGAACCTTCTGGGTTCCGGAAGTGTGAGTGAGGGGTCCTGGACCTTCTAACCATCCTGAATGTAGCTCGGAGGCCGCAGACCCCGTGCCTCGGGGTGAGCGGTCCGTCTGTCTGTGACCATCCCCTGGCAGGAGGCGGGACGTCTGCCCAGGGCTCTGCGTTTCCCCTTCCTGTGCCACTCGCGTCCCGCCAGGGGTTTAGGACTCGAGCGGGAGGAGTAGAGACTTTTCGTTTTGCCCGCATCCTCCCGCAGAAGCCCTGGAGCCACGGAACCGCCAGCTGGAGATGACATGGGTGCGAGCTGTGGGGGTGGCATTTGTGTTAGGTTGTTTCATTATAAAGAAAAGATCTGATAAAAGATGGCAAGATACTAATACCTATAGGATATTGATTCTGAGTGTTTCTGTTTGCTTGAACTACATTATTCAAAATTAATTTGTAAAAACTAGAGGCTAATAAACATTAACTTTTATTATTTAAAAAAAAAAAAAACCGGTGCCTACACTTTGAAACCTATGTTTTATCATCTTTCCAGTGTGGGCTCCTGGGTGAAAAGACGTGAGACTTTCTGAGCCCGTCTTAACACTCAGGCCACACCTCCCCGGGCGGGCCCCTAGCCCTCCTGCACCTCCGTGCAGCCACCCGGGAGGGTGGCTTTTCGACTCTTGGTGACAACCCGGGTCTCCCAGCGTAGAGTAACACTCCGATCAGACCATCCCAATGTACCACTACAGTCAGCTGTTTCTGCAAAATACATCATCTACATTTAGGAACTTGATTTTTGTTCAAACAAGTAAGGGAGTGACAGTCATTACACCATTAGTGATGTGACTTTGAAGTAACACTTTACCACTGGTAGCTTTTCCCGCGTCAGGCTTACTTTCATTAGAGGCTCCCAGAGCTGGCCGGGCAGCTGGTGGGTAGCAGCGAAGACAGCTTCTCATCAGCGTCAGTGCTGACTCCTTGACACCCTGTAACTAACCTGAAACACAGTGACACCTGGAGTGCTGGGCCCACAGAGGCTACGCTGTCATCCTCAACCTTGATGTCCAGCTTTTGCTGCTCCCACCCACGGGTGCCGCCGGCTTCAGAGTCAAGTCCTGAGGGAACACAGCCTCCATCCCTGCGCATGTGGCAGTGGCTGGTTTCTCAAGAGACCTTGTGACCTGCAGAGTTGACTGTTGGGACCTGCACAGAAAAATCAGGCTGACCTACCCCCACCCCACCCCCCAAACAGGCACATTGTTTTCTTTGACCTACTTGCAAGGCTCATTATAAATGTGAAATTACAAAATGCACTGATAATAAGACACTAGTTTGGTGCCTAGTTTTTCCCGATGGGACTCCTTGCCAGATTTCATCCTAAACACAAACCAGCAAGGAATCTGGTGCTAGGGACTCTTTTCTTTCTTTTTTTTAATTTATTGGCTGTGTTGGGTCTTTGTTGTTGCACACGGGCTTTCCCTAGTTGCGGCGAGCGGGGACTACTCTGTGTTGCAGTGTGCGGGCTTCCCGTTGCGGTGGCTTCTCTTGTTGCGGAGCATGGGCTCTAGGCACGCAGGCTTCAGTAGTTGCAGCATGTGGGCTCAGCAGTTGTGGCTCATGGGCTCTGGAGCGCAGGCTCAGTCGTTGTGGCGCACGGGCTTCGTTGCTCCACGGCATGTGGGATCTTCCCGGACCAGGGCTTGAACCCGTGTCCCCTACATTGGCAGGCGGATTCTTAACCACTGCGCCACCTGGGACGTCCCAGCTCTTGAAAACCATCATCTCAGGGAGGCATCCCAGGCAGTTAGTAGCAAGATGAAGGGAACTCTTCAGTTGAGCCCTGGGAAAGTCAGCCTTCAAATGTTCAAAACGGAAAGTGCCTGCCAGGTTGCTAGTGTGGGGGCATTTTTTCAAACTTAAAATCATTCTAGAACATGTTGTTTGAGACAAAGTATCACAAAAAGCAGCCCTTCAGTGAGCTGCTGGAATGTGCTTTAGAAATCCCGGGTTGTGGTCAAACGTGTAGGTGGATTTCTTGACCCAGCTGGGAGGATTCTGCTTCTTTCTGCCACATTTAAAAACTGCAACTTTTACACGTTCTAAAAGAAAACCAAGAACACCCAGGACACAGTCTCATCTTGGCTGCTTGGGCCAAGAGAGCCCTGAGTACCCGCCGGCCTCCACCACTCGCAGACGGAAACCTGGTCCAACCCAGCTGGTTGCTCCCTGCCCCCACCGAGCCGCGTCTCCACGCCCACTGATGGGAAGCCCCTCACCCACTCCCCGTCTCTCTGCAGGATCTTCCCTGAGTCCCTGCGGTGGCTCATGGCCACCCACCAGTTCGAGGCGGCAAAGAAGCTCATCCTGCATGTCACACAGAAGAACCGCATGAGCCCCGACAGCGACATCAAAGGCGTGATGCCGGGTGAGCACGGGTCCCCTTCAGCCCCGCGGCCCGCCCGCAGGCACGGGAGTCACCCCCAACACGCCCCTGGTGCTCGCCTTGGCTCCTCTCGGCCACAGCAGCTGCCCAGCCAGCTGTCTACCTCCTGCCAAGGTCAGTCCTCAGACCAGGAACGTGCTGCAGTCCAAGGCCGGAGGGAGGCAGGACCTCATGTGCCCCTGCTGCTCTGGGGAGACTTGAGGCTGTGCCCACGCCAGGCATGCAGGCTTGCCTGCTACGGGTTTAGTGCTGGCGGTCCTGGCCAGGGGCGCCGGCCTGAGGGGGGGGGGGGGGCGGCGCTGGCCCGGGCCGGCCTTCGCTCCCTCTCTCCCCCAAGTAGGACCTCCCAAGAGCCGCTGTTGTCTGTATCTGGCAGGACTGATTGGGAGGGCATCCGAAGAAGTGGGGAAGTTCAGATACATAGGGTTCCTGTTTATCAGGAACGTCTACACCAGCTGCATCCGAGCCATGCTGTCACCAGGAGGGCATTAAAATCCAGACTCTGGGGCCCCACCCAGCACCCAGAGATTCTGACCCAGTAGGTCTTGGAATGAACCCTGAAAACTGTGTATTTAATAAGTCCTAGAAGTGATTTACATGTATTACCTTAAGTTTTTTCACAGCAGTTCTATGCAAGGTACTGTAATTATCCCCATTTGCAGATGAGGAAACTGAGGCACAGAGAGGTTGAGTATCTTGCCAGAGGTCACACAGCTAGTGAGTAGTAGCACTGGGACTGGAGCCCAGGAAGCCCAGCAGAAGCGGCTTCCCTGTGCTGCTTCCAAGAGACGGGGAGATGGATGTGCTGGCGTGGAGGGTGGGGGAGTGAGGGGTGAGTAGACCTCTCTCCTTTCGGGCCACATTTGCTCCTTTTGGAGTGTCCGGCCATCATCCCCAAACTTGTCCCGGCTCATCCATTAGCAGGCCAATGCTCTTAAGTCAAAGGGCCTCATTTCTGGCATTTCCCTAATTAAATCACTGCATTCCACGTCTTTCAGGTTAAAATACTGCCTGGGAGGAGCTTGTTTTCTCCATCCCGATGACACGGACTCACTTCCCTCCTATGTGTGGAGAGTGGTATCCCTGCACAGGAGCTATGCTGGTGTCTGTGCTGGGGGACCTCACCCCGCCCGGGCCGGCCACGCGCTCACACCCTGGGGCACGCGGCTCTCACCGGCTCTGGGTCCTGCTCCCTCCCAGCTGTCAGGAGCAGGGGACGGCACCAGGGCACACGTGCCCACGTGTTCATGCAGTCCGTTGTTTCTCTTTCTAAGATGCAGACCCTGCAGGGGCAGGTGCAGAGGAAGCGGCCTTAGTCTGTTGCGCCCACAGAGTTGGTTTGGGGACCAAAGCAGCGCGTGCGTCTCCTGGCCCCTGAGCAGAGGGACCACGCTCTAAAGGAAGAGAACGCCTGCCTGAGCCCAACCAGGGCTTCAGCGCCCGCCCACAGCCTCCGTAGTCCTTACAGAGTGGACGTAGCCCACGCAGGGGGCTGTTTCGTGTGTCCTGCAGGCCCGTGGGCAGCTGCCCCTGCAAAGTCAGTGTCTCTGTGTCGCGTTTTCTATCCTGTGAGCCAGGCCCTACCCCTGCCTTAAAGAAACACAAGCCTTCTCCTTCTGACGCCCGAATTCGAGCACCGGGCCGTCGGTGGGGCTGCCTGCCTGAGCCGGGCCGGGCCGAGCGGGGCTCACGGGTCCCCTCTCTCTGCAGAGCTGGAGAAGGAGCTTTCCCGGAGGCCCAAGAAGGTCTGCATTGTGAAGGTGGTGGGCACGCGGAACCTGTGGAAGAACATCGTGGTGCTGTGTGTGAACTCGTGAGTCACGGGCGCGGGGCGGGAGAAGAGTGCAGGGACGGGCTCCGGCTGGCGGCCCAGGGCTGCGCTCTTCGCTGCGGGGCCCGAGGAGCCCCGTCAGAGGTTCCGCACAGGGGTCTGAGGGGCTACGCGTGCCGGCAGACGCGGGCCCCCAGCCCCCGCAGCCCAGCCCCGCCCCCACGCACCACTCGGCTGCACAGACGCGTCCGAGGACGGGGCTGCCAGAGGGCGGGCTCGGGTCCAGGGAGATCCTGGGAGCAGGGCCGTCTGGGGATGCACCACCCCTCGAGGCACAGCTGGTGGGAAAACGGGACCCCCACGTGGGGGTTCCCAGGCACCGTCTCGGACGAGAGGCCCAGGCCGCTGCGCGTCCTCCCTCCCTGCGTGGAGCCAGCGCTGCAGGGGCCCCGACCCCAGGCTGCCGCTGGTGCTGTGGGGCGTCCCAGCCTGGGCGTGACCCCCAGACGTGCCCACAGAGGCCCTCCTGCCTTGCTGACCACACCCAGCCCGGCGCCCCGGGCTGGGACCTGCGCCCCCTCGGCTCACACCGTTTCCCGACAGCCCCGGCCCGGGACCCCTGCCCTTCCCTGCTGCCCAGGTGGGGCCTCGTTCAGGGTCAGAGGTCATCAGAGCAGTGCAGGGGTTAGAGGTCACTGGGGGTGGGGGGTCGCACCCTCCGTGCGCAGTCTCGGGACTGCCGTGAGGTAGAGAGTAAGGCCTGGGGGTGGCCTCTGGCCCTGCGTCCCCACAGCTGTTCCATCAGAGCAGCTCCCCTTCATCAGCTCCCAGGACCGGGGCTCCAGGTTACATAATTTGGGGGAGGGCACAAAAGGTCCCACCCCCAAAGCAGTGGAAGAGCCCAGATTAACTGACTCCTCATCCTGCAGCCCAGCAGCCGAGGCCCAGGCAGGGGAAGGGCCGGCCTCGCCGCAGGCCTAGTCGGGGCAGAGTGGCTCCCGCCCGGCCACCCGCGGCCTGGTGTCGGGCAGGCGCTGGCTGGGCTAGTGGACCGTAGACAGTGGAGTCGCTCCTCCAACTGTTATTCTGGAAAAAACACAAACTGTGACATAGGCAGGAGGGGGGGCTTCCATGTTAATGACTCTTGTTTGCGGGGAGGGGGGCCAGTCTCTCTGGCTTTGTTGTGGTCAGAGGACTAAGGTGGGAGACCCCCCAAGACCAGGAGCCTCGCCGAAGTCACCACCTGTGCAGTTATAAAACGTGGCCCAAAGGACCGGCCCTGCCGAGTGTTTCCAAGCGGAAATGCACTGTCAGGGCCGAGGGAGGCTTCCTCCCACGGGGCCAGGTCTGCAGTTGACTTTGATGCATCCTCTAGGTCCACTGAGAGCACAGAGGGAGGCTGGGAGACAAGGGCGTTTTCAGCTCAGGGGTGGATGTGGGCGCTCAGAGCCCTGCTCCTGCCGGGCACGTCCCCCAGGGCCTCAGAGCCCGCTGCCCGCATGCCGGAGGGTGCGACACACCTGTATTCCCATCCCAGAGGGGGACGCGACACACCTGTATTCCCGTCCCAGAGGGGACGCGACACACCTGTATGCCCGTCCCAGAGGGGGACACGGCACACCTGTATTGTATTCCCATCCCAGAGGGGATGCGACACACCTGTATTCCCGTCCCAGAGGGGGACGCGACACACCTGTATTGTATTCCCATCCCAGAGGGGATGCGACACACCTGTATTCCCGTCCCAGAGGGGATGCAACACACCTGTATTCCCGTCCCAGAGGGGGACACGGCACACCTGTATGCCCGTCCCAGAGGGGACGCGACACACCTGTATTCCCGTCCCAGAGGGGACGTGACACACCTGTATGCCCGTCCCAGAGGGGATGCAACACACCTGTATGCCCGTCCCAGAGGGGATGCAACACACCTGTATTCCTGTCCCAGAGGGGATGCGACACACCTGTATTCCTGTCCCAGAGGGGATGCGACACACCTGTATTCCTGTCCCAGAGGGGACGCAACACACCTGTATGCCCGTCCCAGAAGGGTGTCTGTCTGGGCAGATGGGACACGCGTTTCCCTGCAGGTTTACGTGACCTGTGGGGCAGGAGGGGACTGGCCCCAGGGCAGCAGGAGGGAGATGGTGGGGAAGAGCTGAACAGGCTGCTCCCTGCCGCCTGTGCGCAGCAGCGGCGCTGGGGGCTGGGCAGCTGTTCTCCGGGGGAGATCCCCGAGCTCCCCGGACCCCGAGAGCTGCCTGGGGAGGCGGAGGTGCCGACGGGCAGCGCCTCTCGCAGGCCGTGCCCACCGGCTGCGCCTCAGCCTGTCGGCCGCCTGGAAAGTGGGTCTGATGGGCCCTCGGTGCCCACGATGTGGGCCAAACGCAGGGACCCGGGGGGGCGGCTGCCTCACAGCTGGATTCCGTGGGAGACGGGGTTTGAACAGGGGCCTCCCCACGGCTACGCCCACAGCCAACCTCAGGCAGCGGCAGGGGAGGTGGCCTCACCGGCCCTTCCCCGAAGCGCGCTCTGTGCCTCACTCTGTCGTGCGTTCCCCGCGACCTTCCCGGCCAGCCGCTGCCCTGCTGCTGGACAGGGCATGGTGTCCCCATGCGCCGCGCCCCCCACGCGCCGCATCCCCACCACGCGCCCCGCTCCCGTGCTCCGGGGCCCCCCCCCCGGGCGCGCCCCCCCCACGCCCCGCCCCCCACGCCGTGTCCCCCCACGCCCCGCCCCCCACGCCGTGTCCCCCCCACGCCCCGCCCCCCACGCCGTGCCCCCTCATGCCCCGCCCCCACGCCGTGTCCCCCCACGCCGTGTCCCCCCCACGCCGTGTCCCCCCCGCCCCGCCCCCCACGCCGTGTCCCCCCACGCCCCGCCCCCACGCGCCCTGTGCCCGCAGGCTGACCGGCTTCGGGATCCACCACTGCTTCGCGCGCAGCATGATGGGCCACGAGGTGAAGGTGCCGCTGCTCGAGAACTTCTACGCCGACTACTACACGGCGGCCGGCATCGCGCTGGCCTCCTGCCTGGCCATGTGCCTGGTGGTGCGGTTCCTGGGCCGCCGGGGGGGCCTGCTGCTCTTCATGATCCTCACGGCCCTGGCCTCGCTGCTGCAGCTCGGGCTGCTCAACCGTGAGTGGGCCGGGGCCGCGGGCGGGCGGCGGGCGGCGGGCGGGGCCCGGCACGCAGGCGGGGCGCCCGGCAGCCCTGGGGGAGCCGGAGGCTCCCGGGGACCGGGGCTGTCCTCCCAGAGCCCACGGCTGGAGGCGGCTGCTTTGGGAAGAACGCGCTTCCGTGGAACACGTGCGCGGTCTCCCCTCCTCCCACTCACCCCCAGGCCCCCTGGCACGCGGGGCCCTCGCTGTCCTGGTGGCCACACTGTCCCTTTGTGATCCGTCCCAGGACAAGGAGCAAAGGAGTGAAATCAAGGGCGAGATGAATACACTTTGACACCCTTGCACTGGGACACTGCTTTTCAGTACGTGTTCCCAAGTTTGTCAGCTGCTTTTGGGGCCGGGGAGTTTCT
This sequence comes from Hippopotamus amphibius kiboko, assembly GCF_030028045.1. Lineage (NCBI taxonomy): Eukaryota > Metazoa > Chordata > Mammalia > Artiodactyla > Hippopotamidae > Hippopotamus > Hippopotamus amphibius. The sequence goes on along the minus strand of NC_080196.1, from coordinate 2,176,491 downwards.
CAGTAAATGTTAAAAGTAATTTAAAGAGAAGCTACACAATCCACGTGGCCCGCTCAGCTCTAAGAGGCACGCTCAGTGCCGCTCCTGGCGAACAAAAGCCCCCCAGGCGGGGAGGGACCCCGGGGGATCTGACCGCTGGGAGCCAGGCAGGAGCAGGCAGCCCAGTCTGCCCTTCGCCCAGGACCGTTCCCCGTGGACGCGGGCACTGCGGGGACCAGTTGCCTCCCTCCTGAGCTGGCAGAATCCCACCAGAGCTGCTGAGAAAGTAAAAAGCCTTCTAGTATTTCAGGTCTGCAGGATGTCCAAGGTGGGGCGTGAGTCTCCAGAACAGAGGAAGAGAAAGAAAAAACTGAGGCCTTTCTCAGCCGTGTTGTGCAACCTGGATTCTAGAACAGGCAGGGTCAGACTCAGGAACAGCTTTCTGACTTGGGCAAGCTCGTGGGCGTTCCGCATCTTGCCGGGAGACTGGTCTTCTTTTCAGCTGTGACTACACGGGGTCTGTCCCCTGGTGGGGCCGCCCAACTGCCCTTTGCGGAGCCTTCCACGGCCCCCGCGGGTTGGGCGGACGTGGGGGGGGGGTGGCAGCCCCGGGTTCACAGCAGCCCTTAGTCCCTGAGCAGAGACGCCCAGGAGACCAGGCTGCAAGGGCACCTTGATGCCGTCTGCTGGGTCTTCCCCACGCTTGGTGCCCTGAGCACAGACCAGCAGTGACTTGAGTAACTTTGAACACAGATTCACCCTTGGGCCTGAGGGCGGGCGCCGTGGCAGGGGCCCTGCTCTCCGGAGCTGGCGTCCTCCCCAGGCTCCCAGGCCGGAGGGGCCCCAGCCCTCCCTTCTGAACAGGAGGGGCTGCATTTGGTCAAATGCCCTGGACCCTCCCCCATGTCTGCGCCACATCCCTCCTGCTCTCTGGCCCTTGGTGGCATCAGCTGGGCTCTCCAAGTGGGGCTGGCAGCAAGGCTGGTCCCAGAGGAGGTTCACTTAGAAACCAGTCACGTGGAAGCACACGGTCCTAACTTCCGTCCTGACCTGCTTTCTTTCTCCCCCCACCCACCTTCATCCTCATCCGCCGCCGTTTCCGTGGCCCAGTGATTGGGAAGTACAGCCAGCACCCAGACTCAGGTGAGCCCCCAGCGCGGGCGGGCGTCTGTTTATTGCACTTGAAGGGCGTTTCCACAAAGACTCACAGACCTGTGGTTTCCCTTTCCTCTCTCTCCCCTCCGTCTTCCGCCCCAAGAGTTGCAGCTGAAGTTGGCCGTAGGTTGGACACTACACGCATCCACTTGTCCTCTCTGTCCCTCCTGCCTCTAGAAAGCCTGGCTGCCCCCCTCCCCGTTCACGCCTGCCTTGCACGCTGCCCTCGCCCCTTCCCCTGGCACCAGCAGGCAGCACATCCCAGCAGCCCCCGCTGCGGTGCAGGGTCTCGGGGACAGGCCTGGCAGCGCTGGAGGCATGCTGGCCGCGCTGCCCGGGGAAGCCGCCGTCCCTGCCTGTGAGCCTCGCCTGCCTGCTGCTCTCGGCTGGGGGGACGGCAGAGCCACTGCCCAGCACGCGACACGGCTGCCCGCGTGCCTGGCCTGACCGAGCCCGTGACGCCAGGGCTCCCGATGCAGCCTTGTGGGGAGCCGGGCTGCACCCCAAATGTACGCCCCCAGCAGCTCGCCACGCCCCGCCCATCGCCACATGGCGTGAGGTCCCACGGGCAAGATGCTCGAGTTGGTCCAGCACGTTCCCTCCACGCCCATAAGTTCTCTTGGGGTTATCTGAGTTCTCGTTCCCCTGAATCAAGCCTGGGGTGCCCTGTCCCTTGTATTGGGCTGGTCAGGCCCGAGGCCAGGACGGCCAGGCTCTCTGGAGCTGACCCAGAAGGCTGGCTGGGAGGGCGCTGCCAGAGCACTGGGGAGACCAGCAGGCTCCCTCCCCCCCAGCCGCTCTAGGCTACAGCTTCTGGCTCAGGCTACAGCCTGAGCCCCACATTCTAGACCCACAGGGACCCGCGGGAACCCGACCAAGGCTCCTGCTGGGAGGCTCTGACCCCCACGCCTGCATGTGCCGCTGCATCTCCCGGGCCTGCCCCTCAAACCGGGCAGGGGGGAGGAGGGAAGACCCTCCATCGGCCCCAGGCCGCCCTCCTCCCCCCCGCCCCGCTCCCTCCGCCCCCAGCGTCCTCCCTCCCCTCTGCCCCCCTCACCACCCCCTGGTTCTCCCCCAGGCATGAGTGACCGCGTTAAGGACCAGTTCTCCATCACCTTCTCCGTCGTGGGCATGCTTGCCTCCCACGCAGTGGGGAGCCTCAGCGTGCTCTTCTGTGCCGAGATCACCCCCACGGTAATCAGGTGCGTGGCAGGCCGCCTCTGGGGGGGGGGGGGTTCTTCTGAGGACAGGAGGGTGGGGCGAGGGCTGCCTGTCTGGCACGGCTCCCGGTGAACCAGCCACCAGCTCTGGCGTGGCCTCCAGACGAGGTGGGGCCTGTGCTGGGCGTCAGCTTCCAGACTGCTGTTCTGCCCTGACCCCCGGAAAACCCAGAGTCAAGTGAGAACTGGACCCCGGGTCCTGTCCAGGCGGCTGGAGGAACGGGGAGCCTTAGGGTACAAACAACACGGCAGGGCCTGGAAAAGCCCGTCGCACGCTGTCCAGTCTCCTAGGAGGGCTCAGCAGAAAGTCTGTTTCACATAAAAAGTGGAGTAAAAAGGGCCTTGGTTTTCTACTGGCCTGAGAGGTGATGTCTGTAGTCCAAGGGAAGGCCTCCTAGGCAGAAAGCCCAGCAGGTTGCATCAGTGGCTTGTCTGACAAATCTCTGTTAAGAACCCCCGTGTGTCCGGCAGCGGCCGAGTGTGCAGACCGGCCCCACGCATCCGCAGTGGGTCCGATTTCCTGCAGGCGGGGTGCCCTGCACGCAGCAGCTTTTGCTTCCCTCGTGCGGGGGGCCTGCTCCGCCCGGCGCCGTCCCGGGCAGCGGTACGAGGGTGTGCACACCCTTCGGCGCTGCTGAGGTTACAGTGACGTGGAAGGGTTTCCATTTGTAAAGGCATCACTTCCCTGCGGTCACGTTGTCTTCCTGGTCACGGCTGTTGTGACTTTCGGCTGAGCCCCTGAACTTGGTGTGGGAACATCCTTAGCTTGTCAAGCGCACACACTTTATTAAAATATAATTGTGAGTGAGGCAGTTACTCAGCTGTGAGGTAAAGCCCAGAAGCCAGCATGACAGCATCCTCTCAGCCCCGCTTCCCCACGTGGAGACACGCGGAGGCCAGTCCCGTTGGAGGCAGGATGCCCGGGACTGACCATCTCAGCCCCTGGTGCCGTGCAGACGCGCGCCCCTCCCTCGTCCGTGGGCGTCAGGCGACGGAGAATCTTCACGGGCCTCACTTTGATTCATCCTGCCAGGTTCTCACGTACACGCCGAGCCTGAAGGCTGCCCCGCACCCGGGGAACAGGATGCCAGGAAACGGTAGATTTAAGAAAAGGCAATTAAATGCAAGTAACTCACCCTGGTTCAGCTCTCTGCTTCACCCGACGTGAGGCGGACGTTGTGACGCGCCCCAGGCAGACAGCAGCCCCTCGGCGTCTTTCTTTACCAGTTAAATGTCCTTCCTCTACAGAGGAGCCCAGCAAGCAGGGCTCTTTCAGGTCAAGGTCAGACCTCTGTGTGGTTGTCTCCCTCTCTGGGGGCGGCCACCCTTCACTCCAGCAGTCGGCAGATCTCATGAATCATCATTAGATTTTGCCGAACAAGCTGAACTGAAGGAAACGCAGTATCCTTTTCCTCTCTGAGGCAAACCTCGAAAGATTATTTTGGGGATAGAAATTCAACAAATATGTTCTCAGGGTCAAATTGCAGGATGGCAAACTAGAAACAATACCTGCTTGACCCTCGGTGATGCCTTTATAGTTGCAGAGGAAGGGATGAGGTCTGGCGGGGGCGGGGATCTCCTGGTGGGGACGGAAGGCTTTCTGGTGTGGCCGGCGAGTCACTCTCCCGCCGGGCACCCCTCGTCCTGGCCCTTGCTTGCACGTCCACCCCGGGACAGTCCCACAGAGTTGCTGGGAGGAGATGGGCTTCCTGCCCTCCCCCGACGTCTCACGGGTGAACCCAGGAGAAGCTGGGAGGGGCCGCTCAGCTCTGCGAGCTTCATGTTTCCTGAAAGAGAACTAGCCTTTCCTACAGCACTGTGTTACAAACACACCCTCTGAACAGCAGCAGTAGTGCAGGTGAGGGACTGAGTAAGGAGAAGCAAACAGGAGGATGAGGTCTTTGCACAGAGGCTCGGGGTATCGGCCGTCCACAAGTGACAGCTGTCCCCCGAGTGCCCACCGGATGCTGCCGGTGGAGGCACCACCCCCCTCGCGGCCTCCAGGTACAGCAGGTGCTTCTCACCCACCAGGCCCGTGGCCTCGGGGGTGGGCAGTTCTGCAGGCCCCGTGCCCTTGGGCTCCGGCAGGAATAGCGGGGCCCGGCTGGTGCAGAGGCAGCTGGTGGCTTTGGTGTGGCAGGCCCAGTGTCACCTGGAAGTTGCGGGTGGGTCCCCGGGGCCTCGATGTCTTCCGTGGCCCCTCACAAAGCAGTGGGGGTTCGGGGAGGAGGCAGGCGCTGGCGGCAGGGACCGGCCGCTTCACCTCCTCAGGCTCCCTGAGCGCCAGGGCCTGGTTGTGGGGTTTCTTTTTTCTTTTTTGTTGAGGTATAGCTGATGTGCAATATTATATAAATTTCAGGTGTACAACACAGTGATTCACGATTTTTGAAGGTTATTATATATTTAAAGGTAAATTATAAAATATTGGCTGTATTCCCCATGTTGTACATCCTCGCAGCTCATTTTATACCCAGTAGTTTGTACCTCTTACTCCCCACCCTGTGCTGCCCCTCCCCCTGCCCCCTGGATACCACTGACTACTTTGTCCTCTCCATCTGTGAGACTCCTTTTTCTTATGTTCCCTACTTCGCTGTGTTTTTTAGATTCCACATATAAGTGATATCAGACAGTGTTTGTCTTTTGCTGACTTATTTCACTTAGCATAATGTCCTGCAAGTCCATCCATGCTGCAAACGGCAAAATTTCGTTCTTTTTTATGGCTAAGTGCTGTTCCATTATATATATACATATATGCACCACATTTTTATTTGTCAACGGAAATTGAGATGGCTTCTGTGTCTTGGCTATTGTCAGTAATATTGCTGTGAACACTGAGGTGCATGTATCTTTTTGAATTAGTACTTTTTTTTTTTTTAATATATACCCAGGAGTGGAATTGTTGGGTCATATGGTAGTCCTGTTTTCAGTTTTTTGAGAAGCCTCCATACTGGTTTCCACAGTGGCTGCACCATTTCCATTCCCACCCCCAGCGCACGAGGGCTCCCTCTTCCCCACATCCTCACCAACATGTTATTTGTGCTCTTTGTGACGACGGCCATTCTGACAGGTGTGAGGTGGTATCTCACTGCGGTTTGATGTGCATCCGTGATGACTAGCGATGTTGAGCATCTGTCCGTGTGCCTGTTGGCCATGTGCATTTCTTCTTTGGAAAAATGCCTTTTCGGTTCTTCTGCTTATGTGTCAGTTGTGGTTGTTTGTTTCTGATATGGAGCTGTGTGAGCTGTTCATATATTTTGGGTATTAACCCCTCATGGGTCACATCATTTGCAAATATCGTCTCCCATTCAGTACGCTGTCTTTTCATTTTGTCAGTGGTCTCCTTTACTGTGCAAAACCTTTAACTTTAATACGCTTAATTAGGTCCCACTTGTTTATTTTTGCTTTTGTTTCCTTTGCCTGGCCGTCCACCCCCTTCTCTGTCGGAGCTCTCCCCTCCCCTCAGGCACCCCAGCCCTTCCTCCAGGCATCTTTTTTCCGGGCACTTGCCTCCTCGGAGACCATCCTTCAGACCGACTCCTCCCTGTTCCCACTCCAGTGGAATCTGCCCCCCCACCCGCTGTCACTGCTCCAGACACGCGTCAGGAACGGGCATCAGGGACAAAGATGGCCTGTGCATAACGACGTGGGGCCATTTAACTCCTTTTGCAGTTTGTGTCTTAAAAACATACATAAATGTTTATAACATATGCTCAGTGAGTGACCTGAAGCCGAGGGGATGATGGGTAATCCTCGCTGTTAAACCGCAGGAGGGGAACAGACAGGACAGGGGACAGCCAAAGCGTGCAGGACGCATCCCAGAGCCCCAGACTCAGGCCTTCAGCAGGCGGGGAACCTGCGGTCCTGTGTGGTCCTGAAGAGCTGGGCTCAACTCTGCCCCCAAACGAGACGAGTCATGACAGCCTTGTCGTGGGGGGACGGGTAGGGGGACAGAATGTACGTAGAGGGTCTGGCCTCAGTAAGTGACAACTGGTGTTATTAATTATTCCTACCTGAATATTTTTAGCAGTGATATTTATTTCTGTAAAGATAGGCAGAAATATTTGTTCATCCTTGACCTCACAGAAAGGCAATAAAGACAAGTTAAGTCATACAGAGGAGGACGTGGAAAACAGGAGGATTTGTTTTCTGTGTTCAAGATGCCGCGGTTCGCATGTTTCAAGGATGATTTGAAGATTCTTTTTTTCTTTTTTTGTTGTTATTTTTTATTCTTTTTATTTTTTTCTGAAGATTCCAGAATTTTTAATTCAAGCTTGCTGCCTCTAAGAAATCTGCCTGTATACCTATCGTTCTGTCCTTAAAGTAAGTTAGTATTATTCCTCGTAAATAAAGATGCCCAGGGAAAACCTTTGCTCCTGAAGCACAAGGAGGCAGCCTTGCCCTGGTTCTCCTCTATCTGTAAATCAGGCGGCCGTGCTCCTATTTAAACATGAGCGTGTGCTGCCCTCTCGTGACAACCTGGAGAAAAGCAGAAAACGTACAGAGTCAGCATTTACAGGGAAAAAAATGAAGTTGGCACCTTACAACCAAGCACGTAATGATCCCATTCTCTAAACTGAGATTTATTCTAAAAGAAACAGAGTCAAAAATGGAAAACCAGGTTCTGCCACAGTTGTTCCTAATCTTACTAATTTCAAGGTATCCTTGATAGAAAACCAAGTTGGTCTTGTGGGAAAAAATACGTAAAACTATGTTGCATGTTACATACACACATGTACATGTATGTGTTTGTAGATACATAGGTACTTTTTAAAAGCATGTCATCGAATCCTACCGTAAAGCAAATACATTTCACCTCACTTGACGTGACCTGCTAACCTAGCATATTAGTGTGAGTGGTTCACCTGCACTCTGAGTGGAGGCCGGCTCCTCGGTCAGGAGCCCATGCACGTCTTCCCTTGTGGGCTGCACCCTCCCTGTACACTGACCACGTGAGCACACACTGCTCAGAGCAGGGAGCCTCTCATGCTCCACAGCACCGTCCACACTCAGTCACAGGAAAGCCCGCTGGACACCAGGGAGTTTTGGAGAAAGTGATGTCTCACTGGTATCAAAGGCCCGTAAAACACACCCTTTATCCCAGTGCCCCCTATGTCCTGTGTGGCCTCCTGGAGTGGCCAGACTCATGGGGACTGAGCAGCTGGTTTAGGTGCTCATTTATTCACCTTCCAGGTGGAGTCAGTCACACTGCTCTTTGTAAGGGTCATTGTATTCACGCCACCCTGTTCACTGGGCCCGTAACCCTCCCGCCAAGGAACCAGGGTGGTCTGACCTGCAGCAACCCAGTGTTTATGGAGCACAGTATGTGCCGTGGGTGTTCCAGGGACGAGTCCTTTACTGTCTTCTCTCCAGTGTACATCCTTGCCTCCTGTCCTAGATTAACTGACCATAAGTGTGTGGGTTTATTTCTGGGCTTTCTATTCTGTTCCACTGATCTGTGTCTGTGTTTGTGCCAGTACCAGACTATTCTGATTACTGTAGCTTTGTAGTATAGTCTGAAGTCAGGGACCATGATTCCTCCAGCTCTCTCCTTTTCTCAAGATTGTTGTGGCTATTCGGGGTCTTCCATGTTCTCCACAAAAATTTTTAAATTATTTGTTCTAGTTCTGTGAAAAATGTCATGGGTATGTTGATAGGGATTGCACTGAATCTGTAGACTGCCTTGGGTAGTGGTCATTTCAACAACATTAATTCTCCCAATCCAAGAATGCAGCATATCTTTCCATCTGTTTTGTCATCTTCAGTTTCTTTCATCAGCAAGTTACAGTTTTCCATGTACAGGTCTTTTACTGCAATAGGTAGGTTTATTTCTAGGTATTTTATTATCTTTGATGCAATGGTAAATGAGATTGTTTTCTTAATTTCTCTTTCTGATAGTCTGTTGTAAGTTTATAGAAATGCAACAGATTTCTGTATATTTTATATCTTGCAACTATCAGTGAGCTCTAGTAGTTTTATGGTGGCATCTTCAGGATTTCCTATATATAGTTTCATGTCATCTGCAAACAGTGACAGTTTTACTTCTTCCTTTCCAATTTGGATTCTTTTTCTTTTTCTTCTCTGATTGCTCTGGCTAGGACTTTTATTCAAAACTATGTTGAATGCAAGTGGCGAGAGTGGGTATCTTTGTCTTGTTCCTGATCTTAGAGGAAATACTTTAGCTTTTCACCATTGAGCATGATGCTAGCTGGGGGTTTGTCATATGTGGTCTTTATTATGTTGAGGTAGGTTCCCTCTTTGCCCACTTTCTGGAGAGTTTTTATCATAAATGGATGTTGAATTTTCTCAAAAGCTTTTTCTGAATCTGTGGAGATAATCATTTGGTTTTTATCCTTCAGTTTGTCAGTGTGATGTATCAAACTGATTTGTGAATACTGAAAAATCCTTGCATCCCTGGGATAAATCCCACTTGATCATGATGTATGATCCTTTCGATGTACTTTTGGATTTGGTTTGCTAATGTTTTGTTGAGGATTTTTCATCTATGTTCATCAGTGATATTGGCGTGTAATTTTCTTTTTCTATGATATCTTTGGTTTTGGTATCAGGGTGATGCTGGCCTCGTAGAATGATTTAGAAGTGTTCCTCTGCAACTTTTTGGAATAGTTTGAGAGGGATAGGTGTTAACTCTAAATGTTTGGTAGAACTCACCTGTGAAGCCATCTGGTCCTGGACTTTTTTGTTTATTGGGAATTTTTAAATTGCTGATTCAGTTTCATTACTGGTAATTGATTTGTTCATATTGTCTATTCCTCTTTCAGTCTTGGGAGATTGTACCTAAGAATTTGTCCATTTCTTCTAGGTTGACCATTTTATTGGCATATAGTTGTTCACAGTAGTCTCTTACAATGCTTCTATTTCTGTGGTGTCAGTTGTAACTTCTTTTTCATTTATGATTTTATAGATTTGGGCCCTCTCCCTTTTTTTCTTGATGAGTCTGGCTAAAGGTTTATCAATGTTATCTTTTCAAAGACCCAGCTTTTAGTTTCACTGATCTTTTCTGTTTTGTTCTTTTTTTAGTCTATTTCATTTATTTCTGCTCTGATCTTTATGATTTTTTTTCCTTCTACTAACTTTGGGTTTTGTTTGTTCTCTCTCTAGCTCCTTTAAGAGTATGGTTAGTTTATTCATTTGAGGTTTTTCTTATTTCCTGGGGTAAGCTTTTATCACTGTAAACTTCCTTCTTACAACTGCTTTTGCTGTGTCCATAGGTTTTGGATTGTTGTGTTTGCATTTTCATTTGTGTCTAGGTATTTATTTTATTTCCTCTTTACTTTCTTCAGTGACCCATTGGTTGTTTAGTAGAATACTGTTTAACCCCCACGTGTTTGTGTTTTTGCAGTTCTTTTCTTGTAGTTGACTTCCTGTCTCATCCTGTTGTGGTCGGAAAAGATACTCAACATGATTTTAATTTTATTAGACTCACTGAGGCTTGTTTTGTGGCCTAGCATGTGATCTATCCTGGAGAATGTTCCATGTGCACTTGAAAAGAATGTGTATTCTGCTGCATTTGGATGGAACATACATATTTATATATTTATGTGTAATTATAAAATCCACCTGGTCTAACATGTCATATAAGGTCAGTGTTTTCTAACTGATTTTCTATCTGGATGATCTGTTCATTGATGTGAGTGGGCTATTCAAGTCCCCTACTATTATTGTGTTACTGTCCATTTCTCACTTTATGTCTGATAATGTTTGCTTTATTTACTTAAATGTTCCTACGTTAGGTGCATATATACTTACAATTGTTACATCTTCTTTTTGGGTTGATCATTTTATCATTATGTAGTGTTCTTTGATTCTCATAACAGTCTTTAAGGTCTATTTTGTCTAAGTATTGCTACTCCAGCTTTCTTTTGATTTCCATTTGCATGGAATACCTTTTTCCAAACCCTCACTTTCAGTCTATATGTCTCTAGGTCTGAAGTAAGTCTCTTATAGGGAGCATAGATGCGGGTCTTGTTTTTGTATCCATTCAGCCAGTCTGTGTCTTTTGGTTGGAGCATTTAATCCATTTACACTTAAGATAATTATCAATAAGTATGTTCCTATTGCCATTTTGTTCAAACTTGTTTTGGATTTGTTTCTGGGGGTCTTTTTTCCCTTTTTGTTTCCTTCTTCTGTGATTTGATGACAATCTTTACCATTATGTTTGGATTCCTTTTTCTTTTTTGTGATATATCTATTATAGATTTCTGGTTTGTGGTTACCATGAGGTTTTTATATAGCAGTCTGTATATACACGTGATTGTTTTAAGGTGCTGATCTCTTAATTTCAAATGTATTTTTAAAACCCTGCATTTGTACTCTTCTCCCCTCATGGTTACTGTTTCTGACATTATATTTTACATCTAATTGTTTTGTCTATCCCTTAACTGCTTATTGTGGATATGGTGATTTTGCTACTTCTACCTTTTAACCCCCTCCCCCCCACCAGCTTCGTTTGTGGATGATTTCCTACCTCTACTATATGTTTGCTTTTACCAGTTAGTTTTTTCATTTCATAATTTTCTTGTTTCCAGTTGTGGCCTTCTATTTTTCTTCTAGAGAAGTCCCTTCAACGTTTGTTGTAAAGCTGGTTTGGTGGTGCTGAACTCTTCCAGCTTTTGCTTGTCTGTAAAGCTTTGATTTCTCCATCAAATCTGAATGAGAGCCTTGCTGGGTAGAGTATTCTTGGTCATAGGTTTTGTCCTGTCATCATTTTAAATGTATCATGCCACCCCTTCTTGCCTGCAGTTTCTGCTGGAAAATCGGCTGATGGCCTTATGGGAGTTCCCTTGTATGTTATTTGCTGTTTTTCCATTGCTGCTTTTAATAGTCTATTTTTATTTTTTGGTATTTTAATTACAGTGTGTCTTGGTGTGGTCCTCTTTGGGTTGAGCCTGTTTGGGACTCTGTGCTTTCTGGACCCGGATGTCTGTTTCCTTTCCCAGGTTAAATAAGTCCTCAGCTGTTGTGTCTTCAGATGTGTTCTGTGCACCTTTCTCTCATTCCTCCCTCTGGGACCCCTATGATGTGAATATTCGTGTGCTTGGCTTTGTCCCAGCCAAGCAGCCCTCACTGCTTATCATTTTTTCTGTGCAGCAGCAGCAGCGATTTCCACTACTGTCTTCCAGCTCACCGATCCATTCCTCTGTATCCTTTAGTCTGCTGTTGATTCATTCTAGTGTATTTTTCACTTTGATTACTGTACTCTTCATCTCTGTCTAGTTGTTCTTTGTATTTTCTAACTCTTTGTTAAAAACTTTTAACTTCTCTCTCTGTGCATCCACTCTTCTCTTGAGTCCTTTGATCATCTTTACCGTCATTACTCTGGACTCTTTCCTGGGTAGATTGCCTATCTCCAATCTACTTCACTTAGTTGTTGTTCTGGGGTTTTAGCCTGTTCCTTTGTCTGGAACGTGTTCCTCTGCCACATTTTGTCTGAGTTGCTGTTTGTATTTTGTGTGTGTGGTAGGTTACATTTCTCAACCTCAGAGAAGTGGCCTCTGCAGGAGACGTCCTGTGTGTCACAGCAGTGCACTCCCCATTGTCACCCAAGCTGTATGCTCTAGGGGATTCCCCCCATCATGAGGGCTGCATGTATCCTCCTGTTGTGGGCTGTGTGGGTGGCCTGGTGGGCACCCAGTCTGGCTGACTGCCAAGCTCTGCCTTGTGTGGAGGCTGCTGGCTGGTGGGGCCTGGTCAGGAGGCAGCTGACTACAAAACCCCAGGAGGGCCCTGGAGCTTAGTGCTGGGTCACTGATGGGTGAAGCCAGGTCCTGGGGTTCGTGCCAGACTCCTGGCAGGAAGAGCTGGGTCCTGGAGTCTGGCTGCAGGGCCCAGGGATCTCAGAGCTGGTGTAGGATCACTTGTAGGTGGGGCCATCTCCTAACACATTTGGGTACGGGGTCCAGTGTGTCCTGAAGCTTGCACTGGTCTGCTGTCAGCAGGTGGGGGCTGCAGGCTGCAGGATTGTGCTTCCCTTGCTTCTGGTTTCTGCCCCCTGGTGAGTGAGGCTGGTCTAGAGGCTTGTGCATGCTTCCTGGCAGGAGAGGCTTGTGCCTGCCAACTGGTGGGTGAAGCTGGGTCCTGGCCCTCTGGTGGGCAGGGCTGTGTCTAGAGGTGGCTGTGGGCTCAGCAAGTCTTCAGGCAGCTTGGCTGCTGGGTGGGGCTGTGTTCCTGCCCTGTTGGCTGGTTGGCATGAGGCATCCCAGCACTGGAGCTTGCAGGCTGTGGGGTGGGGACAGGTCTCAGAGCCAGCACCATGTCCACAGGGTAGAAAGCTCCCAAATACACCTGCCGCCAGTATCTACATCCCTAGGGTGAACTGCAGCTGCCCCCGCCTCTCCAAGAGATTCCCCAAGTCCAGCAGGCAGGTCTGGCCCAGGCCCCTCTCAAATTACTGCTTTGCCTTTGGTCCCAGTGCACGTGAGATTTTGTGTGCGCCCTTTAAGAAGAAAGTGTCTGTTCCCTCAGTCCTTTGGGACTCCTAAAAGCCTCACTGGCCTTCAAAGCCAAATGCTCTGGGGGCTTGTCTTCCTGGTTCAGGACCCCCAGGCTGGGGAGCCCGACATGGGGCTCAGCACTCGCTCCTGTGGGAGAAGCTTGGCAATCTGATTCTTCTCCAGCTGGTGGGCTGCCTGCCTGGTGGGGGTCATGAGACTTGATTATGTCTTGAGTCCACTCCTTCTGCCATCTCGTTGTGGTTCCTTCTTTACATCTTCCATTGTAGACCTTTTCCAGCAGGTTCCGGTCCTTTTCATCGATGGCTGTGAGTCTGGCATCCCTGTAAGAGGAGGGGAGCACAGGGTCTTTCTGCTCCGCCATCTGGGCAGCTCTCCTGTCAACGTGTCTTTAATGCCTTGTGGAACCCCCAGCCACCCCCCCCCCCCTTCTAAATGAAGAGCAAGTCTTGGGAAAATGGCATAAATTGATAACACTTTGTTTCTCAACACGGTATGTTATTTATGGCAAGTGAGACTAGTTTTCCCCTTACAGTGGTATTTATTATAAAGTCGCCTCTCAAAACAAAGTGAGACGTTTTGGGCTGATGAGGAAAGGTTACCTGAGCAGTGGTAGCAGATGCAGGAGGTGCAGGTGGCTGGGGTGTCAGGCACGCAGGCCGTGCGGCGGTGCCAGGAGCCCCGCGCCCGTGTGGGTCCAGCCCACCGCTGACCTGTGCGCTCCCCACAGGTGCGGCGGGCTGGGGCTGGTGCTGGCCAGCGCGGGCTTCGGCATGCTGACGGCGCCCATCATCGAGCTGCACAACCAGAAGGGCTACTTCCTGCACCACATCATCTTCGCCTGCTGCACGCTCATCTGCATCATCTGCCTCCTGCTGCTGCCCGAGAGCCGCGGCCAGAGCCTGCCCGAGAGCATCCCCGACGGCGAGCACTACACGCGCCAGCCGCTCCTGCCGCCCCGACGCGGGGAGCAGCCGCTCCTGCTCACCAACGCCGAGCTCAAGGACTACTCGGGGCTGCACGACGTGGCCGCCGCAGGAGACGGGCTGCCGGACGGCGCCACGGCCAACGGCGGGCGGCCCATGTAGCTGGGCCCCGGGGTGCCGGGGGCCCGGGCGGACCAGGCTGAGCACGGCCGTGGGAGACCCCACTCCGCAGAGGCTGGTGCGGGGACCCCTGCGGAACTCTGAGGTGTGCGTGTCTGAGGAAGCAGACTTTGCAAATGACCCTTCAAAGACTTTCTTTTCTGCCATGAAATGTTTGTATTTATTTTGGTCATTTTTACAAGAAGCACTTTATTCCCTTCCCTTCACTGATCTCAGCACAGAGCCACCTCCTCGGGAAGAGGGACTCAGCGGCCGAGGACGTGCCTCAAGGACCGTGCAGCCCAGGCTCCCCAGGAGGTCGGCCACACCCTCAGAGCCAGCTGTCCCCGAGGCTGTGCGCAGAGACCGACCAGCCACCACCTGCAGCATTCCCACGGCTGTGCTTTCTTCCGACTGAAATGTACACGGTTAGGGTCTTGCTGGAGTCTGTGTATGGTTTTTAAAGGATTTTTCTGTAAGGTAAGAGCTTCTGCTCCATGTGTTAGGGGAAGGCAGCTCACGATATCATTAAAACCAGCTTCGTCTTTCCTTCGAGATCATCCTTTTATACTTGAGGCTGGAAGCCCTCTGGGGGAAACGCTTAACCACGTCACCAGAAATCTTAACATGTGGTGGCACCGCCACAGTCTCCCACTGCAGGACTGCCCAGCAAAGCTCCCGAGCAGCAGCCGCAGCGAGCCCGAGACAGCCTCCTGCTACCACCCTTCCTCCCGGTTCAGCTCCAGCAGGAAAGGCCCCACCTGCACAGTCTGCTTTTCTGCCAGCACGCCTTGAACACACAGCTACTTCCTGAACTAAAACTAATAGGAAAATAACTAAATAGACGACTAAGGCAGCCCCCCAGGAGGGAGGTGTGCTCTCGCAAATATGGTCCGCCAGCCGCATCCTGAACATACACCACGCAGAAATCACCAGCTTGATGTCACCAGGCCTTGGCTCTGCTGGCCACCAGCGGAGACCCCAGAGTCTGCGGGGGATGGTCCCGTGCCCTCTGCGTCCGTTAGCGCAGAGCTGGGCCTGGGGGCGAGGGGTGGGCTCCTCACTGGGGAGTCCAACTGACCTCAGTCCCCGAGAGTATCAGGACCAACTGAGAGAAGCAATAACTCACCAAAGCTCGAGACCCCTCCCCATCCCCCGTGTCTGAGGGTTCCATCATGTTCCTCACTTTGTCCTCTTGCCTTCCCAGGTCAGGCCCTCTGCACCTGTCTGGGGCTGTTTCAGAGGAGATGCAGGAGATGCTGAGAAACAACCCTCACTGGCCAGGCAGGTGCTGCCTTGTAGCAGCGCACACACCGATTTGGGCACAGCCTGGGTTCTTTCTGGAAAGGTCCACCTCCCCACGTGTGGCGTCTTTGCCGTGGGCTATTCTTCCAGGGAAAGCATGGCCCCGGGTCCGTGTGAAGCAGCGAGGGGACTTCCAGCCCACAGCTGCTCAGACTCCGAGGCCCGGGGAGAGGTGGACACAAGCCCCTCACTCCCCTCCTGTCCCCTCAGTCTGTGTCTCACTGTCCCCCCAACAGCGCTCCTACAAGCTGGCAGACATGGGTGGGAGCCGCTGGCTCAGTGAGAACTTCGTGCGGTGAGCAAACTCTCAGGCCTGTGTGGTTCCAGCAAGCTAGCCGCACGGTCCCCTGGGCCACCAGCTATGTGGCCCGTCCCCAGCCCAGCTCCTCCGGGCCCTCCCTGGTCTCAAGTCACTTCTGCTCCATATTTCAGCGTCAGTCCGCAGTCACCTGAATCTACAAGGCCTTTCTTTACACCTGTGCAGCTCGAGTGCCAAATCTAGGATGTACCTCAGCCTTTCTCAGAGGGCCCCTGTCCAGGACACGACGTGCCGTGCCAGGCGCTGGGACACATGGAAGGGGAAAGAGCCAACAGGGTCCCTGGGCCGCACCTGCCAGGTGTGTCTGCACCTGTCTCCCCAGCAGCGGGACACCGGCCAGGCTGCTCACCAGACCGCAGGCCGTGCAGACCCGCAGGGGTGGTGTTCAAGCTGCAGGGTGCAGCCAGCGCCTGCAGGAAGGCGGGCGCTCGCACAGCACTCCCAGACCCCTGTTCTGAGGCCCGAGCTCCATCTTAAATGACAACAGTAGATGCTGGGGGCAGAGACCAGCACTGTCAGCTCGGTGCTCAGGACCAGCTCCTGGACTAGGAGAGACGCTGGCTGCGAGGGCGGGGCTGCCAGGACCAAAGTCCAGCAGGTGTGAGGCAGGCGATGTCTCGGCAGAGAGGTCCCCAGCTCCTGCCTCCCGCGGCCCCCAGAGGTCAGGCCGAGCTCCTGCTCTGCTGGCTCCGCTGAGGGACAGCTGTGAGCGTGGCCAAAGCAGAATAGCTTGCCGTGGGCTGAGCCCCGTGAGACCCCACGCCAAGCGGATGAGGCAACAGGGCCCCCTCCCCAAGCCCCACAGGCGCCAGTCCCGCCTTGCTTCGCGAGGCCCCCGTGGTCACGCGTGGACCCCTTGGCTCAGGTCCCTCCGTGCTTCGCAGGGAGACACTCGGGCACCTGCCGTTGCACGTCCGCAGCCCAGCTCCCCGCCCGCTGCCTGGGAAGGCCCCGCCCCGCCTACAGCACCAGGCCGCACCCTCTGGCCCTGCCGCCCAGGAGCCAGGACCCCTTCCAACAAGTAGCACAGATACGGTCTTTCTGCCTTCTGTTCTTTTCAATGATAACTCATTCGATACCCTATCAGCACCCGAAACAGAGTGAGAAAGTTTTACACGGTTCATTTCCTAGAAGACTACAATCACTCGCAGCTAGGGGATGGAGGGCTGGTAAGCTGGTTCAGCCACAGAGCAGAAAGAAAGGAACCGCACAGAGGAAGTCCTGCCCACAAGTACCACTTCCTAGAGCCAAACGAGGGCAGCTGAGGGGCCACAAAAGGATGCGTCCCCGGGCCGCAGGGGGGACGCCGCGGGGCTGCCGTGCTGGTGGGCGTGCCCTCCCGGCCCCTCAGCCCCACCCAGAGGTTTCTGTGTGAGCCCCACGTGTGGACAGAACACCCAGAGGCGCCTGCTCACGGCACAGACCTACGCCTGGTCCTGCCCCGTCTCCCACGATCCTGTCTGCATGACGTCACAGCTGTCACACTGTGGGAGGACTTGTATGTAAATGTACAGAAATAAAAACGTTGCCCCATGAACCCACTTCCTCTGGAATGTCTTCCCTACCTCATCTGACGGTATCCGATGAAGGGCATTTCACAACCACTGGCTGCGGGTAATAAACTCTGTTCATTCAGGTCTCATGGTGTCCCTACTTCAGCGCCTGTGTAAACCCAGCCTCCGCTCTGCCCCTGGAGACAGAGGGTGGCTTCTCTGCCTGCAGAGTCCTCGTCTTACAGGCAGGCAGAGAGCAGAGGAAACATCAAACTGCTGGTTTAGTGCCGTTCTCAGACCCCGAGAAATGGGGCAGCAGTGAACTTCGGAGTTCTTTTCTCTTGTGTATGGATGTCCTGCTCATCTAATGCGTGGCCTGAAGGTTCCTGGAGAGGAAACAATTCTCACACTGTGATTCAGTCAGGAGAGACTGAGAACCCAGAACTCTCTTTAATGTAGTATTTTTTAACAAGAAAGCAATATTTCTCTAATAAAGTGTTTACACCAAACTCTCTCCATAGCCCTGACTCTGTGTCACTCACTCTTTCTAGAGAGGCGCCCACTGTGCCCAAGCCACGGCCGCCAGGGCCTCGGAGGGCAGCACCCTGAGCCCCAGGCCTGGTCCCCGGAAGGGCCTTTCTGTCCTGGCGAAGTGTCACTGCCCTGGCTGCCCGCGCTGGCTCAACACGAGACTTGCCACGGCGTGAAACGTGTGACAGGGTCCAAAACACCCGCATCTCATGCCAAAACGGGTCCACGTGCACCCCAAAGATCAGAGAGTCCTTTGCCTGTGGCCCTCGGCCTTGGCTGTGCTGAGAAGCCCGTCGGGGGGCTTTCCGACCCCACAGAGCCTGGGCCCCCGGCCGCCTGAGTCTGGGGAGGGGAATCTGTAAAAGCTCCCCCAGGGATGCTACAGAAGCCTAGTTAGGAGCCACTGACCCGAGGAACACTGGCTTCTGGAAAGAAGCACGTGTACCAGAAAGACTGGACTCCACCTCGAGCAGCAAGAAAAGGCAGAGGATTAAGACGACACAGCAGGGCCCTGGGACGTGGGGGAAAGACGGGCAGGAGGTGCGGGGAGGGCTGACGCACTCAGACCCGTTTAACACAGCAGGCGGGACTGGGGCGCCGGCCCTGGTGGCCACGGCACCAGGGTCTACGAAGTGTTTCCAGCAATAACCCAGCCAGGTGAGACTGCTCCCACCTCACAGGTGAGGAAACAGGGCCCAGAGAGGTGAGACTTGGGGAGTGGGGGGAGCAGGTGGGACGCAGGCCAGGGAGAACACGCAGGGTCGTGGGGACACAGGGTGGGAGGAGCTTACAGACCTCAGACCTCACAGACCTCAGACCTCAGGCCTTGATCCTGACAGAATGGCCCAGCAGAGTCTAACTTCCTCTCCAGGACTGTGAGCAGCCCCTCCAGCCCCACCACATCCCCCTGGGCCCCTCCCACCAGGACCATAAGGAACTTTCTCTGCCCTTCTCCTTCCTCCTCCCTGCAGGTCAGCCCTAGGGCCCGACTCTGGTGATGGGAGGAAGGGGAGAAAGCCCGATCCTTTAAAAACAAACGTAAGCATGAACCTGCTGCTAGCCAGGAGACCCAATCCGTTTATTCAAACGTCCCTGTGCACGAGTCCCGCGTCCTCGCTGCCACCTTGGCTAGAACTTCTCCGGAAAGGCCTCCATTTCCTCCTTGATCCTGTTTTCGACCAGCAATGCGAAGCTGCTGTCGGTGTTTGGAAGGTTGTAGCTGACAAACACCTGCTTGCTGGTCTTCCTGGCTGAAAAGAGAGAAAGCATGGGGATGCTCGTGACCCACTGCTGGGAAAGGCCTGGGAAAGGAAGGCAGCCTTTTAGGGAGAGAAGAGAGCACTGACTCCTACGACATCACGGGCAGCGGCTGCAAACCAGATACAGTCACTGGGACCCGCCCCTCATCCAGAACAGCGGTTCTGAAAGCCTGGTCCCCACGGCCACAGCGCCGGGACCTCCTGACTGACAGGTGCAGACCCTCCAGCCCCACCCAGACCCACTGAGTCTGTTCACAGATTCCAACATCAGAGACCCACTGCTCCGCACACAGGCTGGCTGGTTGCTCTGCTTTTTAAAAACACAGATAATATGTAACTATTTAAAGTATTAAGGTCCTGGGAACTCCCTGGTGGTCCAGTGGTTAGGACTCTGTGCTTTCACTGCCAAGGGCTGGGTTCAGTCCCTGGTCAGGGAACTAATATCCCACAAACAGCGTGGCACAGCCAAAAATATACATCTCCTAAGGCCCTCCTTCAATACTGCCTTCTCCCCCAACCCACCCGCCTCCCAGAGGGCAGCCAACGCTGCTGCATACACATATGTGCAGGTGTGCACGTGCACACACACAAGCACAGTTTTCAACTGGATGTGGAACACACATTTTAGCTCCTTTCCACAGCACCATTAAGAGCTGATGTGAGCTGCTCCAACAGCAAAGATCAAGCACAGTTGCTCGCCCAGAACCTGAAGGCAGGACAGGTCCTGAGGACAAGCCAGGCGGTACTGGTCCCTTAACCCAGTGAAATAGCTCCTCCCTGGGCCCCACCCGACAGGGGGCAGGTGCCAAACCCTCCTCCCCCAACGGACATCAGTGGCCATGTCAGTCCCATCAGCAAAGGCAAAGAGGTGGCAGGGGGAGCTGAGCCTGCGAGCCACAGCCGCTCAGCCTGCCTGCATTCAGTGGCAGCAAAACCCCTGCCCCCCAGAGCCGCACAGAGCAAGGGGTCCCCATCCACACCGAAGCCCCCACACCCCCAGGCCACTCCTCCCTTCCACACGAGACACTGTCTCGGGACCCGTCTCTTCTCAGCCCCGTCCAGACAACCAACGATGGTTAATAGTGCATTTTTGGGCTTCCCAGGTGGCGCAGTGGTTAAGAATCTACCTGCCAGTGCAGGGGACATGGGTTCGATCTAAGCCTATGTGCTACAACTACTGAGCCTGCGCTCTACAGCCCGCAAGCCACAACTATTGAGCCCATGTGCCACAACTACTGAAGCCTGCACGCCTAGAGCCTCTGCTCTGGAATAAGAAAGGCACCGCAATAAGAAGCCCATGCACCGCAATGAAGAGCAGCCTCCACTCTCCGCAGCTAGAGAAAGCCCACGTGCAGCAATGAAGACCCAAAAAAGCAAATTAATTAAAAAACAGTAATAATGCTTCCACTACAGGTGACCACCCTGCAGAGCAGCCCTCCATGACCTCAGCACACATGTCCCCCAGCCCCCTGGGGGGCCAGCATCTCACCACAAGTGCCTGTCCCTGCTGGGCAGTGGCCGAAGGCTGCCGGGTTTGCTGGTATGTGCAAGTAAAAGCCTCCCTTGACATCTGACTTCAGTAAGTTAGAAAGGATGTATTTTTTGCCCTGTGTTCTGTTTAAATTATGTAGATTATAAACTGATATAAACCACATAAAGAGCCCCAACATTTGCACAAAATGCCAAAAAAAAGAAAAAGAACCCTAGTTTTTGCACACAAAGTGCTTCCAGGCCTCATCTCAAGGACACCGGCAGCCCATCTCACTTCACTGGAATAACCAGCTTATCTGTGGCTTGCCAAACGAGCTCCCGCTGCCTCCTCTCCTGCACTCTGTCCACACTGTGGGGACCCACGGGTCCCAGGTCCACAAACCTGCAGCCTCCCTCCCTCCTCCACCAGGCCCAGCACACGCAGTCTGCCTGCTGGGGCTGTGCGACCCCAAAACGCCGGCAAATATGCAGTGAAGCAAAGGGGCATTGGGCTTTCAACCTCCTTCCACGTGGTTCACAAAAAACTAGCAGCCCGATTGCAGAGAAGGAATGACAGTACTTGGGAATCGGGTAAACACGACACAGAAATCCTTTACGTCTTTCTTGCAGGTTTTCTGTAAATTTAAAATTGCTTCCTAATAAGAAGTTACCAAATAAGTTACTAGTCAGGTGTCTCTAACTTCAAGCTAAAGGACAAGTGCAGTGGACGTTCCTGAGATGTGGCCACTGGCCGCCAGGTCTCCACCCCACCTAGTGCGACCCGTGGGCTGCCCATGACACCCCCGCCCCCAACGTGCTGGTGGTGCCCCCACCACGTGGCTGTGCCATCCACACGCGTGTGTCCCAGAATGGCTGACACACACATTCTCCACTCCCCAGGGATCAGGCTGACAGCACTATCAACACAACTACAACATAAGCTCCTCAAAATCAGGGACAGGGCCTCATCGCCACACCCCATCACCAGGACACGGGGCTCTGTACATGGCTGGGACACAAAGGCCAGACGGGGCAAGGCTGCCCTGCTGGTCAAGGTCCCTGGGCACCTGGGACCACCCAGCGGTCATGTGTACCAGCCGCAGGCAATCCTTGCCTGAACCACCCACAGGACGCGTGTTCGGGGTGCAGCGGAGGCTGGAGCCCTCAGCGTTGGGCCCCTGCTTGACACCCCTTCATGCCACCTGCAAGCCAGGCTGTCTCCCTTCTAAGCTCTGAGCGACATCACCTACAGCAAAGAGCGGTCCCTCCTGCTCCGTGGGCCCCACTAAATTCCCAGAGGTTACTGGAGCCACTGCCTGCTGGGCACCGTGGGCATCACTAACCCTCTCCTCCCTCGAGGGGAAGGAGCAAATCACCTGTCACTCATGGGCTTGGATGGCAGCCAAGGTGACAGGGGAGCCGGCGGGGAGCACGGTGCTGGTACCAGGTCAGCTCCAGAGAAGACTAGTGTACGAAGGCCTTCTTTCCTGCAGCGACTGGGGGTTCACCGCCCAGACAGTCCTCCGCCTTCAGTGACTCGCCTCCCAGCTCCACTCAACAGCGAGCTCCCCTCAGGCGCTCGGGCAGCCTAAGCCTCGAGACCTACCTAAGCGCTGGGCGAGGCCAGTAGACGTCGTGTCGGACGTATCCCCGAGGAGGGCGGTGGACACGGGGATGGGGTCCTGCAAGGAAAACAAAGAGCAGTGCTGCTCCACCTGCGAGGCCCAAGGCCCCTGGATCACCTGAGCACCCAGGGTCCCCCGACCCCCCTTCCTGTCCCCGGCCAGCCTCCCCCTGCAGTGGGCCTGTGTCGTCCTAGTTCTGCAGCCTCTCCTGCCAGCAGACAGGCCTGGCCGGCATAGGGCTGGAGCAGCCCAGAGGGGCAAGTGGGTGCAAAGACAGAGGGGCAGGGGTGCCCCAGAGGGTGACAGGGCCTGGAGGTCAGTGCAGGCTCTGGACTCTTGGAAGGCCTGTCTGCAGCCCGGGGAGAACTGGCCCAAGGCGGTGCTGAGGCCAAGCCACAACCTCCATGAGGTACAACCGGGTCCTAACCCCTGGCACCTGTGCAGGTAACTTTATTTGGAAATAGGATCTTTGCAGATGTCACTGAGATGTAAGTTAAGGTGAGAGGGACTCTTCATCTAATAGGACTAGTGTCCTCAGAAGAAGGGAAGAGACAGAGGCACACAGAGCAGAAGGCCTGAACACTGGCAGCAGGACTGGGGTGACGAGGCTGCCAGCCAAGGAGCACCAAGATGCCAGCAGCACCAGAAGCCCAGAGATGGGAGGAACCAGCCCTGCTGACGCCTTGCTTCAGACCCCTGGCCTCCAGAACTGGGAGGCCATCAGCCTCTGCTGTCTTCAGGCACCCAGTCTGTGGCACTTTCTACAGCTGCTCTGAGACACCCGTAAGGTGGCAAAGGGGGCCCGGGCAGGGAGAAGAGACGCGGGCTTGGCCCAGGTGGCAGGTGAGGCCGGTGAGAAGGGGCTGGATTCCGCAGGTTCTGCTGACCGCAGTGCCCGCTGCGTCCCGGACACTGGCAGCATGGAGCGTGGGAGGGGGTCCCCAAGGTTGGCACGGAGCTGCTGTACCAGGGGCTGGCTGCCCGAGGATGGGGGGGGGGGAGGGGCCCCTGAATGCCAAGTGCGAGACGCCCATCACGCGCCCCAGAGAGATGGGAGGGGACGGGCAGGAAAGAGGTCTGCGCTGGAAACGCACCGTAAGTAAACGTACGGAGCCGGGGGGACACGCAGGGGCCGACGCCGCCCCCGGGCGAGTGCGCGCGGACAGCAGAGGTCCCGCGACGGACAGGCGGGAGGAGGCCCAGCCGAGCGGCGGGACACCGCGCGGCCCCCGACCGACCCCGGTCCCCAGGGCCCCACCGGAAGGGCCCCGGGGAGCCCCGAGCCCCCGCCCCAGCCCGGGAGAGCCCTGGCGCCCGCCGACGGCGCGGTCTCTCGGCGGGCACCGGGCGGGCACGGGGCGCGGACCCGAGCCCCTCGCCGCCCTGCCCAGACCCCCGCGCCCAGCGGCCCGGCCCCCGGGGCCGCAGCCCTCCCCCGCGCCCCCCTTCCCCCTCCCCTCCGCCCCCTCCCCCATCCCCTCAGCCCCCCGGCCGCACTCACGTAGCGGGTGCACATGGCCACGGCGAGATTGCGCAGCTGCGGCGTGGCCCCCACCCACAGGAAGAGCGAGTCCGTCAGCCGCATGACGTGGAAGTGGACGAGCTGCTCCCACAGCCTCGCGCTGAAGTTGTGCAGCGAGACGTCCCCGCCCGCGGCCGCCGCCGGCGCCGCCATGCCGCCCGGAAGCCCGCCGCTCGCGCCCGACCCGCTCCCGCCGCCGCCAGACCCGGGCAGGCGAGCGCCGAGAGGTCGAGCGCGCCTTCGCATTGGCTCCCGGGGTGGGGGGCGGGCCCGGCAGTGGGCGGGGTTTCCGGAGAAGGGCGGGGCCCTGGAGTGGGCGGGGTTTCCGGGGAGGGCGGGATCCGGGAGTGGGCGGGGCTGGCCGGCGTCCTCGGGGACCGCCGCGTACACTTGCAGGAGCATCTTTCCCGGTGGAGACGCGCCGCCTCGCAGAGACCCGCGCTGTTTAGTCGGTACCGCGAGCACTCAGAGCAGCCGCCTGCGTCCCTCCTGCTTGGTTAGAGTTTCCAAAATCCTCCTGCTCCCAGCAGCCCGTAAGAGCAGGAAGCTTTGAATGCAGCTAGCCGCGAGGATGGCAGCGATATTGGGGAAAACTCTAAAAAGGAAAAGTGCATGGACTGAGTTAGGGGGGTGGTCGGCGCGCCTTTGGACCCAGACCCTCGGAGCTGATGTCCTGTGCAAGCGTGGGCTTTGGCTAACCGTTCAACCCCTGAGATTCAGCCTCCCCATCTGCAGAGTGGAAGTGAGGTCGGGTGCCCCTCAGAGGCGTGGGAAGCAGGTGAAAGGGGGCCATTGTCATCCCTGCTGGGGACCTTGATTTGTGTCACCCTGGGACACTCGGCGTTGACACAGGAAGGCTTCAGTGTGTTGAGAGAGTGTGTAAAAGCACACCGCCCATTTTTGTCAGATTCTGTTACAACTGACTGTTGGGTTTTATGTCAGGGCTAGAGTTCTGCTTTTTAAATCTCCAATAGGTTTAAATTGACTAAATTGACATTTAAGAGGGTAAGTATCGTTCAAAGTTTGTTCTGTTCGCTATCAACGATTCAATTATATACTTGATTTTCAGTTCAATAGATTTTAACAGCTTTATTAAGGTGTAATTAACCTACAATAACTGCACTATTGAAAGGAGATGAATTTAAGCTGTGGCATGTGTAACCCATGAAACCACTGCCACAATCAAGCAGGTGTCCGTGTCCATCACCCCCAGCGGCTTCCTCAAGCCCCTGGTAACCTTCCTTCCCCAAACACTGTGCCGCACTTGGTCCCTGCAGAGGCGTTTGCATCTTCTAGAGTTTTGTGCAAGTGGAATGCACGGTGTGTAGAGTTTGTCTGCCTTGTCACTCACCACAGTGAGGCCGAGACTCGCGCCGGTTGTTGCAGGTGTCAGCCGCTCCGTCCTTGGCACAGATGATCAGAGCCCTGCTGGACGGGCGCACTGCTGCCTGTTGATCCCTCACACGCTGAATGCCCTTTGGGGCTGGTTTCCATTTGGGGATATCACAGTCATGTTGCTATGAATACATGTGTATGAGTAAGTCTGTGTATGGACATATGCTTTCATTTCTTGTAGTTAAAGACCTAGGAGTAGAATGGTTGTACCATATGTAACCTAAGAGCCTAACAAGCTATTTCCATAGTGACTGCACCATTGTAGGTCCCCGTCAGCCGCGTAGGAGTTCTGGGTCCTCCACGTCCTCATCAAACAGCCAGGACCATATCAGCTGCTTGGTGTGGTCAGTCTTTTGTCATTTTAGCCATTCTACAGAGTATCTCAATGTGATTTTAATTTGCATTTCCTTAATTATTAATGAACCTCAGTTTATACTTCACACCATACACCAAAGGAAACTCAAAATGGTTCAGAGACCTAAACATGAAACCTGAAACTGTCAAACTTCCAGGAGAAAACATAGGAGAAATCCTTTGTGACCTTTAATCAGACAAAGATTTCACAATAAAACACCAAAAGCCTGATCCACAGAAGAATAAATCGATGAACTGGACAGACGGAGCAGGTGATGTTGCCCACACATCAACTCCTAATACCCTCTGGTGCTTTGTCCCCTTAGAAAACAAACGCCATTTTTAAAACAGAGAGTTTCTCTCTAAAGAATCCTGAAGAGCTGTCTGGGGAAACTAAGGCAACTAGCTAACACCCTGTTGCCGCCCATCCTCCCCACACCCACCCAGTACAAGTGGAAGCATGTTCCTCTCTGCTCCTCCCGCCGGGCTCAGGTAACCTCTGGGGAAGCCGCAGGACCCAGCAGGCAGGGCTCACCACCTCCAGGCCCCCACCATCAGCTGCCCCTCAACACACTGCCCTGCGGTCCCCAGGTTGCACTCTTTCATTTACCTTGAGCACTTTTCTCAAGCCCTAAACCTACCCAAGGCCACATTCAGCAGATGACCCAGCCTCTGATTTTACAAAGAAAATACCGGTCTGCGGGCTTAATTTCCCCAACTCCTTGTCCCTCTACTCAAACTCTGACCTTCACGTGACCCCCATTCTTACCTCCTCCTCCCCCTCATTAAGTGGGAGATGCCCCTCCCCTTGTCTGAGGTAGCTCTCCGCCCCTCCCCCCCGCCCCGTGCTCACCCTGTCCTCCTCCACGTCCTCAGGAACCCACTCCATCAGCCACGCTGGCTTCTTCAAAGACTCGGTGGTGGACTCCGAGATGTGCCACCAGACCCGCTTCAGCAAAGGCCTGGTTGTCCTCGCCGCTAGCAGTGCCGCTAGCAGAGAGCCTTCCGCTGGGGCCTCCTGCAGTGCCTGCACACCCTCCGCAGGGCAGCCCTCACCCAGTGACTGGCATGGGCAGCTGTGTAAAGGCTGGGCCCCTCCAGCCCAACGCGGGACAGCTGTGATGGGCTCTTCGCTCCACAGTGCCCCCGGGGCCAGCTAAGGGTATAACATGAAGGAGCTACGAGCCTAGCAGTCACCTTACTCAGGAGGCTGAATGCAGTCACCCCCAGTGGTCCCTTGTTCAGCTTCCGGACCTGAAACCCAATAACTGAAGGAGTGGCCAGGTCCCCTGCAACACACTGTGACCACCCAGCCCTTCCCCAAAGGGACCAGTGGCCATTTACTCAGGTGACAGTACACTTGGGAAAGAGGAAGACCCAGGCATTTCAGGGGTCAGAGTTGACACTGAGATCTGGGGACCAGAAGTGTCATCCCTGCCCTCCTGCTAGCGTGGGGCCTGCAGGACCCAGACAGTGAACAAGGGTCCATGGGGCCTGCAGACCCTCTGGGGCCTCGCGCCTGGTCCCTGAGTGTATCACAGGGCTGGGCATACTTGGAAGCTGGCGCCTTCCCCACCGCGGGTCCTGGCCTCGGGCAGGAGCTGTCACAGTGAGCACGCCAGGTGCAAGCCTGTGGTACTGCCCGCCCCAGCCAGGCAGCACTGCGTCCAGAGGAGGATGAGTACTGTGGGGGCGGGCGATGCAGTGGCGGTGGTCCTCCTCCCTCTCTGCTCCACCAGCTGAGCCTGGAAGATGGCGGTAGACCACCCCAAACTCAACCAAGCAGCAGTCCCAATGGCAGCTGCCACAGCAGCTGTGTTATCTTCGCCAGAGCAGAATAACAAGGCCTCAGGCACATGGCATGTGGCCCAGGATTTGGGAAATGCAGTCTTTTCTATTCGATCAGAAAAGAGGAGCAGAAACAGTTTGCATTGACACGGGACGGATGACAATATGCGTCTATATGAACAGTACTCATCGCCCAGGGCCGTGTTAGCTCTCTGCCCCCTGACAAAATGTAGCCTGAAGAGCTCCACAGTGTCTAGACATTCCACATCATACCACACTGATGCGTTACATCCTTGTCACCTGTTTCAGCAATGCCCTGTCGTCCTCAGCTCATACCTGTGGCTGTATGCAGGATCCCATAAAAATAGCTGAAGGGTGGGGTAAAAGCCTGAGCTTGGTTTTTGGCTGGGTCGACACAAGCTACAGACGGATGGTGGTGGCATTACAGATTCACTCTGGCGGGGCACCTGCTCACCCACCGTGTGTGGACAGAGTAGCAGCCCAGGGTCAGTGTACATACGGACGCATGGCAATGGCCAGTGACCTCGCTGGGCTGGTCAAGGACCTGTAGGGAGGAAGACTGGGAGACAGAGGACGAGGAGGTCTGGGGAGGAGGCGTGTGGATGGACTGTCCATGAAGTGTGGAGATCATCGTATCAGGTGCTACCACCAGCAGAGAACATCCAGCACAGACGAGAAATTCATCAACCGAGTGACAGCATGACTCCATCACTTGCTGTTGGTGAGCCCTGCCTGCCACGCCCACCCCCGGGGCTGGCACAAAGGGCCATGAACAAAACAGCCATGGTAGCAGAGATGGAGGTTCTGCAGGGGCCGACAGCACAGAACCCCACTTCCCAAAGTCAGTCCTGCAGCTGCTGCCGCCAGACTCCCCCCCGCCCCTCCCCCCCGCCAGGAGACCCGGCCTCAGCTGTGTTCTGGTGCCGCTTCCCAAGGGTGGGAGCAGCTGGTGGTGATGGGCTCCTTCCACCTAGAAGGGTCAGCAATTTGTTCTGTGCTCCCAAACCTGCACGACCAGAGGCTCTGTGTCCTGGGGGAGAGCACCTCCCGCAGGAGATGCGGCGAGAGTCCCACTAAGCATCGACAGTGACCGGCTGAGGCTGGCAGTCCGGGCTCCTCGAGCCCAGAGCAGAGGAGCATCCCAGCAGGCAGGTCCACCCTGATGTCAGGAGGAGGCAGGGCTGCTGTCACCCCTGGGGAAAGGGAGGAAAATGTCCTGCTCCCGGGTGGTCGACGTGCGAGCCTTTTGGTACCCCTGCCCAACTGTGACAGTACGGGGGCCAAAAAGCACCTCTGGTCTAAGGGCAGGAAAGCTCCCCCTTCCAGGAAAGAACTGTCCCTGGGCCTTCGAGTGTCACCCGCCTCGATGACTCAGCTGCTGCGTCACCTCGCCCAAAGGTCTTTCCCGGTGGCTCTACAGCCATTTTAGCTCCGGAGCCCCCATAGGGTTGTTACCAAGCCGGGTCCCCGGACTCTTCCCTCAGTGGAAATTGGTAAGAGGCCCGACGAGAAGTTCAGGCCAGGCTGTACTGGGGCTGGTGCTGCAGCCCAAGGCAAGGACCACAAGCAGCAGGTGCCGGTGCTCCCGAGACAGGGAGGGGAGGGCTGCTCCCTCGGATGGGGTAAAGGGGCGGGGGGTCGGTGGGTCTGGCCGGAGGGCTGTCCTAGGTGGTGTGCCCCCCACTCCCGGTGATGCTGTGTGCAGGCGGCAAGCGCAGGACCCTGCCTCTGCTCCCAGCACCTCAGAAACGGCCGTTGGTTTGTGGCCTCTTCGCAGCTCCTTCACGCTGGGCCCCAGCTGCGCGTGCACGCCGTTACCTTGAGTCCCTTATACGTTCTCTTCTGCTGCTCAAGGAGACGTTTGTCCAGGTGCAAGCACTGCAGCCAAGGGCCCTGGGAGCCAGGCCAGCTGAGGCCGTGGCGTCTGCATCATACCGCCCCGCTGCCCGGTCCCACCCTCTCCCCGCTCCCACGGTGGGCGGGGATTCCTAACCAGCATCCTCTCTAATCAGCATTGTCTGAATCTGCTTCCTGCAGAACTCAGCTGGACGGCTCCTTCCGGGGCCTGCTCTCATCTCACTCAGTGCTTCCCCTGGGCAGTTTCACCCGTGACCGTGGTCTTGCCCATCATGCACTCTCCAAAGCGTGAACCTACAGGCAGCCCCGCTCTTCTTCCAGCCACACACACGCCTCCTGGCCGGCACCTGCCAACTGCCCCAAAGCACCTGGACCCCTCGTCCCTGCCACCTGCTCCCCCGCCCCCTCCCCACTGCCGTCCCTACACGGGTGAATACGCACCTGTCCCTCCCTTTCTCACGACAGGCACTCAGGAATCCTCTCTATTTCTGTGAACAGTGCGGATGCCACACCCCCTCCGGCCCTTCCACCCGCTGCCCGCCCCCCACCATGCCTGCCTCATCCTGGTGCAGACCCTGCCCTCTGTTGCCTGGGCGGCGGCTGCCGCCTTCCGCCTGGCTTCCCTGCTGCCCACTTCATGGGTTCCCAATGTGTCCTCCTCGCTGTCGCCGGAGAGATGGGCTGAGTGGATAAACCTGCCCACGTTACTCCCCCCAATCGTTCTTCAAGGATGCTCAGCCCCAGCACCTCTGCAGACGTCAAGGCCCCTCACCTCCTGACTGGAGGCTCTGCAGACACCGAGCTCCGCGCGGTGGTGGCCAGAACCCACCACCTCCGTTTGCCCTGTGCCCCCTGCCTTCCCCCGCCCCCACCCTGACGTTCCTGCAGGAGAAACCCCCGAGGGTTGCCCCAACTCTGCCCCGAGGGAAGGCTTCCCTGCCCCAGGCAGGCGGGATGCAGCTTCTCCTGGCCTGCCTTTTTACCTCCCACAGAGCAGTCATTTCATGCCATGGCCTTCCTCCTGCCCATCTTCCTTCTCAGGAAGCTCCTTAAGGGCAGCCACGGGGTCTCTCATCTTCAGGGTGGTACCCAGCACGGGCCTTGCACGTCATAGGCAACGCGAATATGGACTGAGTGGTTGGGAACTCCTCAGGGCCCAGGGCTGGCCACCACTCAGGCCTGGGCCCCTCCGCGAGGTCTCTGTTACCTGGGCTGTAATGGAGAAGACTGGCTAACATTATCTCCAAGGCGCCTTCCAGGGCTAATATGCTGTGAAGATCAGATAAGAATGCAGAACGGTAACAAGATCTTTCCATTCCAACTCGAGCAGGAGGGTGTAATTCCGCCGGGGACCGCAGGGTGGCAGGTGGGAAGGAGGCAGGCTCCGGGCAGAGCGGCCTTGGCTTTTGCAAAGCGATGACGAGGGCCTGGGTTCCTGCCCTCAACTCAGGGATCTCCGTCAGGGCCAGTGTTTTCTCTAAACTCTGCAATTTTGGAACACTCGGACGAGACAGCAGGTCCTGTTTCCCAGGTAGCCCACGGCCCACAGATGCAAAGGCCCAGCAGGAGGCTGCGAAAGAGGCCAGCCTACCAGCTGTCTGCCTTGAGAGAGGACAGGGCCCTGGTGTTTTGACTCATCCATTCCTCTCTTCTTCCTGCCACTGGTTTGGGTCATGAGCTTTGTCAGGTATGAATTTCATTAGGAACCAAGCACTACGGGGTTGAGATGATAGATAAGAGAACTGCCCGTGGGGAGGACACCTGTCAGCTCCCTTCCAGGAGAGGAAAGGTGAGCCCTGGGTTCATGACGTGCCCCTCCTGGAGACGCAGCTGCCCCGGACACGTGTGCGGCCTGTTCACGGCACAATCAGTGAGTCACAAGAACGTGCAGGATGCTTACAGCATCCCAGCAGTCTCTCATGAGATCCTTGGGCCCTTCCTCCAAAAGCAAACCCAAACTGTCATATGCCATGGTTGGTAATGCAGTATTTGGGTTAGTGATAGACCGCGTTATGTGGTGGTAACATTTTAGCCCTGAAACGGCGGTGCTGTGATGTAACAAAGTCTATCTTCAGCTCACGATGTATTTCTAGCTTGGGATGTGGCAAGAGGGTAGGAGGTGGGGTGGGGGATTCTGCTCCATGTGGTCCTTCAGGGACCCAGACTGCCACCTTGGGTCACGGCGGCAGCGCTGGGGTCCAGCCTTTCGATGCTCCAACTTAGAAGTGACACATCACACCTTCTCGTAGCTCATTAGCCAGAAACAGTCACCTGTCACAGCCTACCTGCCGGGGGTGGAGGGGTTACAAGATGTGCGGGGCAGATGGAGTGTTTGGTAAGCACCACTGTCCCTGCCACAGTGACGAAACACATCCGCCAGCCAGCATCATCCAGATCTTCCAGTGGCCTGGGGTCAGGAGGCAAGGCCCAAGCGGCATCCACCACCCCCAGTGGTTGAACTATTTGAGTCATTTTCTAACCCCAAGAGCATGCAATAACCCACATCTTGCTCCAGGCCGGTTCCCCCACCAAACCCGACGGACTTTCTCCAGTTGAAACATTAGGTCCACCTCCGCCCTGTGACCGTGGATGAAGGTAAGCCCCCTTCGTGCACTGGCCCCGCCTCACCTCCCGGGTACCACCAGCTGTGGGTGTCTCTCTCCTGCATCCTCGCCTTCCCCTCCCTGCTAGACCACTCCCATCAGTGTGCAGACGCCATCTTCAAGCCTATCCTTGTCTCCCCATTGACTCTGACCCCCCCCACTGTATCTGCAATTCCTCACCCTCTCCTTCCCGAACTCACGCCCTCGAGCTGCCCTTCCTGTCTCTGAGCTGCTCCCACCGAGGCCTCCAAAGACCCTGAGTGTCAGAGCCGTAGCCGGACACAGCCTCCTCGGGGCCTGCGCTGCCGTGGCTTCCAGGCTGTTCTGGGCTATCTCCTCCCTCCAGCCCCCTTCTCAGGCTCCCCGCTGGTTCTGGGTCACAGTCCCAGCCTCCTGTGCTCCGGGGTCCACCCTCTCCCCTAGCTGCTCTCCCTCTCATCCCCCAGCCCAGGGCTCAGGAACCTTCTACACACTGACTTCTCCCAAACCTGTGTCTGCAGAGCCCGCCTCCTTACTGAGCTCCAACCCTATAAGGCCGGCTGCCCACCTGGCACCTCCATCTGAATGTGTCTAGAAACCTCTAGCTTGAGGAGGATCCCCCAGGAAGCCTGTCTCCCGCGGGCTCCCCCTTGGAACGTGGCCCCTGATTCTTAGGTGTTCCGGCATCTTCCTCCCACACCTGCCTCTCCCTCATCAGCAAATCCTACTGGCTCCGCCCATCACCTCCTTCATCGCCTCCCGCCTGAACTCAGGTGCTAACCTTCTACGTGGCCCCCGCCCCCACCCCCATCCCCTTACCATCTATTCTCAACAGAGTAAGTCCCATAAAGCAGCTTTCCTCTTACCTCATTTCTGAAATAGGAGAATGAGCATTCTCCAACCAAAACTGCCTCATGTGAGCAGTCTGTTTCCGAGGAAGTCTTCTAGAATGTTCACCTTCCTTGCGGCTATCAGAACCATCCCTTTTTTAAATTTCCCGTCTGCCCTCAAATCCCGCAAAGGCTGTGTCCCCAGTGACCCATCTCCTCCCTCCCCTCCCCCACCTCCTCGGCCCAGCTCCCCGCTCACCCTGCACAAGTGCAGACAAAATCTCTGTGTCGACAGCAGCGGTGCCAGGGCGTTCATCCCTTAGCCCACAAAGGAAAACCCTTGCCCGAGGTCGGATGTCATCAGGCTCCAGCACCAGAGGAAAATAAGACCATCCTACCAGCCTGCTCCGGGGAAACCCACCTTAAAGGGGACGGAAACAAGTTGAGCCGTCACTGTTCTCACAGATAGAATCATCCACTGTGAGATTTTTCTATAAAACTCTTAAAAAGATGTTAATACAGTTCCTTTACCAACTAAGCTTCGATGCAGCCCCCCACCAAAGGCTAATCTGCTCAGCCTCTGCCGCAGACCAGGCGCCCCCCTCCCTCCACCCCCGACTCCACAGGAGCCCCAGTTCCACCCTTGGACAGAGCAGGTCTGGCCCTGCCCCTGCCTCTGGCTGAACCATGAGTGGTGAGTGAAAGGCTCCCCCCAGTCCAGCTAGCCAGGGACGCGGCTGCGGGGGTGCCCCCAAGTCCCGGGGGTGCCCCAAGTCCCAGTAGAAGGGTGGATGTAAGCCCAGGGTTTAGGGGAGCAATGAGGGGTGGGGCCGTGTGTCCTCACCCACGGACCCCCGCTTCTCCCATCAGCTTTTAGGGCACACGGAGCTCTGGGAAGAGCATTTCATCTTGATGCCCGGGCAGAGACCAGCCCGTAATTAACAATGGGGGGGGGGGCAGGCGCGGGGCCACGTGGGGGGAGAGGCGGGGGACACGGTTAGGCTAGGTGGGGCGCTGGGCCTGGCTGGGGGACAGCCACACGGGGAAGGAGAAGCTCGTGAGCTGGGGCAGGAGAGACAGCATGAACCAGGCCAGGGCGCACGCGTCCTGCCAGCAGATGAGCCCAGCTGGCGGGAGGGGGTCACGTGTCCGAGACCCTCGCAACAATGCCATGAGGTGGGTGTTGTGACTCGAGTCTTCAGACGAGGAAATGAACCCCGGGATGGACAAGGGGCCCAGAAGGCACTGGGTCACTGCAGGTGGAGCCGGGCCTCCATCTGCACCACCAGGACCTCGTCCCCCATCACCAGAGAGGGGGCCTCCCACGTGGACCGGGGAGCTGGGATGGAGGGGATGCAGGGGGTGGGGGGAACCCGCTCCATGCTGCCTCCCAGGGCTGGACATCTGCTGTGGCCCTGAAGGGGGACCGTGGCGCTGAGGCTGTGTCACCAAAGCCAGGGGGACTTGGGTCTCTTGTCCCAGACCTCAGAATTCCCCACAATCCCAACTTTTAACATTTCAATTACACTTTGGTCTCAATGTGATGTTACTGTGTGACTCAGCACTTTTCAGATAAGCAAACACCCACCTGGAGGGGACCCTTTTCAGGCATCTCGAGTACAGCTCGGTGTGGGGAAACCTGGCCATCGTGGGTGTGACTCTGTTGGGGAGTGACCTGAAGGCTCTGGGGCCCACGTGGGGTGGGTGGCACTATGACATTCACAGGGAAGCAGAGACACAGCTGCCAGCAGAGGATGGAGTTTACATCCTAGCTCCAAAGCGGAGCTGAGGAGAAGGCGGCCGGCTCTGGGTGCAGCCCCTGAGGCCTTCTCAGACTCCTCGGCCAGACTTCAGAGCTGAGCCCGGGATTAGCAGACATGGAGGACGCGGAACAAAAGACTGCTTCTCCCTGCTCGTGTGTGTGTCTCCTGCTGAAAGCATCATGTGATGCAGACCTCCATCTGCAGAGGCCGGCGGGTGGGAGGGGCAGGTGGCTGGCTGCTCCGCACGCTGGGGGGGGTTTCACGAACGTCAAAGCCCCTTGGTGCCCAGAGCGGCCCGAGTCACGGCCTGTGGGCCAGCCCGGCCCCTCGGCCCCTCTGACTCTGCACACTCAGCCCCTGAGCCCCTGCTGGTGTGTAGCCAGGTCTGTTCTTGACACAAAGGAGACCTCCTTTGCCCAGGACAGAGCTGCTGGGCGGGTCCGTTTCTGGTGTTTTCCTCCCGGCCCTGAAGACAAGCCCAGCGACCCAGTAACTAAAGACGGGGCCCATGAAAGCAGCTGTATCTCGAGGAGAGCGGGAAGCGGCGAGCCGAGGAGCAAATGAACAGTGACACACAGACCCAGGGACAAAACGCCCATTCACGGGCTCACTCGGCAAACATTTACTGAGGCCATCTGTGCTCCAGGCCCCGCCGGAGTGCTCGGGGCACAGAGATGCCCTTGAGCGCGCGCCCTGCCCCCAGCTGCCCACCCCCTCCCCCGGCGGCAGCGGCGCAGAGGGAGGGCGGCACCCCTGCCTCCACGCCCCGCCCGGCCAGGGGGCGCGGGCGTGCGACTGCGAACCGCATCGGGATGAATGGACCGAACAGGGAGGAGCGCATGCGCCTCCGCGCGCTGGCTTCCTGGTGCCCGAGTGGGGGGGCGGGGGTCAGGACCGCAGTTCCCCTCTGGGGTGGGGGACGGAGACCACCACGGGGCTCTAGAAGGCGTGCAGGGTCCACCAGGGCAGTCGTGGAGCCGTCCGCTGTGATCTGAGCACTTTCTGAAGCGATCCTTGACTAGCTTAAGAATCTGTGTGTCTGTACAGATATTTGTGTACTGACTCAGAGAGCAGGAGGCGTTTAGCGGCGGCTCTTCTCCTACCTGTGCACAGAACCAGATCTGAACAGTCCTGGCCTCTTCCGTATTCACCCCAAACTTCATCACGTCTCCACCAAAAAGATCCTCTTTAGCTCAGTTCATAAAATGCAGCCATGAAGCCCATTGATCCTAATGATGCCCCGTGGCTTGCACAGAAAGTGAGTTCCCAAGCAGTTTTTCACGTATGCGTGCATGTTTATCCTGCAAACAATTATGGAGCGACTACGGTGTGCCAGGCACCAGGGGAACAACAAAAAATGAGGAAACAAAGCTCTTTGTAGTGAAAGAAATGGAAAAGCAAATAGTGACAATGCAGCACAGTAAGGGCTGGGCGAGAAGCAAACAGAGTGACTTGGGAGGTTCATCCAGCACAGATGGGGCCCTTAGGAGGACTTCCTGGAAGAGGTGGAGCAGAGTGGGAGGATGCGGTGGAGTCAGAGGGACCAGGTGGGAGGCCTGGACACAGGCACCAAAGCGGGGGGGACGTGCAGGGTGATCGGAAAGTGGGGTCAGCACTGAGGATGCCGCTGGGGCACAGGACAGAGCGGCTCAGAGGCCGTTACATGAATGGGGAAAGAGGTGAGCTGAGAAAGGGCAGCGAGACCGAGGAAAAGGCAGGACCGAATTCAGCAAGGTTCTCCCAACGAGAAACCCTCATCTGGATGCCTAGGCACCCCGCACAATGGCAACTTGCCTTAAGAAGGGAGGAGATCTCTGACACAGGCTACAGCATGGAGGCACCTTGAGGACATCATGTTCAGTGAAATAAGCCCGTCACAAAAGAACAGATACTGGGTGGTTCCACTTGAATGAGGTCCCTAGAGGAGTCAAACTGGTAGAGACAGAAAGCAGAAGGGTGGGTGCTGAGGACTGAGGTGGGGGAGGAGGAGTTAGTGCTTAATGGGAACAGAGTTTTGGTTTTACGAATTTAAAGTTCTGGGGATGCACAGTGGTGAGGGTTGCACAGCAGTGTGAATGTACTTGATACCACAGACCTGTATACTTCAAAATGGATAAAAAGGTAAATTTTATGTTATGTAAGTTTTACGATAATTAAATTAAAAAAATGAAAAAGAAAGGTGAGGGACTTCCCTGGTGGCGCAGTGGTTAAGAATCCGCCTGCCACTGCAGAGGACACGGTTTCAATCCCTGGTCCGGGAAGATCCCACATGCCTCAGAGCAACTAAGTCCACGCGCCACAACTACTAACCCTGCACTCGAGAGCCTGCGAGCCACAACTACTGAAGCCCTCACACCCTGGAGCCTGTGGGCTCTAAGGCCCGGGTGCCACAATCCGTGAGCCTGAGTGCTGCGCTACCGAAGCCCGTGCGCCTAGAGCCCATGCTCTGCAAAAAGAGAAGCCACTACATGAGAAGCCCGTGCACCGCAATGAAGAGAAGCCCCTGCTCGCCACAGCTAGAGAGAAAAGCCAGGCCTAGCAACGAAGACCCAACGCAGCCAAAAATAAATAAACAGAATCCGTATCAAAAAAAAAAAAGGTGACCTTAGCTCAGAAGTTCAAATACATTCATGCAATGTATTTAACCAAGTCCCATCACCCTAAGAAGCCTCCAGGCACTCTGCTGCCCAAACTATACCAGGTCCTCTTGAGACAGGCTGGGACCTGGGACCCTTTGCTGAAGTGCTTGCACCTGGACAAACTCCAGCAACAAAATACAAAGAAACTGTAAGGGACTAAAAATAACTGCACGCACGTGCAGCTTGGGCAAATTATGGACAAGCGACAAAAAGGCCAAAACCCAGCTGCCACTTCGCAGGTGCAGGGAGCAAAAGCAGGGTCCTGGGCACCGCCCTGATAAGGGAAATTTGGAGGTCATAGCTTTATGCCTGCTCGCCTTTGCTTGAGAACCCTTTGCATGTAACCCCTAGCAACTCCCGTGCTCTGTAATCACCTGTAACCTATGCAAATTGAGTAGCCAATCGAATAATTCAATCAACTAAATGCAAACTGTAGCCAATCAATTAATGCCAACTGTAGCCAATCAATTAATGCCAATTGTAGCTAAGTGTTTTAACCTATGTAAGGAGAGAATTCACCTGGAACAGGGTCCAGAATTTTGGAGCGTTAGCTCATCTGGGACCGCTGGCTCAATAAACCTGAGTTCTCCAACCCTCCCAGTGCGGTGCTTGGTTTCTGGTGGGATAGATTTCTGCAACAGCCCCCGCACACAGCACCACCAAGGCAGAGGGCAGACTCAAGGATCCGCCCCACCCCTCCGCCCATTTAAGTGGTCAGCCGGCCCTCCTCGGGGAGGAGCAAGGGCACCTGTTACTTGTTTTTGCTCCCTGGGGCTGCAGAGCCCTAATAAAGCCTGGCCTGAATTTCTCTCCGGCCTCTTATCAATTTCTGTTGATTAAGGAGGCCAACACTCTCTGAGAACCCAGAACGAATCACAAATTTTTATGGCCGCTGCAAAGGCCCGGGTTCACAACTCTCCCGTACGCCTCCGAATCAGCTTCGTTTCCAAGGGCCCCACTGGGTCAGGTGCCCCCTTTCCAGACGCTCCTCTCCACAAGCTGCTGCTGTGAGCGCACCGTGCACGGCTTCCCAGCCCAGGAGGACCGCCGTTCAGCCGCTGCCCACCGCGTGCCTAGTCCTGCCCTCCAGCAGGCCCAGGAGGGAGGCGCTAAGACCTCACCACCCGGCCGCGGAGGCCAGGGCTGAGCAGGCACGTCCTTGCGCACAGGATTCCAGGCGTGCAGCCTTGTACTCATAACTCTGCGCACTCTCTTTCCAGTCGCCGCGCCGAGACGCAGACTCCGGGGCCCAGTTCTGACGCTTGGGTTTTCCCAACCTTCCGGCGCCAGATCCCATGGCCTCCCACCCCCTAATCTAACCGACGACAGTAGTTCCCAGTTGGGCACCTACCTCGCTGCACGAACTTCTCATCCTCACGTCAAGGCCCCGGGAGGCGTCCATATGCCCTAGTTTCTCCGTTTAGGTCGTGGTTTGAGCCCAAACCCGGTGCTCTTCCCCCTCAGCTCTCCCGCTTCGTCTGTGTGACCTGGGCTCCCCTTGGAAGTGTCTTTAAGGCTTCGCTCCGGGTTCGCGAGGATGTCACCACGCGTCTCACTGTGTCACCGACTCCTCGACCTCCTGTATCCCGGCCCTTAGCTCCGCAACGCCTGCGGGGCCAGGCTTCCAGTCCCACAGCAACAACAGCCACAGCGGCGCAAGCCCTCTGCCCCCACCCGCCTGCCGCCTGGGGGGAGAGCACGCCTGAGCCGCTGGTCCTCGTCTGCAAGGATGGACCCAGAGGCTACGGGACGAGCGCCCTGCCCTCCGCCCTCCCGTCCCTCGTGCGCAGACGCCGCGGAGACCCCGCAGCAGGTGGAGGGCCGGGAGGAGCCGCAGGCCCTCAGCTGTTCCTCTTTCATCGCTCAGATCTGCGAGGGGCTCAGGGCAGAGAGAACAGGGCTCACCTGCCAGCCTCACAAAC
The DNA here is from genome assembly GCF_030028045.1 of Hippopotamus amphibius kiboko. NCBI lineage: Eukaryota > Metazoa > Chordata > Mammalia > Artiodactyla > Hippopotamidae > Hippopotamus > Hippopotamus amphibius. The sequence goes on along the minus strand of NC_080196.1, from coordinate 2,137,908 downwards.
TCCCATGGGTTCTGGAAACTCTCACAGCTGCCACAGGCATGAGCCTAGGGACCACAGTGGGCTGGTGTGGTTCCGTGAATTGTCTTCTCACGGCGGTCACAGCGCTCCCCACCTCCAGCATCCCACCCCACTGCACCCCACCCGTCCGCCCCTGCACACACACCTCCTGGGACAAGGCCCCTTCCTGGCAGCCTCTGGTCACCCCTGTGGGCTCCTGGTGATGCTCCCCCGGGGACGCCGAGACGGGCTGTGCAGAATCCCTCTCCCAGGAGTTGGCACTGGGGCCCTAGAGAGATTCAGGCTCTCTCTCTGGGTGGCTGGTCCGCAGCAGGGAGGGCTTCAAGGGGACAATGGAACGTAGGTTCACCTTTGCCTTTGGCCTTAGCGATCACCTTCGCGATGATCCTGTGATGACTAAGACACCAGGATGTAGGGGGAGGGTTTGCTTCTTTGCTGTTTTTCAATAAAATCCCAGAATCAATCACTTGTTTTCCCACCCCAGGTAACCTGTAATCATTCAGAGAGAAAAGGAGAGAAGCAGAAGGGGGTGGGGGTCTGGGGGCCGGGTGTCATTACTGCGAGTGTCAGCGTGACTCACCTTGACCGTCCCTCGTCTGACAAGCCGTCCCAGACCCACTGTCACCCAGGCCTCTGCAACCTTTAATCACTCGTCGGACCACACACTCGATTTAGCAGAGAAAAGAAAGGTTTGGAGAAGCATAAACACAGAATGAACAAAACCAACGAGGGAAAGGAAATAAGGAAGAAAAAACATCAACACCCAGGAACCGCACTTTTCTAACGTGACAACTTGGGCTGCAGCTTCACCCCAGGAGGGCGGGGGTTTCTGCCCAATTCGTCCCCAGCTCTCTGTCTGTCTCTCTGGGCCGAGAGCCGCGCCGCACACACAGCAGGTATTTGCTGGATGAATTCAGTGGCCTCTAAAGGATGCAGCTGGCTGTGTGGCTGTGGAACAACACCTCCAGAGGCCGGGACCCTAACCCCAAGCCCACCGTGGGGGTCCTGGTTCACCCGAAGAGGAGGCCAGAGCCATCCCGCTCTCCGGGGAAGGCCCACCAGGCCCTTTCCTCTGCCCACCTGGGGAAAGTGCTGGAACCAGGGTGGCTTCTGGAAACACTGGGAAGCGAGCTCTGTTTTCTCGCCCTCGGCCTGCACTGTGACCTACCCCACCCTCCCTGGTCCTTCTGATGGTGAAGACGGCTGGGCCTGAGACATCGCGCACTTTTCAGGTGGCGGAGTGCTAACCCGCTTGGGAACACGCCTGCCTTCACGTGGCTTCCAGGATGAAGGCCTCACTCGTACAAAGGAGCAGGCCCTGTGGTCATTCCGGGTCATCTGATTCCTGAGCGAGGAGGTTATTACAACGCAAAAGTGGGCACCTTGCTACCCTTCACATTACAATAAGGTTTTTTTCTTTCTCCATCTTAAGGTACCTTGACAACACTTTTAAACTTTAAAAATATTTGTTAAGGGTATTTCATTTTCATCATATTTTCATAATGTTTAAAATAATTGCCAATTACTCAAATTACAGTCACCAAAATAGAACAGGCGGTGCTGCAGACGGCTGCATCTGCAGAGCCTCCTTCATTTGTGACTCAGAGCGCACAGTTTCAGGTCAGCCTGGGTAATGATAGGAAGGGATCTGGAGCCCAGAGATGTTCCGGCAGCCCGTTCATCTTCACGAGGAAGGTCTGGGAGAGGCCGGAGTCCTCCCGTCTGCAGCCACGAGACCAGGGTCAGCCCTGGAGCCTGGAGACATTCCTGACTCTGGCAAAAGGTGGAGGCAGACAGTCCCTGGCTCTGGGATGGGAGGAGGCTGGGGGAGGCTGCCTGAGGTCAGAGCAGAGCACTGGGGGCCTGGAATTCTAGAGGGGGCTCTGTAGGGCCTCCCCCCGTGCGAGAGTGTGCTCCGAGTGGGCAGAGTTCCCTAGGCCTGGAGGCAGAGCCCGGTGGGAGCGAGGGGTGGGAGATGGTGAGGAGCTCTCCAAGGGGACCCTGTGGGCACCCTCCGTCCTCCTGTTGAAAGCCCGGGTTCTCTGACACTCATCACTGCCGAGGGGATGAGCTTTCTGGGTATTGATGACAGCTCCTGGGGCCCACGGTCAAGGCAAATTTTGTTCCAGAAACTGCATATGATCCCCTTGGCCCACCTGCAGGTCATTTGGGGGTGTCTCTCTTCCCTAAGAGAAGAGAGGTCCAGAGCTGTGGGTACCGTGTCCCCGTGGGCATGAGCAGAGGAGCGGGGAGAGGAGGATTTCCATCCTGTCTTGTCCGGGGCTGGCACGTTTCCCCTGCGCTCCAGCCAGAGCAGCGGGCCAGCTGCCGCGAGCTCCCCCGCGCGAGGATCAGCCTGGGGTTTTGGGAGATCTCTCTGCTGGCATCCTGCACTCAGGGTGTCCTCTTCCTCCTCTTGCTCTGCTTGTGAGGCTTCACTCCCTCTGCAGCTGGCATCTTGAGTTTCTTTTCCTGTTTACACCAGTCGTGAATCAGCTGCTTTTCCAGAACCCTGTACAGCATTTCTTTCGAGAGAGGTCGTTACAGATCTGTGCTTTGTGCTGCAAGGTTTTTTATTTCGTTTCCCAGCAGAATTTTGGCCAAATGCTGTGCCCAGCTGACCTCTCAGCCGTCAGCTTATGAAACAAAGGCTTCAGCAAAGATGCGTCTGTGAGCTCTTCATCCTCCTGCTTCTCTGATTTCTTTACCATAATCTCACTCCAGTGATTGGCCTCCGCTTCAACTGCAAAATGCAATGATTTAAAAGGTCAATTTCCCTTTCTCTGCAAGCGAGGCTCCTCACACATCTTTCTAGGAGTTTCCATGTAATCTTATTTGTTCACTGAGGTCAGAGTGTTTCTCATTTCTCCATCACTGCTCCGCACTCCTCTCAAACTTGGTCATTTTTTTCGTAAGCCTGGTAGACCTAACACTTCATCTTTTTTTTTTTTACTGATTTAGCTTCATTGCAGCATTTTTTTTAATTTGGCGTCCCTGAGTTTTACAGGATTCCTTTTAAAAAGTGAGAGATTTCCCTGGACTTTTGGCTTACTGATAGCTTGTCCTGCTTCTTTCCATGGCATTTATCCTTTGTCATCAAAGCAAGAGTTGGATTTTCTACTGCAATCTGGTTCCTTTCTTCAAGCCCCCGGTGTGTCTCTAAGCCCACTCACCTCCTCAGACAGACTCTTATTTTGCATCCTAAGTTCTTCAAAAGATGCCTTTGTTGCTTTGATCTTCTGTCTGAAATCTTACAATTTGTTGAGAACTTTATATTTTCATGGGACATTTTTAAACGTCTGTGCATCTGTTGTTCCATCCCTTGAAATCTTCTTTTTGTAGCAGAGAAGCTTTGGAATAAACTGGCAAACAACCAGTTCCCTGTAAGGATGTAATAATTCCAACTTGCAGGGAACTTGATGATGATCCGGCAGCCTCGGGTCCTCAGCCAGGGTCACTGCCAGCGTCCTGGAAAAGCACTTCTAACGTCCTTCACCAAAGGAGCAGAACCCCCGCTGATGGGCTCCTGTATCTGCTTCCGGGCTACCTTCAGAGGCACCATGGTCTCTTACGTCACATGCTTTCAAACAGCCAGACTTCCTAACATCTATGTCTACATTCTAGGGATCCTTTTTTCTTTCCAGAATGACTCACAGAAACTACATTTCCTCAGTTCTCCTGTGTTCAGAAATATTTATTTGTTACCTTTAAAATTAAAAGGCAATGTAACTGGATATACAAATACTGGGCCACACACTCCTTGAAAATTTTGTAGGAATTGTCATCTTCTAGCACTGAATATTGTTTTAGAACAGTCTGGACAACTGTGATTTTTTCCACCTTTCTAAATGACTTGGTCTTTTTTCTCTTCCTAACCTGCTTCCGTGTGGGTTGGGAACAGCTGGGTTCTCTGGATGCTGGATATTTGAGAAACTTTATTTACTCGGGGAATATTTATTGTTTGCCTGCACTTACTCAGGCAATGGGGAGATACAAAGGCTAAGAAGACATGGTTCCTGCCATCAAGGGGTCAAACCCAGCAGGAAACAGAGGCCTCGATGGAACAAGCTCTAATGTCACGCAGAGGTCTTGAGGTGGCACAGGTGGCAGCAGCCTTTGCAGTGTGGGAAGAAGCTGTGAGAAACCCTATTTGTACTTATTTTCCATAAAAATAAAGAAATGATGCTTTAAATAGTTAATGTTGCCAGTGATGCTGGCACCTCACAGGATGCTGTGTCTCGTGGTCACACGTTGTGAATCTTTGCCTGGAAAAGAGGAAACAACGATGGGTTTACCAACTACATTATCTAGATCTTGCTCCACTGACCCTCACAACTGGGCAAGGGAGGGGCTTAAAACATTACAGCGAAGAAATTGCCAAGTGAAGATGATATTAGTGATGCAGACATAAAAAAACAAGGAGATGGCAGCGCTGACGCTCTGTTCCTTCCACGGGCTCTTAGTCAAGCCCACTACCAGGTGAGAAAACCATGAGGAGCTCAAGTCTCGTGAGATGTTGGCCAAAATAAAATTAAAAGTTATGCAAAAGTATATTTGAAATATCAATTAACTTCTGATAACATTCATGATAAAATTATACTAAGTATATGGTACCTTGAGATACTGGCTTATAAAGATAAGTATATACAATTTATGGGTAAATAAGTATACATATATGGTATTGGACATGTATTCTCAACTCTTTTAATGGGTGGAGGTTGTGCAGTGAAAAAGCTTGGTGACCACTGCTTTAATGGAATAGATGCGAAACCGGCACTAACCACGTGAAGAAGCCTCTGGGAGCACAGAGCATCACCACTTGGTCGTTCCTGGCAACAGGGGGACGAATCACAGAGAGCTGAGCTGCAGCGTGAGGAACACTGGAAACATCACCCGATGAGGAAGAGGGGAGGTCACTCCAGGTCGATGGAACAGTGTGAGTGGAGACTCAGAGGCTCAGAGAGCACGTCCTGAAAGGAGACCGGTGGGTGGGTCCAAGTCTCCTGGGATACGCTGTGGAAGCAGAGGGTGCAGGTGACACTGGGAAGGTGACTGCCCAGGTGGGAGAGGCTGAATTCTGTGCTGAGGCTTTGGACCATAGACTGTGGACCGCAGGGAGTCTGTGGAGACGTAAGAACAAGGAGAGCCAGGGGCCAACAGCACTGACCCCTCTGACACCACTTTCAGTGAAGAAGGAGCGATAAATGAGGAAACTGATATTGGTTTTAAAAATATCAATCTATTTATTTATCATCTACCTATCTACATATCTATCTATAACTACTTATCTATCTACCTATCAATCATTGAGAAATTTGGAGCACGATTTAGCACCAAGACAAAAAAGTGCCACTAGACATTTCATAGACAGTGAGAAACTAATTATTTTTATGTTTAATTGTGGTAAAATGCACACAAACATAAAATTTGCCATCTTAGCCAATTTTTAAGCATACAGTTCAGTGGCGTTAAGTATACTCATATTATTAGTGTCACCACCGTCCATGTTAGAATGTTTTTCATCTTCCAGAACGGAAATTCTGTTCCCATTACCACCCACTCCCCACTTGCCTCTCCCAGACCCTGGCACCCACCCTCCTACGCTCTGTCTCTATGGATTTGACTACTCTAGGTACCTTGTATACGTGAAATCATACAGTATTTGTCTTTTCCATAACTGGCTTATTTCACTGAGCACAATATCTTCAAGGTTCATCCATGTTGTAGAGGCATCAGAAGTTTCTTCTTTTTCAGGCTGAAGAGTATCCCATGTATGTGTGGACCACGTTTGGTTTTTTGTACGTTCATCTGTCGCTGAACACTGAGGGTTGCTTCCACGTTGGGCTTTGTCAATAACACTGCTGTGTACATGGGTGTACCCATATCTCTTGGAAATTCCACTTTCAATTCTTTGGGGTATATGTGAGGAACCAAATATTTTCATCAGTTTCCTCCCCGGGGGTTATTTGCAAGAGGTAGCACGTTCTCCCAAAGGTCCTCTTTTACTGCATTATTTTCTTGAAAACGTACCATAAATATGCGGTGACCACTCAGAAGGAGGCTGGACACGCCAGGCCAGGAGTTGCTGCTCAGAAGGTGACCTGTTTCTGCAGTGAAGACGCCGTTAATGCTGACCAGGCATCTAAATCCGAGAGGCAGAGGGTGGTACCCTGTGTATTTGTGTGCATCTATCTATCTGAACGCACGTTTTAATTTTATTTAAGCAGCAAGCAAATGGTGAGCTGCCGGGGTGTCCCTGAGCACCCGTGGCTGGAGGACCCGTTTGGGGGTGGAGGGGCGGTGAGAGCCCGGCGCTCACATCAATACGACAGCGATCTGGGCTGAGGCTTAAAATGGCTCCCGCATACCTTCTGCACGCAGCATTCAGTTCACACGGAGTTTATTTCTCCATTTGCTGATTTCATGGTCTGCACCTGTCCGTCTTAGTATTCTATAACGTTCCCAGGCAAGGGTGGTTTCTACCCTCTGCTTCTGTTTTCCACACAATCGGGCTCTGTGTCATGAGATGCCATTCCCCTGGGACTCGCAGAGCCCGCATCCCCTGGCCTGCCCCCTCCCCCAGCCCGAGAATCTTACAAATCCCTGATAGTGTGGGGGAGGGGAGGCCGCGTATAAAAGGGAAACTGCGCCTGCGAAAGCCGTGGTCCGACTCCCTCTGCCGATCTGTAGGACAAAGAAGGCAAAGCTCTTCGGTGAAAGCTCAGCGCTCTCAGTCTGGACCGAGGCCATTTTAACCCACATTCGGTCGCTGGCCATGGGAAAACAGCCAGCCCCACGGAGGAACAAAAGTGAATGTCGGGGCACCGCCTGCATTCACGGCCTCGGAATTTTCTCTGCTCATTCCGGTCTTTTGTTACCTGGGCCGGCTGGTCCCCACGGAGCCCCACGACTGCGGAGGGACAAGGGCTCTGAGGCTCCCACCCAGGCAGCCCTTTGATGAAAAAGCCCCGGGGCAGCTCTGCCGGGAGCTGCTGGCTTCTCACGGGGGGAGGGAAGGCCTGGGAGGTAGGCGGGGGACAGTGGGACATCAACGGGGGGGTGACAAAGCTGAGAAAGCACACGTCTCGGAGGGTCCCAGGAACCCCCTCCCCGCAGTCACAATATAGGGCTGGACCCCTTCCTAGTCCCGATTCTCTGGGCATTTGACTCCTTTACATAAATGTTAGGGTTGGTAGCTATCCAATATTTCTAGCTGGAGAGCATTGAGACGAGTAAAAAAGGAAATAATGATGGATTTGCAGGCTCTTTCTTTCGATTCCTCTTCATTCATTGGCTAAGTGTCGGTTGCCTAGGAAACCGCGTGCATCTCCGCTACAGACTTGGCTGTCAGGCTACCCGGGCTGCGAGCTGTGTATTAAGTGGTGAATGCGGGCAGGCAGTGGGAAAATCCGAAGGCTAGAAGCCTTGCAATTTCAGTGTGTGTAAAAACATATATCTTGCTTTAAGAAAAGAATGCTTTAAAAATTTACTACCAAATCACCTATGTAATGCCCCCTTTCAATCAGACTTCTTCAATTAATCAACACAATAACTCTGTGTGAGATAAACGCAAAATCACCTGAGAATTTGCCCTTGAAAATACTCCTAAAAGTGTGAGAACAATAGAATTTTAATAGCTTAGAGATATCTTCCTCACCTTAGCCACACAATGCTATGCATAAAAAAAAAGGTTCGATTGTATTTTACACTGTGTAATTTCTACAATGGTCTCAGGAAGGGACAATTTAGAAATGTTAGTGCATCATTAAAGTGAATAGCATGTAAGTGATGATGAAATATAGTTCTAACACCTTCATGTCTGATATACAACGACCTAGGTGGAGAGGAATTGTGTCTGATAAACAGACAAAAAATGTTGGCCTGCCGGAGGACCCAACTGAGAGCTTTGTGGAATTTTCTGTTGTTTTGGGGTTTTGTTATTTTGTTTAGTTTTGTTGTTTTTGTTTTTGCTTTGAAAGCCCCTCACCAGTCTCTTCTCTGGGAGCTACCCGGAATAAGGGTGATAAGGGTTGGCAGATAAACTGAAAACTTCAGGGAAAGACCTGGCTGTCATCAACCCTCATCCTTCCGACGCAAAACCACCTCCTCGGGGAAGTTAAAACGCGCAGTAACGCACTTGCAAATTGGGGAGGGGCGGTGGAACGGTGAAGGAGAATGCCCCTCCGGTGGAGGCGGGGGTGCAGGACAGTACCCGCACGTGGTGTGAAATGAAAGCACATCTTGAGCCGAACACGCTGGTCCCCAAGGGCATCCAGGCGTTCGGAAGGATGAGTGCCAGCCTCGCTTTAATCCTAAGCCCCTTCCCTGAAAGAAACCCGGGAGGAAAGGGTCCTGCTGCCCGCATCCCCTTGAACACGCGCCTCCCCCGCGCACTCGGCGCCGAGGCTGGAGCTGAGAAACAAACCGTTAGGCGCGGGAGCTGGCGGGGCTCGACGGCGGGCGGGGGCTGAGCCCGGGGCGCTGCGCTCTGCGCCCCGGCCCCGCGCGTCCGCACTAGCCGCGCGGGGGCGGTCCTCGCCCGGTTCCTCCCCTCGCGGTTCGGTGCCTCCCGAGCCGCCACCCCCAGGTCCGGGCGCTGACACCAGCCACAGCGCTTTCCGCCCGGACGCGGTCACCTCGCCCAGGGCTGGGCGCCGGGAAGCGGGATTCCAGCCTGAGCCCTGTCTTTCACTGGCTGTGTGACCTCGGGCGTCGTCCGCCCCTCACGCTGCTACATCTGCGGGAGCTGGGTCATCACTCGGGGTCAGGCCCTTGGAGCCCCGCGAGCCGGGCACGGGGGCCGACCTTCCGCCCCCTGCCCCTCGCCCGACCTCCCCGCCCCGGCTCCGGCCGCCGCGCCTGGGGGCCTCCGCCCCGAGCTGCAGTCCGGGCGCAAGGGGTGTTTGGGGGCGGCTGGGCTTTTGTTCTCTCCGTCTCTCTTTGTGCGCTGGAACTGGGTGGAAAGCCCCTCTTCCACCCCCAGCGGGAAGGGAGGCGATGACAGCTTGCTGACACTTCTGGGAGGGTCTCACTCGGCAACAGCTGCGGGCTCCGCTCCGCCGCGGGAACCCGGGTCATTCGGCCCCTCCCGCCTGAGGATGAAAAGGGGTCACGTCACCGTGCAGACGACCCGTCAAGGGTCAGGGTCGGGGGGGAAGCTTCACCCACGGAGTTGCGGGGGCCAGGTTCCGGCGCTCGCTCTGCCTGTGTGTGTGTGTGTGTCTCTCTCTCTCTCTCTCTCACACACACACACACACACACACACACACACACACACACACAGTAACAAAGAGATCAATCAGCTCCTCTTGGACTCCCTAGAAACTGCGGGTGTGAAGGAGTGCCGGAGCTGCGCGTCTGCGCACGCGCACTGAGGGCGCCCCAGGGTCCCGGGCGGCCTCGACCTCGCGGTGCTGCAGTGTTCAGGCGTGTCCCTCACCCGCATCAGCAGCACGAAGAGTGGGGACCTCGTGGCCGCCTCGGGGTCCAGCGCCTGACAGATGAGAATGTTAGCGGTGGGGCGGGCGATGACCTCCCTTGGAACCCATCCCCTTACGGGACAATGGATGGACCGAACCCAGCGTTTAAATGCTCAGCTGTGGGAGGTAGCCCAGCTCTTTGTTCTGCCGCAGCCCCGCCCCCGAACCGCACCCTCTTCTGACCGCCGGACAGTCCACCCTGCGCGGCCAGCCACACCCACCCCATCCACTCCCAAGGAACAAAAGCCAACCCGCGGGGTGGAGGGGTCCTGGGTGCCAGCCGGGGAGCTATGGACTCCTGGAGATGGTCGGGCAGGGCGAAGGAGGCGCCGAGGTCGCCCCACCCCCGATGCTGCAGCCACTGAGAGAGGGAGCAAAGGGCCCTTGACAGGGACAAAAGAGAGGACGCGCGGATGCTGGGGGCGGGGTGGAGGGCCCCCGGGGGCTCTTGGGCCTTAGGTGTCCAGAGTTACGTCCCTCAGACCCCAACAAATTGATCACACAGGACTTCCTCCTGGGGCCACCTGTTCTCCCCCAACACTCTGTGTGACCGAGGTTCGGCCGCCGGACAGCCATTGGCCTCTAAGGGTTGGGGAAAGGGGCAGTGGTCTCATCAGGGAGGGTGGCTTACGGGTCTCCGGCCCTTGGCGGAGGAGGCGCCGCAATCCGCGCTGATAGCGAAACCTGCGCCACCCCACCCCTGCCACCTGCCAGCACCCGGAGCACACCTGCTCCAGTCCCCTTGCCCCACCCATCCAGGGCCAGCTCTCCCCCCGCACCAGGCCTGCCACAGCGGTCGCCCTCGCGTCCCCCCCTCCCGACCTCGGTCCCTCCACCCACCCCCAATCCTCCGTGCCCAGCTTTTCCACATCCCCCGTCCTAGACAATGCGCACGCCCCCACCCTACTCCGCGCAGCCCCCACGCCTCGCCCGGTCCGCAAGCCTGCGCTGATTGGCCGCGGGCCCGTGGTCCAGCCCCCCCGGACGGTCCCCGGGGCCCGGAGCATTACGTCAGCGGGGCCTGGAGAGCGCTGGCGCGAAGGGGACTGGGGGGCTCGGGCTGGGGGCGCGGCCTGCGCGGGCCGCCCCACCCTTCTCGCATAAAAGGCCGAGCCCGCTGGGCGGGCGCTCTCAGCCGCCTGGTTCCCGAGCACGTTCCCGGTGACCCCGCAGTGGGTGTGTAGGGGGACGGACAGACTGACCAGACGCCGACCGGGGCCAGAAGAAGCGAGCCGGCACCATGCGCGAGATCGTGCACATCCAGGCGGGCCAGTGCGGCAACCAGATAGGCGCCAAGGTGCGCGCCGGGGCGGGCCGGGGAGGGGGCGGGGTGGGGCCGGGGACCGGCCTAACGCCCCTCGGGGTTCCGGGCACGAGTGCCGTCGTGAGCAGGCCCCGGGCTCTCCAAGCGCAGATGTTCCCGGCCATTTCGTGCCGCCGAGCGGGGCGTGGGCCCCAGGCGACTTTCGGGGGGCGGGGGAGGAACCTCTCAACTTTCTGCCGTAACCCGCTTGGAATCCCGGGCCCTCGGCCTCCCTTTCCTCCCGGCTCTGCTGTGAGCCCGGCACCCGGGCCTGGAGGGCGCGCGGGGGGGTCCGCGCCGCTTTCAGGGCGGGGCCCGGCCGCCGGAAGAACTGATTTTACGCGCTTGAACCCGAGTCGAGCTGCGGCGGGAGGGGAAGAAAGCGGTGGCCTGGAGGTCTCAGGACGTGCTCTGAATCTCAAACCTCCCTCCTGCAGCCCCCTCCGGCCCCGGTCCTCCGCCCGCCCCCGTGGCGCCGCTGGGGTCCCTGCGCGCCCGCCTCTCCCTGCCTCCGGCCCCTCCCCTCCCCGCCGAGACCCCCACCTCCTGCCGCGAGCAGCTGTTCGCCCGGGAAACGCCCAGTTTCAACTCTGTGACCCTGCAAAATGCAAGCCCTGCGGCTGTGCCGGTCCCGCTGCCCTAAAGCTCCTGGGAGGCTGGGTTGTGGGAACCGAGTCCAGGGCTTTTCATTGTAAGTTGCGGCCTCTCTGAGGGGTGGGGCGTGGCTAAGAGCAGGCTTTTTCTGTGTCTCAGTTTTGGGAAGTCATCAGCGATGAGCATGGGATCGACCCCACTGGCAGTTACCATGGAGACAGTGACCTGCAGCTGGAGAGAATCAACGTGTACTACAACGAAGCCACTGGTGACTGCCTATACCCCGCCCCGCCCCCCCCCCCCCCCCCCGCCCAGACCCCAGGAGTGTGGCCCCCGGGGAGGGCGGATTGGCGGATTTAGGATTCTTTCCCCGAGGTTTTCCAGCGGGCGCCCCTTTGAGAACCCTGCCGTCCCATGTCCCTCTTTGTCGGGCGGCAGCGAGCAGCGCCTGCAAGAAGGAAGCTGGTACCAGGCTTTGAGCTCTCTGCCTGCAGGTCTGAGTCCCGCTCTGTCCCCACAGGTAACAAATACGTGCCTCGGGCCATCCTGGTGGACCTGGAGCCGGGCACCATGGACTCGGTCAGGTCTGGACCCTTCGGCCAGATCTTCAGGCCCGACAACTTTGTGTTTGGTGAGTGACTGGCATGGCTGATGGCCTGGGAGGCTCATTTTATGCTGGACAGCTCAGGGTGGAGGGGTGTGACCACCTTAGAAAACATATGGAGTTGCATTTGATTTTGTCTTAATATAACCTAAAGCAAAATGCAGTTCAACCTCTAACAGGCAGGTCCCTAATCTTCCTTATTTATAATTATGTCCATGACCAAATATTTTAATTTCTGGCCATTTTAATGATAACCTGAAGTATTCATATCTGAACTCTGACTCACTGAGCTCTATGAAAGGGTTTAAGGTAAAAAGGAATTTATAGCAATCATCTGTGACTTAATGAAGACTCTTTCCCTCTGGCAGGCCAGAGCGGTGCCGGGAACAACTGGGCCAAGGGCCACTACACAGAGGGCGCCGAGCTGGTGGACTCGGTCCTGGATGTGGTGAGGAAGGAGTCCGAGAGCTGTGACTGTCTGCAGGGCTTCCAGCTGACCCACTCGCTGGGGGGCGGCACGGGGTCCGGGATGGGCACCCTCCTCATCAGCAAGATCCGCGAGGAGTACCCCGACCGCATCATGAACACCTTCAGCGTGATGCCCTCGCCCAAAGTGTCGGACACGGTGGTCGAGCCCTACAACGCCACCCTCTCCGTGCACCAGCTGGTGGAGAACACGGACGAGACCTACTGCATCGACAACGAGGCCCTCTATGACATCTGCTTCCGCACCCTGAAACTGACCACACCTACTTACGGGGACCTGAACCACCTGGTGTCGGCCACCATGAGCGGGGTCACCACGTGCCTGCGCTTCCCGGGCCAGCTCAACGCCGACCTGCGCAAGCTGGCCGTGAACATGGTGCCCTTCCCGCGCCTGCACTTCTTCATGCCCGGCTTCGCGCCGCTGACCAGCCGGGGCAGCCAGCAGTACCGGGCGCTGACGGTGCCCGAGCTCACCCAGCAGATGTTCGACTCCAAGAACATGATGGCCGCCTGCGACCCGCGCCACGGCCGCTACCTGACCGTGGCCGCCATCTTCCGGGGCCGCATGTCCATGAAGGAGGTGGACGAGCAGATGCTCAACGTGCAGAACAAGAACAGCAGCTACTTCGTGGAGTGGATCCCCAACAACGTGAAGACGGCCGTGTGCGACATCCCGCCACGCGGCCTCAAGATGTCGGCCACCTTCATCGGCAACAGCACGGCCATCCAGGAGCTGTTCAAGCGCATCTCGGAGCAGTTCACGGCCATGTTCCGGCGCAAGGCCTTCCTGCACTGGTACACGGGCGAGGGCATGGACGAGATGGAGTTCACCGAGGCCGAGAGCAACATGAACGACCTGGTGTCCGAGTACCAGCAGTACCAGGACGCCACGGCCGACGAGCAGGGCGAGTTCGAGGAGGAGGAGGGCGAGGACGAGGCCTGAGCCCTGGGCGCGCGGCGGGAGGCAGAGGCCGGGTAGGGAGGCCGGGAGGAGAGCGGGGGGAGGGGGCTCGCGGAAGGAGAGAAGCATGGGCTGGGGTCCCTCCGGGTGGGCACCGGTTCTCTGGTGCTCTTTACTGTTGCCCGTCCCTTTTTTTTTTTCTTTTTGTAATATTGATGACGTCCATGTAACATGTGAGATCTTTCGGAACTACTGTTGTAATGGCTAAAATCACATAAACGTTTGTGTCCTAACAGTGTCCTCTTTTCTGTCTCCTCCCTCTTTATCATCAATTTAAATGTCACTTTCAGAACACAGTATACTGAGTCCTTCCTTCAGAAAAGCGAAGGGATGGGTGAAACCTCGAACTTACTGTTCAGTTTGGTAAAACTGAACCAACCACAGTCACACCCAGTTTTCCAGGGGAGACCAATCTGAACTTTAAGATGCCTTCAAGTAAATTATTAGCTGAGACATGCCTGCTTGAAAGCACAGTGATGATTCTCATGGAGAAATCCTACTATACTTTATTTCCTCTCCCCCAAAAAAGTTTTTTTTGAATAGTTACTACATGCACACAGCACAGATCCTAAAGCACAGAGAGTGGACAGTAAGCCTCTTTTCCTCCTGTGCCTCTTGGTACATTTTTCTTCCCTGGAGGGCAAGCATTCTTATATGGTCATCTTCCTGCATCCTTGCAGAAATATTCCATGTCTTCAAACCTATGTAAATTATTGCCTTTTTCCTTCTTCACACATGTTATGATACTAATTCTGTCCTGCTGCCTCATTTTTTCACTAGTGTATCTTTAAAATACACAGAGAGCGGCCTCCTTTAAATGGATACGTAGTATCTATTATGTAGTTGAGCCATATTTTGTTTAACCAATTCCCTGCCACTGGACACGCAGGCTGTTTGTGCTTTTATATTGTGCCACAGTGATTAACGGTGTGCACATATCACTGTGTGCATTTCTCTAACTGGAATTTTCTGTCAAAGGGTATATGATACTGTGACATTTTAAGTTAATTTTATAAATTTAGATTAATAAATTAATACACTGAAATTCTCAAGCAACTTTTCCTCCCAGCAATTATGTTTATACTACATTACAAACTATTTTCACATTAACTACCTTTGAATTTATATGAAATTATAAATTCTGGATTATTGGAGAATTTTACTTAAAGTAGGTAAGTCACTATAATTTTCAGTTTACTGTGTTCTTACCATGCAGCTTTGGAATTTGGGATTTGAACCCAAGCCTGCCTCTAGATTTCACCTCAATCACTAAAAAAGCTGTAGGTTTTTAACAAGTGACTTTCAGTTAAGATTATAAGCTCCTATGGGATCAATTATGCTTTGTCAAAATGTGCCAATGCTCTGCATTAGGGCAGAGTCCGGATTAAGCTGGGCCAGTCAGTTTCTCATGTTGCGAAGAGGAGTGTAAACAAATGTGTGAAACGTATCTACATACCCCTCTTGAATGAAAAAACACCAAAGAAACTGTAGATTTATGATTTTTTTCTAATTTTTAGACAAATTCAAAATTAGAGAAAATATTACTTTCAATCAGACCCTGTATTTATTTCATTCTACTTGGTTCTACACCTACTTAAGTGTTTTTTTTAAAGAAGAAAAAGAAGGAGGAAGAGGAGGAAGATGAGAAAGAGAAAGATGAGAGGTGGATAAAGGATTTACATATTAAAGAGGCTGGAGTATGAAAACAGTTTCAAAGAAAAAGTGTCAGCAGTGTCACTGTACGTAGTGCGAAAATAAGCTCATTCTACCAAATGTCCCCCTAGATGAAAATAAGCAGCAGCTCACCTGATGAATATTATCCATGGTAAAAACCAGACCCAGTGATGGGGAGGGTCAGACAGGTCAGGAACCAGCGGCATCGGCTTTAATTTTCTACAGTTAACAGTGAAGGTGCCTTTCCTGCTGAGCTGATGTAGAGCTTCCAGCAACCTCGCTGAAGGGGAGCATTGGTTTGAAGAGCCCTGAACACTTGGGGCAGCTGGCAGGGCCCCCCAATCTGCCCTTGGCCGTGCCTTCCCGTGACCTGCCAGACACAGGACGGGTAACTTTGGAGATGAGAGGGAATCCTGCCAGGTGCCTCTTGGCGCCTGTAAGTGTCCTGCTTCTCTTTCCACCTGGTGAGAAAAGAGTGGACAGGAGGTACCCAGCAGGCCAGCCTGCCAGCCCGCCGTCAGCACACCCACATGGGCACACTGCCCGGGCTTGCGTCTGCACGATTGGAACGGGGGTGCCAGACTTGCCCGTGAAGCAGACGCTCCACGGCGAAGCTTTGAGAGCACAGTTGTGTAGAGTGACTTGAAATGCACACTTAGGAAAACAGTTCAAAAGTAGGAAAATGCACAGACTAAGAGCTCAGTTACGAGATACTTTTTGAAACTGTTTCCTTTGTCACTGTTAGCACTATGTGATGGGATCTGGTAGTGGGGGTGACGGTGTGTGTGCTGCATACTGTTTCTACAAAGGAATTATTGCATCCCTCCCTGAGGTGCCACCGGGAGACCTTTTACTTCTGGGCAGGCAAGGTACCCGAATTACAAGGCCCACTGGGATGTGATGCAGGAGTCAGAGGCTGAGGTTAGGGAGGGTGAGCTGCAGTCACCCCAAGCGTCTGAGAGGAAATGGGAACCCCAACGTGCTCCAGATTCGCCAGCACCTCTACATCAGCCCCAGAGATGACCTAAGCTGAGCTCCCATTTCATCACACGGGGTCAGTGTCAGGCAAGCCTGAATCTCCTGGTTCTAGAACACCACACACGTCCTACTGCAATTATGGTTGCAAGAATATTCCATCGGGGCACTTACTGTGAAGATGAGTGAGACGTGCATACACGCTCCCTTTCGGTGTGACTCGTGCCACACAGCACTGCTTGACAATTACCACGATGCGGCTTTCTTTCCGGCGTGGAGGAGAAATCCTCTTGCAAGGTCGTGCTCTTAGCAAACATGCAGCCATTCACTTGAAAACAGCCTCACTCGTCCCTTTGTTTCTCAGAGGCTTCTTCCCCCCCACCTCCCCCACCCTTCATGCTCTTCTTAAGGCAAGCCTGAGGACACGTACCCAGAGAAGCTTAGTTTGGTGTGGTCTATTTCACTCAAAATCCTGCATGGCCATTTTTTTCTTTTTGTGTGAATTGAGATATGATTCACATGACACAAAATTCACCATTTAAAAGAGTACAAGTCAGTGGGTTTTAGTATATTCACAGAGATGTGCGAGTATCACCACTATGTGATTCCAGGACATTTTCAGCACCCGTACCCCCTGGCCACCCCTCCCCGCTCACCTCTCCCTCCAGCTCCTGGCAGCCACGAATCTTTCCGTCTCTACGCACTTGTCTGTTCTGGACATTTCATGTGAATGGAATCATACATGTGTCTTTTGTGTCTGGCTTTCTAAGTTTAGCCTAGTGCTTTCAAGGGTCACGCACGTTGTGCACGTCTCAGTACTTCGTGATGTTTCAGGGATGAACAATGTTCCACCGTGTGCACAGGCCACGGTCTGTTTACCCCGTCGCCAATCGACGGACATTTAGGCTGCTTCCACTTTTTAGCTATTAAGAACAATACTGCTATGAACATTCATGTACACGTTTTTTGTGTGTATATGTTTTCATTTCTCTTGGGTATATGCCCAGGAGTGGAATTGCTGGGTCATGTGGCACAACTATGCTCTTGGGACTCCACCCAGGAGGCCAAGGTGAACAAGATCTGATGAGCCTTGGGGTTTTCGTACTGGTGCATCTGTCCTAGAGACGCAGGGAACTGTAGAGATGGCATATGACTCCATCAGCTCATAGATTAGGAAACTAAGGCTCCAAATAAGAATGTCCTCAGGTCACTGTGTCCAGCTGAGGCTGATGTTCCGTTCCCAGCAACAGTGGCTTAGAGTTCTTTTTTCCCTCTAACGTAAAACAGTCTGGAGACACCCAGTCCAGGCCGTGTAGCTCCACAACATCCTCTCTGCACTCTACCCGTCGTTGCCACTGGCTGTCAGCCTCAAGTTCTCCTCGGGCTGCAGCTCTGGTCACGGTGTCTGGGTTCTAGGCAAGAAGGGAGAAGGAGGAGGGTCAAGAGGAGCCTTCCGCTGAGCAACCACCTCAAAGGCTGGTGCCAGGAGCCCCCTCCGCAGCTTCTGCCTGCATGTCACCGGCCACACGCCTCTGCGGGGGGTGCCGAGCGAGGCCGCCTTTTAGATGTACACACGTGGTCCCCTGCCCCCTCCACCAACTCAGAGGTTCTCTTGGAGAATGGACACCGGAGGGGTAACTGGAAGTTTCTTCCGCAATCAGAGAGAGGCTGAGGAGTGACGTTTAACCCCCACCTCTTAGTTCAGAGGCTCCGGCGCTCTCTGCAGACACGAGCCTGCAACGTGTCTCATGCAAGGAGCACCCCCTCCCCCCACCCTGTTTTCTGAAACAGGGGGCTGAAGACCAAATCAGAGAAGATTTCTTGATCTACATTTCTGGACCAGAATGCTTACTCCTCTTATTTTAGGATCGTCCCAACATTCAGTCAATTGAAGAGAACACACACCCTGGCTTCTAGGGAAACGCCCTTCAGTGACCTGTAGGGAACTGGTCACGCCCGCTTGCACCCACTGTGAACATTCATTTGGTCAAAGCAGTGGGATTTTTTTCATGAATGTCTTCCCTGTGACCTGCACACCTGGTCACTGAGGAGAAAGAACCAAGGTGACTTAGGTGAGCTGGGTGGGAGGAGAGGGTGCAGGGCACACACGGGGTGTGTGCGGCCAGGGGCCCCCGGGGTCACGGGGCTGGCCGGTCCAGGAAGGCTCTGGTGGACGTCAGCGGGCCGGCGGGGGCGGGGGATCCGTGGGACAGTCACCTCCAGATGCAGCGGGGACCCCAGGGTGCAGTGGAGAGGGAGGAGCCTTCGGAGGCGAAGACAGGAAGATTCGGCCTTGAGAAGGTTAGGGCCCTGGAGATAACGCTCTAAGAGCCAACGGCACCTCGAGGAGCCGAACGGAGGCAAGCGGCCGCTCAGTGTCTGCGTTCTTGTAGATCTCTGGGCAGAAGCTAGGGTCTCGTTTTCAGGAAAGGGGCAGGAACCACACTTACCAGGTGCCGACTACGCACCAGGAAAGCTACTGTGGAGACCACGGTGCAGAGGGGACAGGGCTCTCCATCACGTCACTTGTGGACTCTGGGGTCTCTATCGGGTCGCTTCGCCTCTGTAAATCCCTTTATAAAACATAGTTCTTACTCGACCGGTACAGGGCATTAAGGGGGGTGTGTGTGATAAGAAAGTGGTAACATGCAGTATTTATTGAACACGTATGTTACATGCTTGTCTCATTTCCTCCTCTCAGGGATACTGTGCAGTTTAGGTGCTTTTGATTGTGTCCAAAATCAATTCAAAATTCACTTGCAAAAGGGGTAAGGTTGGGAGATCGCTGGCTCACACGATTTAAAAGTCCAGGGGCGGAGCTTCCTGGTTCTCTCTCGGCGGCACCTGGGGCCTCTAAGTGAGCTCTCCGAACGCTGTCCTGCCCTGCTGCCCTCGGGGCCCCGCAGCCTTCTGCTTGGCTTCAGGCTGTGGCAGGGTTGCCCCACCTGGCGGCACCTTTGGGTTCATTCAACCCTCTTCCTAGAGACTCGGAGAAAAGAAGAGCCAGACTGGCCAGACAGGTGTCGTCGCCCATCCCTGCGCTGCTCACGTGGTCGGACCACCTGTCCTCCAGTGAGGTGGGTGAGCAAGGGCCACATGCCCGGCAGACGCATCCTTTAGGGAAGTAACTTCACCCGGAATCATGCAGCTCTAAGTGGAGGGCCTGTGTATAAATCCCGGGGGTTTACTGACTCCAAAGTGCACCATGTTTGCAACATAACACCAAAAACAGTGACTGTGGCCCATTCAGAAGGGGTGTCCAGGGCGACGGCTGAGGGTAAGGGCCTGATTCAGAGACAAGCCGACCTTCAGAGCTCAGCCCTGCCTTCAGGCTCGTCTCCATTCAAGGCACCTGACCAAGCCCAAGCCCTGCCCCCTCTCAATATTCTCCTGTCGTCTCCCTGTGCCTCCTCGTCTCCAGCTGAAAGTGTTCTGCTTCCCCACCTCCCGCCTCCACCAGCGCAGACCCCATCCTCCCTCCTAAAATATCCAAATTCTTGTCCCCAAATGCTTTTCAGCCCTAACGTCGTGTGATGATCCCACCTTCTCTGAGAAAACCTCCTTTAGGCCGACGCGGTATGTGGCCCATTCCTGCATTTTCGTTGCAGTAAGAGTGCAGTCCTGGGAGTCAGGCAGTCTGTGTTGGTCCCATCCTTTCACTTCACTTTCGGCTACTTTTCATTGCTTCTCTATTACAGGTATTTTTTACTCCATTTTCATCTCCACTATTAACTTCTGTGTTTACATTTTTAGGGTTGCTTTAGGGTTTATAATATAAATTTTTAATTTGATCCCATCTACCTTCAAATAACATCTCACTTAGTGTGCAGGGCGATATCTTTTTAACAGCGTGGTTCCTGTCTTCCATACTTTTGTGGCCATATTCTATTTTTACATAGTTTGACAGCCCCGCTATACACTGTTATCACATTTGCTTTAAACAGTCACAGTTTTAAGAGAGTAAAAACTAAGAAAAACAGATTCATCCACAATATTTACCAATTCAGGTCCCTTTGTCTTTTTGGGTGGATCTCATTTCCTCCTGCCTCAAAAACGTCCCTTAATGTTTCTTGTAGTGCACATCTGCTGGCCATGACTCTCTCAGCTTTTGTTTGGCTGAAGAAAAGTATGTTGCCTCATTTTTGAAATACATTTTCACTGGATACAGAATTCTAGGTGGACAGCTTGTTTTCTGTCAGCCCTTTGAAGACATAATTCTATAGCCTCCTGACTTGCGCTGTATGAGACATCACCAATAATTATCAACTTCGTTTCCCTGTATGTAATGTTTTATTTTTCTGTCTAGCTGCTTTTAAGATGATCTCAAGATAATCACTATTTTCCAGCAGTTTTAAGATGATGTGCCTTGGGATGGTTTCTTCTTTTTTATTCTGTGAGCTTGCAGTCTCATCGAATTCATAAAATTTTCTCCTATAATTTCTTCAAATATTTTTCCATCTCCCTACTTAATGCTGGGATTCCAACTGTATGCATTTTAGACTTCTTGACACGGTCTCACAGTTTACGGATAATCTGATCATTTTTTGTTCAGTCTTTTCTCTGTGCTTCAAGTTGTGGCTGCTGTACCTTCAATTCACTGTTCTCTGCAGTGTCTAATCTGCTGTTAATCTCATACAAGTATTTTTCATCTCAGATATTATATGTTTAATTTCTAGAAGTTCTATTTGTGTCTTTGAAAAAATTTTCCATTTCTCCCCTCTTCGTGTTTTCCTCTACTTTCTTGAGTGTGGAGCATATAACACACCAACTGCTTTACGGTCCTTGTCTGTCATTCGTCACCTTTGTCATTCCCAGGTCTGTAACTGATCTTTTTCATGGTTATGGGCCCTATTTTCCCACTTCTTTGTATCTTTGGATTGGGCGCCAGACATTGTAAGTTTTATGTTGTTGACTTGCTGTTCTGCCACACGGTTACATCACTTGGAATCAGATGAGTCCTCTGGAAACATGTTTCTAAGCTTTACCAGGCTAAATCCAAGGCAGTCTTTGATGCAGGGGTAATATAACCCCAGTGTTACAGCAATGCCAAGCACGATGAGGCGTTTCCAGTCTACCTAATAGGAACACAGACCACTCCCAGCCTCGTGCAAGCCCTGGGAATTGTTTGGTCTACTGCTTTCCAGCAGCTTTTCCCGTTCGTGAGCAGTAGTTTCCGACCTTGCCTGTGCACGTCTGTTCTCCGCCAGAGACTCGGGAGGCCCTCTCTGCAGACCCCCAGAGCGCTCTCTGTGACGCGCCTTCCACTCCCCCCTGCTGCCCTGTGCCTCCGCCTGACTTGGGCCCCTGGATTCTGACGTCTCCTCCTCCACCCACCGAGACCACCAAGAGCCCTGATTGGTTTCCACCCTGCACCCCCACCCGCTACGGCAGCCTGGAAACTGCCTCCAAATGGTCCGATGGGACAATCACATCCCGACTTCATTTCCCTTTCCTCAGCGGCCACTCGTTCGTTCATTGCCTGGCGTCCAACATCTTGAGAACTGTTATTTCATATTTTGCCCAGTTTTTTAGTTGTTTCAGTCAGGAGGGTAAATCCAATTCCTGTTGCCCCCGTCTTGGCTGAAAGTAGAATTCCTCTCTTCACTTCCTTTTGAGTAAAATATGTTTTTCCCGCCTTCCATCTACTAATTATCATGTGGCAGTATCTGTCCTGTGCGTTTGCTCTTGTATTCCTTTTAGTTTGGACTTTTTCACTTATGATTTTTCTTTCTTTTTACCTTTTTTCTCACGCTTCCACTTCTTTACAAATTTTTCCCCCAAGAATCTCATTTCAGAGTTTTTCTAATTTTAGTGCATTTTTTCTTTCATATCTGTTATCCCTTGCTTGATTTTTTTTCTTTTCATAGATATTTTGAAATTTTAGGTTGCAGTTTTCCTCCATCTGGATCTGCTGTCTTTCTGGCATACTTCACTGCCTGCAGAGACGTTGTTCTGCACCTAATTCTCCTTGCTGCCGCTCATCATTTCATATGGGATCTGAGCACGATCTTTTTCTGTTGCCCTGTTTAAAGTGAAATGGGTTTTCCTGTAGTTTTAAAAGAAAGGCCAGGCCGGGAGAGTTTTGAGAGTTGCATGGCTCTATAGTGCCCCCTTATGCTGTTTTCAGAAAGTGACTTTTTTTTTTAAACCGGCTTACTTTCTGAGCTCTGCTTGAATGAGCCTCTCTCCCTCATCTTTATCCAGATCTTCTCTGTCCTTTGCTGCTGTTACTTCCACCTTTCGTACTATATGGGCTCTGCTTCCAGCAGCGTTTCTTACTGTAAGGCTAGTTCTCAAAGGGAGTTTTGATTTTTTAGTTTGATGAGGGTTAGTTTCTTGGTCTGTTTTTTGCGGGGGGAGGTGAAAGATGGCTGAGGGAGACTTAAAGCTGTGGTCCCACCGCCACTATCTTCCAAGGATCCTGGAACCCACTCATGTCTAAAGTCTCAGTTTCTATCATCTTGCTTCTATTTCGTTATCCATTTCCTTCAACAAATACTCATCAGGCCCCTGCTCTGTGTGTGACACAGTGCGAGGAGTACAGATAGGAATAAGCAGGATGCAGCCCTCAAGGAGCTTCCAAGCCGGTGTGGAGACAAACAGAAACACAATTAAGTGCAGTCGGGCTGCGGTAGATGCTGTGAGGACGCCATGGAAACGCAGAGAAGACAGCACCGCACCCTCATTGGTTGAAATCAGGCCAACTTCCACAGAAAAGCAACATTTACATCCCCTCAAACTGGAAGGTCTAATGTGATTCACATATTAATGAGAACTTCTCGCAGGAGGACGGAGGGCTGGTTTAAACAATAGGTCTTGAAACAGCTGAGCTGTTATTACAGAAAACGCGGCTGTATAATTAGCGCCGTCTCCTGTGTGGAGCTGTGCGTCTCACCACCACCGTCACCATCAGCCTGGCCTCCTTTGTCTTTCGTTTGTCTTCCTCTTCCCCCAGTGACCCTGACAGGTGTCTAGAGGAGGCAGGGTGGCTGTGGCTTGGTGTAGATTCTATCTGCTTCCTTCGTGGGAGACAGCCCAGACTGCAGCTTTCCATCCTTCTGCGGGAGGAGGAGTCCTGCCTCCAGTCCGCCTGCATTCCTGACCCGTGACGAGCCTCCCCAGCCTGGCTCCTCCCGTCACCTGGGGGTGGCCACAGGCTGGCTCCTCGCTGGCATTTTGCACTGTCATGCCCCTTTGTTTGGATATTTCTCATAAAAAGCCAGCGGGTGGATGTGCGTGCTGGCAGGGGGAGAGGGAGGCTGCCGCCGGCCCAGCTTCCTCCCAGAGCAGCCTTGTTGGCAGAGCTTCATCATACAGCACCCACGCGTGTGTCTTGCTTCTATTCATTAGAGTGAATTTTTGTTTTCTGCTTTTCTGTGTTGAATCTGGTATTCAATGATGCAAGGTTAAGTTAGAGATTTTAAAGAGACTGAGAAGATGCAGTTCCCTGGGAAACAGCAGCATCTCCTTGGTCCATCCATGATGTCTTCTTACAGATCCAGGAGCTCGGAAGTAACCCCCGAGGCCGGGAGGTGGGAGAAGGATGGTGTGAACAAGACCTTCCCCTGTGTCAGCCCAGCAACGCCATCGAGGAGGGGAGCCCGCTGAGGGGGAAGCTGTTGACTAAAAGGGGGGTGGGGGAGGACCAGAGTCCAAGAGAGAAGGGGTTGGCAGCCCCCCCTCCCCGGCTCAGCCCCCCCTCCCCAGCTCATGCCCAGGCCTTGAGGAAGTCACTGCAGGGCCAGTGCTGCCCCTGGCCTCTAGGGGTTCAGTGACACCCTAAGTCCTCATCCAGTGAGGGGATCCCTTTGCCAGAGAAATTCTGTAACATGAGGTTAGAAACTTCTTGCAGGAAATCATAAATTCTAGGGCTTAGAAGCAAAGGACCTCCAAGCATCAAGATTCTTGTCCTAATTCAACCATCTCCCACACAGGCTCCCCTCCCACCTCCCCTTCCTGACTTCGACCCGGTCTGAGTTGGGTGCCAACCAGACAGATGCGGTCATTCCGACCACCATGGATCTGTGACGGAGCCCCCAGTCCCCACGGCACAGCTCCTCTCTCTCGCATCCCGGGGCATGGCCCCGGCAGTTCTGTTCTGTCCCCTCAGTTACCCCTGGACCACTGAGGTGAAGGCACGTCCCCTCGGGGGCTTCTCAGACAAAGGCCCCGGCCTGCACTCCTCCCCCGCCTCTGCCCGCGTCCCCGTCCTGTCCAGCCATCCTCGCTCACAGCTGTCTGCAATGGTTGTGTCCTTCAGGGGGGTCCCTCCCTTGTCCCAGGCACATGGCCTGACCGCACTGCAGACGGTGGGGGCTCAGGGGGGCCCTCGGTTCCTGGGAACACGTCCACCCGCAGTGCCATGGACGACCAGCTTCTTTTCACGTCCTCGTTTTCGTCACCCACTTTCAGACCACTCACCACGTCTCCGGCTCCTCTGAGCCTTTAGCACGTATACCCAGCAGGAAGGGACCAGAGCCCTCGCGCTGTCGAGCACCAGGCAGCCCTGCCACCGGGGCCCAGACGCGGGCAGGCATCTCCCACTTACGAGCCACGGGGATCAGCAAGTACTTCACGCCCCGGGGATCTGTTTCTGCGCCTGTGAAGCAGGAACGGTCGGCGTTCTGCCTGCCCCGTGGGTCAAATACAGATGCAGCCCCTAACACAGCACCTGGACGCGGCAGCACTTGAAATTATCATCAGTGGTCATCGTAGTTGTTGGTAACGTTCGAGGCATGAGGAGAACTGTCACCTCCTGAACCCGGTGCCCTTCAGGGAGCCCCCCGCCAGCTCCTCAGGAGGCGCGGCAGGTGCCCGGGCCAGCGCGCAGGAGCCGGGGACACCACGCGGTGACTGAGGAGCGGGCCGCGGACACTCCCCAAGTGAGAGGCTGAACCACGGGAAATATCCAGGTCTGGGGAGAAACTCCAGGTTCCTGCAAATGTGACCCCACGTGTGTCCCGAGCGGCGGGGAGCTGGGGACAGCAGGGTCGGGGTCGCAGACGCCGGTCCTCTCCCAGGTACTCCTGATGACTCTTTACAGGGGCTCCTCCCTGGGGATCACGTTCAAATGCAGACTCGGACTCAGTCCGTCTGGAGCGGCGGGGCAGGAAACCCTGCATCCCTAGCCTGCGCCCAGGGACCCGCTGCCGCCCCACCTGCCTAGGAGGGCCAGGGCCCCAGGATGATGTCGGCGGGTGCCGCGTTCTAGCTCTGGAGTTCCCAGAATAAATGTTTTCCGGGCAGCATCAGCATATTAAAAACAAGGTAAGACAAGGGGGCAGCAGAGTCTGTGACACCCGTGTCACATTTCCACACCCCACCTGTCTGAAGGGTTCATGGTCCACCCTTTCTGCTGCCACCCATTTGAGGAGGCCTGTTCAAAATGATGCTTTCCTTCCGTTTCCTCGCTGCCCATTCGCTGCACAGACATTACTGGGCGCCCCCACGTGAGAGAGGCTGGGCTACCGAGTGTGGGAAAAGGTCTCAGTCATTTGGCATCCATGTCTTTTTGCTGAACTGCGTTTTGGTGTAAGTGCTCTGCCAGCCGACAGGCCACCTGCCTGTGGAGATGCTCGTGGATGTGACCTGCTTCCAGGACCTTCACCCTGCCCGGGCTAGAGCCTGAAATGCTCCAGGGGCCTGTGCGTCATCCGGGGAGGTGACTTTTCACAGCCCAGCTGTCGGGATGGCATCCACAAACCCTGTCCTGGTGAGGACACCGAGCTGGCAGAGGTGGGGACAGGACCGACAGCCTGTCACATGTAGAGAGGGAGCCGGCCAGGGCCTCAGCTCTGCTTCCCCCTGGAAACCCCTCAGCTTTGGATATAGTGAGATGAAAAGGGAGTTCCGATGCTCTGTAGCTTCTAAAACTAGTTGTGTCTTGCTTCACCGGATGTTTGGAGCAGCTAATCTTTCCTAATTTGGCAGCTTGGTAGTCTTTGCACTTTTATGTCATTGAACTGCTAAAAACCCATTCTTTCTTTTTATGAGTAAAGGGTTTTAGAAAATATTTGATTTTCTTGTGCTTATTCTGAAATCCTCCATTCACAACCTCCATACACATTCAAAAACCACCCACACATGGAAAAACAAAAGACCCCGAGTAGCCAAAACAATCTTGAGAAAGAAGAACAGAGCTGGAGGAATCATGTTCCCTGGGTTTAGACTAAACTACAAAGCTACAGTCATCAAAACAGTATGGTACTGGCACAAAAACAGACACACAGAACAATGGAACAGGATAGAAAGTCCAGAAATAAACCCACACCCTTATGGTCAATTAATGTACAACAAAGGAGGCAAGAATATACAATGGAGAAAAGAGTCTCTTCAATAAGTGGTGCTGGGAAAACTGGACAGCTACATGTAAAAGAATGAAATTAGAACATTCTCTAATACCGCATACAAAAATAAACTCAAAAATGGATTAAAAACCTACATGTAAGAAATTTAGGAACATCATAAAAACTCCTAGAAGAAAACATAGGCAGAACACTCTGACAAACAGCAGTAATATTTCTTTGGATCTGTCTCCTAAAGCAAAGAAAATGAAGGTAAAAATAAACAAATGAGACTTAATTAAGTTTAAAAGTTTTTGCATATAAAAGGAAACCCTAGACAAAATGAAAAGGCAACCTACTGAACAGGAGAAAATATTTGCAAATGATACGACTGATAAAGGGTTAATATCCAACATATATAAACAGCTCATACAACTTAACATCAAAAAAAAACCCAAACAACTCAATTAAAAAATGGGCAGAAGACCTGAAGAGACATTTTTCCAAAGAGGACATCAGATGGCCAATGGACACATAAAAAGATGCTTAACATCATTAATCATCAGGGAAATGCAAATCAAAACCACAATGAGATCTCACCTCACACCTGTCAGAATGGCCATTGTCAAAAAGAACACTAATAACAAATGTTGGGACTTCCTAGGTGGCACAGCAGTTAAGAACCCGCCTGCCAATGCAGGGGACACAGGTTCGATCCCTGCTCCAGGAAGATCCCACATGCCGTGGAGCAACTAAGCTCATATGCCACAACTATTGAGCCTGCCCTCTAGAGCCCATGAGCCACAACTACTGAAGCCCACATGCCAGAGCCCATGCTCCGCAACAAGGGAAACCATGGCAATGAGGAGCCCGCGCACTACATTGAAGAGTAGCCCCCGTTCACTGCAACTAGAGAAAGCCCGTGTGCAGGAATGAAGACCCAATGCAATGAAGACCCAACATAGCCAATAAATAAATTAATTAATTAACTTAAAGGAAACAACAAATGTTGGCAAGGATGTGGGGAAAAGGGAGCCATTGTGCGCTGTTGTGGAAATGTAAATGGTGCAGCCACTGTGGAAACCAGTAGGGAGGTTTCTCAAAAACCTAAAAATAGAGCTACCATATGACCCAGCAATTCCACTCCTGGGTATGTATCTGAAAATATGAAAACACTAATTTGAAAAGATACATGCACACCAATGTTCACAGCAGCACTGTTTACAATTACTAAGATACGGAAGCAACCTAAGTGTCCATCAACAGGTGAATGGATGAAGAAGATGTGGTGCACACGCACGCACGCACGCACACACACACACACACACAATGGAGTACTACTCAGGCATAAAAAAGAATGAAATTTTGCAACAACATGGATGGACTTGGAGGGTATTATGATAAATGAAATAGGTCAGAGAGAAAGAAATCAATTGTACACTTAAAAATGATTGACAATCCAACAAGCTTTTGTATATGTAGGTTACAGCTATCAAAATTTACCACGTTATTAATTGAAACTGAGAACAGTTAAAAATAAGTATTTATTAATCCATTAAATTAAATGGATAATTAACCCATTATAAAATCTAAAGCCCACTACTATTTCATGGAGGTATAACTGAAATACAACATTATATTAGTTTCAGGGATACGATGTAATGATTCCATATTTGTACACACTGTGAAACCATCACCACAATAAGCCCAGTTTCCTCCAGCACCAAAGTTACAAAACATGCAACTCAGTGTTACTGGCTATAATCACTACACTGTACTTTTTTACATCCCATGACATTTATAATCAGAAGTGTGTACCTCCTGATCCCCTGCTCTCATTTTGCCTACCTCTCAATCCCCTCCCCTCTGGCCACCACCAATCTGTTCTCTGTATCTGTGAGTTTTATTTTGTTTCATGTTGTTTTGTAAAACTCATAACATATTAACATAAATAACATTTTTGGTAAAAATGTTTCATAAAACAAAAAATAAGTAATAGGAGTAATATTGTTTTACATACTTTCAAATCTCTTTGACTGGCTTAATACAAGACAGCTGGATCTCTGCTTTTGAATTCAATCTGTTTTATTATGTTGTTTTGGTTGAAAAACAAAGTCTGGCCTCACCCAGGCATGTTTTGGGAAAAGAGAGTAGTATTTTTAATCCTGTTCAGATAATTGGGGATATTTTTCTTTGATAGTACACCAAAAACTTACTAATTTGTAGTTCCTCAAAGGTATTTGTGATGTAGAATCTGAAACTATCTCCAAAAATGTTTTATACTCTATTAAAGGCCAGGTAGTAAATATTTTTCCCTTTGCGGGCCATGCAGTTTCCGTGACAATTGCTCAGCTCTGCTAGGGCAGCACAAGAGCAGCAAAAGACATAAACAAGTGTGGCTGCATGCCAATAAAACTTACTTTACAGAACCTTTTGTGTAATCAACTTTTTGTAAATAACTGCTGACTTCTGCTCTATTACATTAAAATCCACGTATCTTGCACTTGGAATGGGTGCTTTTGACCACGCAGATGCCTTGAAAGGGTTTTCGGGACCCCCGGGGCTCACTAGACCACACTTCAAGAACTACTGCTCTAAGATTCTTGTTACACAAGGTAATGAGTTTCTTAACATGGAAGCTACTTTCAGTTGGAGCTTTTGTTTCCTGCAACCAAAAGCATCTTCGCTGATAAACTAGCCAGAAATTGGAACAGCAGGTTCCATCTTGGATCCAGGAAACAGCAGATCAACCACGCTTCCTTCCACCAGTTTGCTGTGCCGCCAGGAGACGAGAACTAGCAGAGGCATGTCCAGACTTGAGAGGTCCCGAGAGCCCCCAGGAGCCTCACTGGACCCCAAAACATTGCAAGAGAGCTTCAGAAAGCTCCCATGTTTTCACTGGGATGGGCAGAGGTCGCTGGGAGAAGGCCAGGAGAACCCAAGACCCTGGTTTAGACAACAGGTGTATTGGTCAGGGTTCTCCAGAGAAGAACCAATAGAACAGACATAAAGAGATTTATTACAAGGAATTGGGAGCCAGGGAGGTCCCGCCACCCGCCATCGGCAAGCCCGAGGTGCAGAGAGCCGGTGGTGTGGTTCCAGTCTGAGCTTAAAGGTCTGAGGACCTGGACCGTCGACGGTGTAAGTCCCAGGCTGAGGGCAGAAGACTGATGTCCCAGCTCACACGGTCGGACAGAGAGAGCACGTTCTCCTCCCTCCGTCTTTTTGTTCTATGCAGACCTCCTCGGACTGGGTGTTGTCCCCCACAGTGGGAAGAGCGTCTGCTTCACCCTGTTTGCTGATTCAAATGCTGATCTCGTCCAGAGTCACCACCCCACACCCCCAGAGTCACGTTCAACCAACCACTTGGGAGCCCCGTGGTCCAGGCACGCTGACACACGCAACTAATGGTCACAACAGGACCAGAAGGACAGGCAGCACCAACTCTCTCCTGGGGGACGACAGGAAGGTGGGTACCCGAAAGGTGTGAGCGTGGGAGTGCAAGACCCCCTCTCTAGGCCGCCGTGGCATCACGTACACCGGCTCTAACTTGGAACCAGCCTCAGCGAGGAGAGGGGAGGCAGAAACCCCGAGGTGGCGGAGGGTCTTCTGAATCAACAAAGATCAACTGACATCGACTACGTGGATGTGGTTGTTTCCAACAAACAGAGCTGGGGGCTCTTGAGATAGAAATTAAGGTCGATTTTAGAAAACTGAAGAAATTTTTAAAAATTTTAATAAACATACAGTTTTAGTTTATATGCTAAAAATTCAACTTCTCCAACAATGGACATCATCAAATTAAAAAATTTTGCCAGCCTGATGAAAAATGATCTGTCATTTGTACTTCTTGGTCATCAGCGAGGTTAAGCACCTCGTATGTCACTGGGGCATTGATTTGAATCCACCACAGTGCTTTTGAATTCTGTGCAATTAACGTTCAGAAAATAGGATACTCCAGGATCTGAAGACAAGCCCGCGGGCACAGGCATGGTGCTGCTATTTTTACCCTTAAATTGAGTAGCTTCACAGTTTGCCCAGCATTAAACAGACCGCGTAAGGGGTGAACTCCTCCAGTTCAAGTTGACCGCCCGTCTCTCCGCATGTGACCCTGCTCATCACGGACGCTGAACTTTGCTCTCACACGCGCCCTCCCGTGCCCTGCTCACTCCGTCCGCGCGCGTGCGTGCTGGAGCCAAGGCCGCGGCATCAGGCTGGGTGTGTTCAGGACTCTGCTACTTCCAACGCCTCTCTCCTCTTTCCCAATATTCTAGTAGGATCTAGAATTCTTTGAATCTGGACTCCACAGGGACTGAGGGCAGTAACTCTCCATGTTGGGCTGTGTCTTTTCCATACGGAACACTCCAGTGTGCTTGCCCACAGGGCCCACACTCATTTATAAGTTATTTTTATTAAAAACAAAATGGGGGGCTTCCTAGGTGGCACAGTGGTTAAGAATCCGCCTGCCAATGCGGGGGACACGGGTTCGATCCCTGCTCCAGGAAGATCCCACATGCCACGGAGCAACTAAACCTGTGTGCCACAACTATTGAGCCTGCGCTTTAGAGCCCGTGAGCCACAATTATTGAGCCCATGTGCTGCAACTACTGAAGCCCACATGCCTAGAGCCTGTGCTCCACAACACGAGAAGCCACAGCAATGAGGAGCCTGCGCACCACAACAAAGAGTAGCCCCCACTCAAAACAACTAAAAGAAAGCCCACGCACAGCAAAAAAGACCCAACACAGCCAATAAAATAAATAAGTAAATAAATAAATAAATTTTTAAAAATGGGATAAAGAAGCTGACTCAAACCTCACCGCTCTCACGCAAGAGTTTCGTTGTTTTTTTTAATTTTAGCATCTAACCCTTCCTCAACAGCACAGACTTTCACTTACTGAGGATGCTGTGTCCTTACCCAAGCGTTTTCCCTGTGAGTGTGGACATCCATCTGCTACGTCTCGTCCACAAACATGGTGCGTCCTAAGAGCGGTGGTATCATGATTCTGCACCTTGGCTGCTGTAGAATTCAAACGCGTCACATCTCTTTACTCTCCTTCTCTTGTTTATTTTTCATGTATTTACGTATTATTCATTTTTCACTTATTTATTTATTCATGTGTTTATTCAACAAACTATTTATGGTGTTGGGCAATGAGGGTTCGCATATCAATAAGACAGACACTGTCCCTGTCCTTAAGAACCTCACAGTCTAGGAGGGGAGGCAGACGCCCTCGTGCGATCTCCATGCATTTACCCATTTGCCCCAGACATTCATGTTATATTTGCTCAAGCATCAAAATCGAGAATACCTATTTTTTAAACGATTTGCTGTTTATGTACAAGCAGCCAGAGGTGCGGCAGTTCTGTGTGTGTTTGGCTGACGGAGTTATTTCCTCAAGGCTAGAAAAGCAGAACCACACAAGGGACCTGAAGACTTGCCGTCCACCCCTGTGGTTTAATTGTCAGACACCACTGCCCCCCTTCCTGCCGCAGGACGGCCAGTCAGAAACGTTCTTTTGAATGAGAAAAACAATTAAGCATTGAAAATGTGAGACCAAGAAAGAGTAAGAACAGAACTCACCCGCCGGCTTTGTGAGACGCACGTCTAAGGGGTGGGTCTGAAGGCAGCGTTCTCACCGGAGGCTATTCTTTCTGGACTCTTCCACCTGAATTAAGGAGGACATTGGCAGAACAGTAACAAACCATCACTTATTCCAGCGTTAAACTCTAGGCCCGCCATGAGGAAATCTGTTTCATGTGTCAGGCCTACAGCTAATCATTAACCCTTAAAAAACTCATTTAAAAAATAAAACTTTAAACCAGAAGCTGGAAGAACAGCAGCCAACCCTAGCACGCTTTCCTCTAATTTCAACAGTTACTAATGTTTTGCCCATGTGGTGGCACTGGCCTGTGGGGGTGGTTTTTGCTGAATTCTTTGAACGTAGGTTTCAGACATCACAACACTCCCCCGTACGCGTCGGAGCACACCTCCTGGGGACAAAGACATCTTCCCCCACCAGACCTCAAGGCCACGACCACACCCAGGAAACGTGTCATTAACTCACAGGACCACCTCCCGTCCAGCAGTGCTGCCCAGGGGCCGTGTGCCAGCTGGAACCGGTTGCCGGCCCTGCACCCTGTCCCCGCCCCATCCACGGCCCTCCAGAACAGAAGCCTGACTTGGGGATGACGCTGCCCAGAGATGTGCCGGGCACCTTCGCCCAGCAGCGCTGACCCCTGGTGCAGACGCCCTCCCACACCCCCCTCAGTGAGGCCACGTCCTCCATCCCTGCGGGCCACCCGTGGCCAGGCCGATGCCTCCCCATCCTGACCTGGGGCCGGGCTGCAGCTGTGCCCCAGGCAAGCGGCAGGTGAAGACGTTAATCGTGTGTCACAGGACTGGACACAGACATTCTGACTTGTTCCTGCACAAAACGCTGCCTAGGAAAACGGCTCTCTCGGCACTCAGCGGCAACGCCCGCGGCTTGCATTTCATTAATATTTATGTCAGAAGAGAGGTGCTTGCAACAGCAAATGCATCTCAGCTTCGTGGAAAAGGGCAAGGAAGTGCTCTGAGTGCTGAAGGTGGGGTGGGAGGGGCTGCTCCATTCTCCTGCCCCTCCCTTACTTCCTCCCTCCCTCCCCAAGCCTGTCCAGTGCAGGGGGTCACATTCCTGAGGTCCCTGCGGCCACCTGCAGGGACTGTCACAGGGCAAACACAATGACAAAGACTCAGCTCCAGGATGACTGGCCCCGTGGCACAGACACCTGCTGGCCCTGGACCGTCCTGGTCACTTGCGGGTCAGGGCAGGACGAGGGCTCTGCAGAGCTGCTGCCAGCGGGGAAGAGGTCCTGGGGTCAAGGCCACAGGCTCTTTGGAGTAAGGAGTTCTCACAGGCTGTGGCTGCAGCAAAGGCTGCCTGCCATGAAGACAGAGAGCCTGAGGGGAAGGGAAAGGCAGGGAGTGAATAAAAATAGAAGCAGGCTCACGGCTCTGACAGGCAAGACACTCAATGAATCTGGTCCTTCAGTGAGCAGAAATGTCTTGCTGGAAATTTAATCCCACGGGCAAGCTTTGGGCTTTCTGTTTTCGCCACATTAACGCCCTGGCAAAGGGCTGCAGCATTGCTGATGCCGGAAAAGAGGGAGAGAGTGGACCCTGGACGGACCACCCCCCTCCTTTCATGCAGACAGTCCTGGGTGGTGGTTACCTAGGAAACAGGGTGGATGTGAAACTCCAGGAAATGCGCAGTCAGGCGGCAGGAGAGGCAACTGCTGATTTTTTTTTTCTTTTTTCCTTTTTGCTGGTGTTGTGTGATGCCAGGCTATTTTCTTAACCCCTCTGCACCAGTTTCCTAGTGTCCAAGGAGATCAGATCAACCTCATGTGTGTGCACGTGTTGTGTGAGCATGTGTATGTAAAGCACCCCGGCTGGCTGACAGACATAGGAGGAGCTCGGTGTGGATTTTCTCCTTCTTTCTACGCCCACTCGCCAGGCACCACTGAGTAACTGGGATGCAGCTCTGACAGAGAAACAGCTTAGGTGATAAATGGGAGGTACTGTGAACTGGGGCTCGCCATCTCCACCACACGAAGAAGCATGACTAACCTGATGGGTGATGGACTGCTGGTCCGGCGGACATTAAGCCGGCGGCCAGACAGGATGGGGAGTACGTCACTGGACCCACAAGCTGCTGGCCACCAGCCCTAGTGAAGCTGCCAGGACACTTTATGTCAGAAGAGAGGTGCTGGCTCAGGACAAAGCGCACCAGCCAGCCCGCAAACCTGTGCTTAGTAATAAAAGCTCTGTCTTCATCCGTCAAATGTGGGAGTGGTTGTTACATAACGAAAGATAGCAGAAATAATCACTATAATTAGGGCTTTCTTCCCGAGATGACCATATTCCCCAGAACATCCTGCTCCCAGGCCTGGCCCCAGGACGCTGAGAGCTGAGAGAGGAGAAGCCTGGGGCGGGGGCGGGCGTGGGGCGTTCAGCTTTCCATAGTAAATACTATGTCCCCTAAATACATGAGGCCAACTACAAAGTTTGGGGGCTCTGCGTCCACAAAGAAGACTGCCCTTGCTTCGTCATGACAGGTACAAGTTTGAGGGGGTCCCCAAACCACCCTCAGTTTCAATAATTTGCCAGAAGGACTCACAGAACTCCCTGAAAGCTGCTCTACTCCTGCCTATGGTTTATTACAGGGAAAGCACGTGATTCAGATCAGCCGAGAGAGGAGAAACGCGGGGAGGCATTCAGGAGGGCCCAGCACAGGACCCAGTCGTCCTCTCCCTGTGGGGACACGGACACATTAACCCCCTGGCATCGATGTGTGACAACACGCACAGAGCACTGGCGACCAGGTCGGTGACTTGAGCCTCTGTGCCCAGAGCTCCTCCTGGGGCTTGACCGCCTCCCGCCCACACGGCAGCCTCTTATCCCAGCTCCTCCTGGACGCTGAGACCTTTGGTCTCTAGCTCCTGGGAGGTCTCACCTGGTACCGTGTGGCCCAGAGCCCCAACCACAAGTCACTCTACAGACGGTCAGTGGCCAAAGCCCCTAAGCGAACAAGGCCCTCGTATCAGGCCAGGCATTCCGGGGTCTGGAAATCACCTCCCAGCAGCCGAGGGCAGAGATCAGACCTCTCTCGGGTGAGGTGAATTCTTCACCACACAGGCCACCTCTGGCCTTTGGCCAAGGCTCTCTTACAGTAAAACAATCATCTCTGAGCATCTCTACTTGAGACAGTATCCATTAGACCGAGCATTAGAAAACAACGCATCGACTCACCCTGCAGGGCCAGGACACGCGTTTCCGTCTTTCTGTACTAAGTTGACTGCTCTTTCCCCTTCTTGATCCACGGCTATTTGTACCCTGTGATAAACTTGTACAGAACAACGCAGCCTAAACATTAGCTGACGGTTGGTCCAACCCAGTTCTTCCCCAAGACAGTCATGTTACTACATCCTGAAGCGGCTGTAGCTCCATTTCTCACTGTAATTAATTACCAATATCAGTATTATCACCAGACTTGTTTACATAAGGCGGTGAGTCTCAACAACAAGGCCAGCGTGACCCCGTGTCACTGTGAGGCAGCCTGAACACGAGAGTCACAACATCACACTTCGTCAGAGCCCCACTGAGTCGTCAGCAAAGGGGTCGCGTCACCACAGCCTGCGGTGCCCTCTGATGAGGCCACTCGGTCCCGCAGGCTTCCACTGGGCCACCCAGGCTCCCAAAGCGAGAGCGTGTCAGCAACCGACGGCCCACCCTCTCAGGCGCGCGGTGTCCCCGGGCTAAGCGGCCCCACCACCTTGCGCTCCGAGTCTCTCTCGAGACACCTGTAGATGTTGGATTTCCTTCACTGCACGAGCCATTTACCTGCTCATTCCTTTATCCTCAGCCCCTGTTCCTGCTTCTCCACATTTATCATTTTATTTTTACCCGACTTTCCCAGCTCCGTCTGGAGAGGATGCTAGGCTCAGTCTACATGATGCGTTGGCAGCAGCAACGCTGGTCTGGCAAGTCCCCCTTCGGTCCCCCCTCCTTTCTCGTAGGGGAGGGTTTGCAGGTCCAGAAGCAGGGGTCTTTGTCGCCCAGTAGGCAATACAGCTGCATTCACTGTTAACCCTGGTTTTGCCAGACAAGATCAAGGCACGACCTACTCTCTATGGCCCTTAGGAATTCTGACATAAAGATGGGAGGTGCAGTCAGAGTTTCTTCCTTAGGCATCACTCTTGCTGCCGGCACGTGGCTGCTGCCCTGGTACCAGGACCACTGCGTCCGGGAACAGGAAGCTGAGGTGAAGTGGGGAATGACGGTGCAGTCACATCAGCGTCCCTCCCACCCCAGATGCCACAGAAACGTGGACCGAGCCTGTGGACCCTCCACGGCCCGCTTCATGATGCGTGTGAGCACACACTCACAAGAGCGTGTAAGCTGGCCCTCTGTGCCTGAATCACTGCCTGGTCCAATGATCTATCCAACTACTTCTCGGGATGAAAGTGTGGTCCTCCATCTGAAGCAACAGGACTCCGTGGTCCAAACTGGTACAGTACCTTCTATTCACATCCTTTTACAGCATTTTGTACAACTGCCCCGTTGCATGCAAAACCCAGCCTAGAGTGTCTATTACCATTGGGGTGTGGGGGCGGAGGGGCCGTAAGCATCGTTCCTGCCCGACGGCTGTGGGCAACACCTCCCCGCAGCTTCTGCCCTTCTGTGCACAGACCGTACGGCTGGCGCTTTGTGCCTCAGGAGGAATACCTCTCGATTCAGCCCCTCTCTGCGCTGCCGTGGTACCCACAGTCCACGTATGCGTGGACCCAGGAGGCCACCTCGAGGATGGCCACTGGCCAATCCCAACCTCTCCTGACCCCACAAGGGGGTTCTTCTCCTGGATAGTGAGGTGCCCTATGTTAGTGCACCCCTAAAATTCTCCGAGTGACTTCTGCAGGGCTGTGCCCCGCGCGGGCAGCCCTCTCACAGCCAGGCTCCGCTGCCCGTCTGCCTGACCCTAGGGCCAGGCCATTGGCCACAACCCATGAGTCATTAAAAGCCCAAACATAGAGGCAAACAGCTCGCATTCCAGTCCACTGAGCTGACTGCTTTCTACCTCCTTCCATCAGGCCGGCAGCTCTCCAGACAGGATGCTGTGTGTTCCCTTCACAACTGCCAGCCAGAAGCCAAGCAGCTCTTTGCTGGTCGACAGAGAGTTGTTTACAGGGCACACCGTGCGGCCGTCGGGCCCAGCAGCGCCTCAGGTGGCTGCAGAATCAGTCCTGGGGGAGGAGAGGCGCCCCCCACTTCATGTTCCGTGGGCACCATGTCCTGTACCTACTGTTTCCACCTATCACAGGACTCTCTGGGTGCTCCCCTCCCTACAGAGCACTTCTCTGTAGCTGCCCAAGACATTATGGGTGTTTCAGGTTCCAGGATTAATTACATCCTTCAACTGTAGGGGCCGTTTCAAGTAACGTCCAATAGCAGGCTAGGAACTGTCTTTCAGATGGAAATTTTCTGGAATTCTCCAACGGGAATCCCTGTGGTCACTGTCAGGTGGGCGGGCGACACGCTTCTGTCATAAGCCCCAGTCTGCAGCCGACTCTGCGTCACTGTAAGACTGTCTGCACATCACCCCATCACATGAGCAAGCTGGGTGGCCTCAGGCAATCTTGGTGACGCCCGCCCGCTCAGCTATCAATCAACAAAAAGCCGAAAGGTGGTTCTACCCGCCTTCTAGGCAGGGGAGGCATTCCCCAGTCGGACACGATATCTGTCCCCACGATACATTTGGGTAAAGGACACACAATTTTCATCCAAACTTCCACCTTCATCCTCCGGACCGTTCCATCCCTGTCTCCTCCGAATCTAATGGCAACTTTGGCAGCGGGGTGCACGAGGCCCTGTGTCAAGGATCCCCCAAAACATCTTCTCCACCCCCCCAGCCTCTCCCCCCTCACATGCAGGTGCCCTGGGCCCCCAGGTGCGGGGGTGGGGGCGGAACTGCCCAAGGGACCCAGACCCTTACTTGGTCTGTGCCTTGATTGGACTGTGGGGCCGTCACCTCAGAAAACTCCTGGTCATCTGTGCCTTCCAGCTTTTAAAGCTCCTCCAAGCCAGGGTGAATAAAGCAGATTTAAGGCGCTTCAATGCGGAGGGACCAGCAGAGGCTTGCCCGGGTCCACGTGACTTCTGACGTTGCCGCAGTAAGGTCTCTATTCTGATCCCATCAACACCTGCTTTATCACCCAAGAGCAACCCGTAGATGCGAATCCCACCGGGATGCCCTCTGACGTTCCCACTGTCTTCTCCCCCACTGTCTTGCAGACCCTACTCACCTGTGGCTTTGGCGCAACCATCCCCTTTGGAGGCGGCCCGGAGTGAGCGTGGCTCAGCCTCAAGCTCCAGCGCCACCCGCACTCGGGTTCTTACAGAGAGCCACCACCAGGGCCGGGTGCTCCCCGGGGTCCTGTGACTCCATGTTTTCTCATGCGTCCAGCGAGCTAACGCCTCAGGCGCTGCCAGAGCCATCATTTCGAAATCCTTCTGGTGATTTTACCTGCAGTAACTAAGTGCAGCATGGCTCCAGCTGCACGCCGAGGCTGACTTGTGGTCCCCCAGGAACCACAGGCTCATCACCCCCCGGCCCCATCATCCTCCCTCTTCTTGAAATATGTTTCTGTGAGTCAGGGTCACATGAGCAAAAGCCACTTCTGACACCAACTGTGAAGCATGTGGATCAACTGGGAGGTTAGAGGGAACGGTCTCCAAAACTATTCTTACTTCTGATACCAACTGCAAGGTCAAAGGTCCCTAAGATCACCCTTAGGCCTGCTAATTCACTGGGAGGACTCACAGAACTTTACTGAAAGCTGCTATACTCAGTTACAGTTCTGTTCTGTTTATTTACAGGGAAAGGGTACAGACTAAAACCAGCCAAGGGAAGAATGCAAAGGGCTGAGTCCAGAGACAAACCAAACACAGAGCTTCTGTCGTCCTTCCACGGAGTCAGGACACGTTGCTTTCCCCGCATTCACACGTGACCATGTGCAGGGAGTACTGCCAACATGGGGCGCCACCTGAGGCTCCGTGTGCAGTTTCTCGTGAGCTTCAGGTGCACATTTGTGGACCTGCCAGCCCACACGTCCAAACCCCATCACCCTCCCCACGCACCGCCTCCCCTTGGTCCTAAGGTGCACATCGCAGACATCTTTTTGTACTAAGTTTCAATAGCCTGCCCTCAGGGAGACCCCAGGAGAGAGGCGCATCCATGTGCTAGAAGTGGGCTTGGAGAGGTTTGGGCAGGAGATTCAGACATCCGAGGATGTGGGACACAGTGCAAGCTTTGGTCCATATGACCTCTTGGTTCTACAAATGTCTCCCATGGGGCAGGCATGGCCAAAACAGGGAAGATCACGTCTACGGTGGGAAGAGATCCTATTACTAGCGAACCTTATTGGCCTTATCAAATCTTTAACCAGACTCCCTTCTTTCATCACCATAACTGTACTATTACCTCTGATTTCAGCTTTCAGGTACTAGATGATCCCAAAACTATCTGTGGCTATCTTCATGGAATACAAGCACGCAACAGCTACAAGCCTCTGTGCAGAATCCTGGCTGCAGAAAGACACGCTGACCTTCCGTCCTTGACAGCTTCTCAAGAAGCCTAGAGCGAGAGGCTAAAGGGCTGCGAGGCTGGCTAAAGGCCTGGCTGCTGCAGAGCGCAGTGGACACGTGTGTCTGCAGCGGCTGCCGGTGGGCCCCTCAGCCAGCCTGCCAGAACCCCCACTTTCCGCCTCTGCTTCAGGAAGTGACCAGCACCACGGACAGTCTTACCCAGGACGGTCACATCCTCACCAGAGAACTCCAGGAACTCAGTGGATGGTCCGCGACAGCTGTCTGGCACTGCACACAGTCCCGGCTGCCTGAGGGGCCCCTGGGGCAGAGGTCTGGAGTAACTGCTGTTCCTGTGACCCCATAACCGTCTATGCCACTACCCTGCACATGAGAAACCCACCAGAGGGCCAGTCATTCTCACTCTGCCACTCAGATACACGTCAGGCCCAGCACCTCAGTGCCTCTCAACAACTCCTTCCCAACTTCAAATTGTGTTTTACTCCCTAATTTAACCTGTAATATTTTAAAAAATAAGTAATATTCCCAAGTATTCCTCTTGTGAAACCCCTGGTCTCTAAGACCCACGGACACCTGTCGGTCCAGGACCGTACTCCACAGATGATAACAGCCGGTCCTCAGGGCCAGTGAGGACCCGGAAGCCAGCCCACCCCGGACAGCGGACTGAACCCACGTCAGCCTCACACTGACTGTTACGCATCCCTAGTAGGGTTCAACCGCAGAGTCCGTCTGCATGAAACAACCGGGACAACGACCAGCTGTTCACAACTGCCCGCCTCCTACCAAACTTCGGGCGGGCTCCTGCCTCCACGGACCCCAGGATGAAACAAGCACACAGGTGCACAGCAGAGCACTGCACCCTCAGCGGTCCCGGCTGGGAACCTGCTGACGACAGAGAAACGCCTTCCTGCTGCGGCAAGCTGCTTCCCCACCTGCCGGGCCCACCCCCTCCCTCCCCACCCACAGAGTTCCTGCCGGCCCTGCACGTTCCTCCCGAAGAAAGGCCTAGTCTCTTTGACTTTGGATGCTCACAGATTTCTGAGATCAAAGCATTCTCCCTACAGGAACAGTCTTTTTTATTAAAATTGCTCTATATCTAAGTCTGAATATATTTTACTTGACAGTAGGGTCGCAGCTCCGGCCACTGCCCCTGGGGGTGACCGGTCCATCAGCTGGGACGCGGACACTCAGCCCTGCCTGGGGGCGACAGCCTCCCCAGCATCCAGGCTGTGCCCACCCTCCTCCTCCAGGGCCCCTCCCGGCTCTGCAGTCTGCCGCCAGAATACGGCTGAGGCTCTGCGGAGTCCCCAGCCCCTCAGCAGCTGCTGGAGGGTCGGGGCGGGCAGCTACTGGTCTGTCTGGGTCTCCTCGGCTGTCTGACCCCAGTGCCGCTGTCCCAAGGGCAGGAGAGGAAGAAAAGGGCCATCTTCGCCGATACTTAGGATGCCAGGCCATCACGCGGCTGTCTTGTATTTCCAGTTTTGGGAAGTCATCAGCGATGAGCATGGGATCGACCCCACTGGCAGTTACCATGGAGACAGTGACCTCCAGCTGGAGAGAATCAACGTGTACTACAACGAAGCTGCTGGTGACTACTGGAGCCCTTTCCGCCCCCTCACCTTGCTTTCCTTCCGCACAGACGCAGTGTGCTAGGCACATGCAAGTGACCAAGAGAGGCTTCCTGCATGCATCTCAGATGTCAGCTGCTCCAGGATACACCTCAGAGTCCTGAGGTCTCCTGCATGTCTCCCTCTGTAGAGCAGAAACCGCCTCTCACCTCCTGCTGTCTCTCGTGTGGAATTGTCTCCCATGCATTCTGCCGTGAGAGGCGCGTAGAGCAGGGTGTTGTCCGTGATCCCTTTGCCAACCCTAGGTCTGAGTCCCGCTCTGTCCCCGCAGGTAACAAATACGTGCCTCGGGCCATCCTGGTGGACCTGGAGCCGGGCACCATGGACTCGGTCAGGTCTGGACCCTTCGGCCAGATCTTCAGGCCCGACAACTTCATGTTCGGTAGGTAGCCGTGGTCCGGGGCACTGGCTCCGTGGGCACTTCCCCCTCAGCCCGGGCCAGATCCCAGCTCTCACTGCTGTGTGCCCACAGAGGCCCCGAGTCCCGGCCTCACTGCCCCCGGTCCACAGGCTGTCACTCCTCTGGCCCCTCTCCAAAGAGCTCAACGGCCGGGGTCAGCCTGCAGAGGGCTGCCGCAGCCCTCCCACTGCAGAGCTGCCAGGGGAGGGCAGAGAACAAAGAGCAAAGCAGAGCTCCCAACAGCAGCTCACGGGCGACTGGTCATCTCAGAGGACCAGTGACGACAGGCCACGACTTCCAGTAGCCAAGGCCAAAGACGCAGGTTACGAGCAGAAGCTGAGACAGCTGCTTAGAGCGGCCTCTTCTGATCACGTGCCTCCGCCCTGCCTGTTCTTTGTAGCTGATTTAAGTACTTTAAATACTGAACACAGGCCTGAGCAAACTGGCTGTGAACACAGGGCCCTCCCCCCAGAACCAGGCCCAGGCTCACCCAGTAATGAAACACCCTTCCCCTACGATCCCAGCACTACCAGCCGAGCGGCAGGAAGGGCGAGATGGTTCTTTGCTGCTCCACAAAGAACCCGCACAGCTTCACATGAATCACCCGGGTGAGGCGGCTGCCGGGAAGCTGATGTGGTTGGAGCTGGGCTGGTCACAGCTCTCGGCCGGGAACACCCTAATCGGTTCTGGATCCAGTGTTGTACCCTGCCCGCCGCCCCGATTGTAAAGGACTCAGATTCCTGTTTCATGGGGGTCCAGGAGGAGACTGGAGATGTTCAGCTGGTGAGGAGAACACCTGAGGACCATGAACATTGCAAGTACCTGAAAGGTATGCAGAAGACTGCATCACCAGCTAAGGGGCCAGCCCGGACCCCAGGCACACGGCACATATCACCAGAGGTGGGGAGCGCCTAACGAGAGTCTCTGCAGCTGACACTGTCCTTCC
The DNA here is from genome assembly GCF_030028045.1 of Hippopotamus amphibius kiboko. Taxonomy (NCBI): domain Eukaryota; kingdom Metazoa; phylum Chordata; class Mammalia; order Artiodactyla; family Hippopotamidae; genus Hippopotamus; species Hippopotamus amphibius. Next base: position 2,095,413 of record NC_080196.1, on the reverse strand, counting down.
CTGACCCCTTCTGCATGTCCCGCCTATAACACCCTTTTGGAGGGAGGACCAGTCAAGGACGGACTGGAGACTAAACAGCCCAGCTCCCCTGACGCGGGGGGCACCTCGGGTGATGCGGCCTCCTACAGACCCCCGTGTGCAATGCAGCGTCCTTTCTTCCTTTCCTCGCCCCATCTCCACTGCCCTCCCCTGCTTCCTGGGATCAGCCCTCTAACAAACTTCCCTCAAATCCTTGTCTTAGGCTCAGGTATTCAACCACCTACAGTCAGTTAGCCTTCGACAAAGGAGACAGGAATATACAACGGAGAAAAGACAGTCTCTTCAGCAAGTGGTGATGGGAAAACTGGACAGCTGCATGTAAATCAGTGAAGTTAGAACACACCCTCACAGCATACAGAAACATAAACTCAAAATGGCTTAAAGACGTAAAAGTAAGACATGACACCATAAAATTCCTAGAAGAGAACATAGGCAAAACGTTCTCTGACATAAATTGTAGCCGTATTTTCTTAGGTCCGTCTCCCAAGGCAACAGAAATAAAAGCAAAAATAAATAAGTGGGATCTAATCAACCTGAAAAGCAAAGGAAACCATAAACAAAATGAAAAGATAACCTACGGACTGGCAGAAAATATATGCAAATAGTGCAACCGACCAGAGCCTGATTCCCATAAGATGCAAACAGCTCATCCAGCTCAATGTGAACAAACAACCCCGTCAGTCAGTGGGCGGCAGACCTGAACAGGCATTTCTCCAAAGAAGACACACAGGTGACCAACAGGCACGTGAAAAGATGCCTAACACTGCTAAGTACTAGAGAAATGCAAATCAAAACTTACACTGGTAGCATGGCCATCATCAAAAGTCTGCAATGAATAAGTGCTGGAGAGGGTGTGGAGAAAAGGGAACCCTCCTACACTGTGGGTGGGAAGGTAGCTTGGTGCAACCAATATGGAAAACAGTATAGAGGTTCCTCAGAAAACTAAAAATAGAGTTACCATATGATCCAGCAATCCCACTCCTGGGCATATATCCGGAAAAGACAAAAACTCTAATTTAAAAAGGTAACATGCACCCAATGTTGACAGCAGCACTATTTACAATAGCCAAGATACGAAAGCAACCTAAATGTCCATCCATAGATGAATGGATAAGGAAAATGTGGTACACATATACAATGGACTATTACTCAGTTGTAAAGAAGAATGAAATTCTACCATTTGCAGTAGCACGGATGGACTTAAAGGCTATTATGCGAAGTGAAGTAAATCAGACAAAGACAAATACTGTGTGATATCACTTATACGTGGAATCTAAAAAATAATACAAATGAATTTATTTACAAAACAGAAACAGACTCACAGACACAGAAAACAAACTTATGGCTTCCAAAGGGGAAAGGGAGGGGAAGGGATAAATCAGGAGCCTGGAGTAACACACACACGCCACTACATATAAACTTGACAAGCAACGAGGATTTCCTGTGCAGCACAAGGAACCACATTCAACAACTTACAATAACCTCCAATGGAGAAGAATCTGAAACAAATATAAATATATATACACATATAAATAAAACTGAATCACTTTGCTGTTCCCTTCAAACACAATACTGTAAGTTGACTATACTTCAAAAAATAAAAAAATAAAATATTTAAAAAGAGCATTTTATAATTAAAAAAATTAATCAATAAAATCCTTGTTTCAGGCCTGGGGGACCGACCTCAGATCAAAGGGGAGGCAGCGTTGCACTCTTCTACTGCGCTGCATGTAACACGCTACCGCAAGCCCAGCGGCGGGACCCTCAGAATAAACTTACGGTGTCTGGCAGGGCACAGTGGGTCCTCTGTCCAGGGCTGTGCACAGCCCACTGTCCGGGCTCCATCTGCAGCTCAGGGCCCCCTCCACGGGCCTCAGGTGGTAGGTAGAACCCAGTTCCTCGCAGTCCAGGGTCTGGGGTCCCTGTTGGCCTGCTGGCTGCTGGCCAGAGGCCACGCTCGGCTCCTAGAGGTGCCTGCCGACCCCACCACGTGGCCCACAGCACGGCAGGCGAGCCTGCAAGGCCCCTCAGGAGAGGGTCTCCACTGCGTTGAAACGCTGAAGGCTTCTGCCACCACCTGGAAAAAATTCTCTCTTTAAAGGGCTCACGTGGTTAGCAAAGGCCCGCCCAGGTAATCTCCCTAGTTTAAGGTCAACTGATGTGGGACCGTAACTACACCTGCAGAATCCCTTCACGCTGCACTGAGATTAGCGCTTGACTGGACAACTGAGAAAAGGTGTGTGCACCCCGGGCCATGACCCTTGGGGCTCAGAGTTCTGCCTGTCACGAACCGACAGCTTGGGGAGTGAAACAAACGTGGTCTCTGGAACCTCGGTTCCGACAGCCAGACCTGTGTTCACAGAGGACGTGATTTTTCTACTTAGTAGCTGTGGAGCTTTGGGCAAGTATTTTAATCTCTCCGAGCCTTAGTCCTGTTCAGGAAGCTGCTCAGGACAGGCCTTGTAGCTTCTTGTCGATAGGCTAGTCCTGGAATACCTTTTACTGTTTGAATATTTGATTTTCAGGTCCTTTGACCACAGAAGTCTATGCCTCTATGTGATCATCCCTGGAAGAGTTCATATACTTGCTCATGAGAATAAGGCCTCAATGGGTTGGTGTTAAATTATCTTCTTGGTACAGATTTTCATACGGGGTGGAGCCTGTGTGCTCAAGTTGGGGGAAGAGTAGCAAGAGGTGGGACACATGAAAAAGGAAGCTGAGCCACCCTTACCGTTTCCCTCAGAACTGGCTCCGATGCGGGAGTTCAAGTTTGCAAGCTCAGGAAGTCGGGACGGAATCGTCTGTCCTGGGCTGGACTCCCAGCGGCGGCCCTGCAGGGAGAGGCCCCACTGGAACTCAGCCCTGTGCGTCCCGGCTCCCCTGCCACGCTGTCCCGCCACGTCCTTTCTGCCCAGCGGTGAGGCCGGACAGCAGGTCTGCACCTGCATTCACACCGTCGGCCCCGGCACCTCACCGGCGCACCCGCTCCTGACCTGGGGGGCTGGGCCCCATCCTCGGCTCCACTGCCGCGAGCTCAGTCCCCGCATCTCAGGGGACCCAAACGCTGCATGAATTACAAAATTACACAACCTTAAACGTCACCTGCGAATCTGCACGGCATACAGGTATTCCGTGAGTTTACAAAAACGTGACTGTGAAACACCCAGCACACAGAAGTGTCTGGTGGCACACTGCCTCTCTGTCCTGTAATTCACCAAATCTCTCCCCTCTTCCCCCAAAGCAACCAAGCAGTCCTCCGCAAGGCGCCCCCTTCCGGCCAGTGGGGGGAAACGACTCGTCCAAGACCTCTGGTTTCCCCAGGCAAAGTGCACACACCGGCCTCCCTCCCTCCCTCCCTCTCAGGATTCGCAGCTCTGTTACATCTCTCACGGCATCCTTTTCCTACATATGTATCTATTACATATGTATTGTATCTACGTCTTCTTTAATCTGCTTCTTTCTTTCAGTTATCAAAAATTTAAAATTATTCCTTGGTATCCAACAATGATACTAATTGTGAAGCTTTCTAGGTCCAAGTTTAAGGGCTTTGCAGGTCTAAGATACTTCTACTTCTGGAGACACTACCCACAACATATCAAAAATACTTAAATTTCTGTTTTGTAAATGTTCACTTCATTATAATTTGTATGTTATGATATAAAAGTTAAGTTGCACTTGACTAACTGATGTGATATGTTTCATTTAATTAAACATTTCTCAACGTCACTGCTGCGGGTTTCTTTCCCTATTTCGGAGTTGTCGCCCCCACCCCCATCTTCTTAGGTCCTGAAAACTAGCAGGTGCTCTGCTTCCAGTGCCCAGTAAAAACTGGCTTGGCTGATAAGCTTAAAAACGTGGACCTAACAAACAGTTTTTCAAATGAACAAAAACAAGAGAACGTTGGCATCAAGTTACACAAGCATCAGACTATGAGTGTTCAACAAAATTTGGTATCATCAAATCATAAATTCAACAAAATTAATCCACCCCGTGTTTGAAATGATACTCATTACTAGTTTTGTACCACCTGACAATTAGGCAGAGATAATAACTGATGATAAACAAGTGGCAGTATTTCTTCACAGTCGAATCAAGTATGTCTGGGACTTCGTTGGCAAAGGAGGGAACTGTGAACAAAAACTAATTTGGGAGTTTCTCTGAAGACTCCTGGCTGCACAGCTGAGGACTGGATTTTTCCAGAACTTAAATGCTCAAAGGTTGAGTAAACACTGTGAAGAAGTACCTAATTTGACTTTATAATTAAAAAAGGCACTTCGTATTTGAAATGCGTCGTCCCTAGGGGATTTTATAAGGTTGGTGGTAGGTGGTTGCTGCCCCCACTGCAAAGACTATTCTAGAGAAAGCTGTGCAGACCACACGGGGGGGGCCCGGGTGAGCGAGGGAGCCCCCGGAGCACAGAGGGTGGTGACAGAGGGCGCAGGACCGCGGCAGCTAGATGCCCGGCGCCTACTTGCTGTTCGCCGCCGCCCTGCACACTTTCAGCAGGAGACAGAATTATTAGGCTCTGCCCGACCCACTGGCTTTCTCACCCTGGGGAGGGGAACACTGACGTCAGTCTTTCCATAATCTCTGTTTGCCTTGAAAGTGAACCAGAGCAAAGCCTGAACTCTGGAGCTTCTGAGAAAACGACCAGCACCCTTTCCGCACCCGGCGTGGCCCCACGGCCATCAGCACGGCTGGCCTCACCCAAAGCCTCTGGCAACTCAGATTTTGGTGTGAAGAAAGCCTGCGTTCGGAAGACGGCCGGCGAGGGAGCCGGAAAGCTGGAAAGTGGTGGGAACAGGCTCCGCTGGGTCCCACACGTCCTGCGGGGGCCGGTCCGTGCCCTGCCCTCGGGGTGCTGGTGCTCAGGACTGCCCTGCACAGGGCGGGCAGCCCCGCTGACCTGCAACCGTCAGGATCTGGGGGCGGGAAGACCATCCAAACGGGGCCTCAGCGCCCGCTGAGGGGGTCACACGGCACCTCGCCTGGCTGTGCGCAGTCCCCTGGGCTAGGGGCCAGGACTGTAACATGGAGTTGTGTGCGTTGTATGACAAGGCACAAAGGAGGGCACATCATGGAGAGTGACACTGGAGTTAAGCCCTGGTTTATGGAGAAGAGCTCCCAGGAAGGAGGGAAGGCCACAGTAACACCAACAGTAACAGCCAAGATGGCTCTAACACTTACTGTGGGTCGGGGGGGGGGGGGGGGGTAATTCATTCAGTCCTCGAAAACAGCCCCAGGAAGGAGATACTATTATTATTCCCACTTCACAGATGAGGCAACTGAGGCACAGAGAGGTTAAGTCACGTGCCCTTGGTCACACAGCTCGTAAGTGGCAGGGTCGGGATGTGCGCCCACTCCATCCACTCAGGGAATGTGCGGGGGGCTGATGGGGGAACTTCAGTCCAGTCGCACGAACAGCCTCGGCCATGGGAAGCAGAGTCTGCTCAGAGGATCTGGTACGGTCCAGGCACTCTAGGTTACGGGCAGGATGGCAGCAGTTGGGAGAAGGTCACATATATTGGAGAATTTGTGAGATTATATCTCATTTACATCACAGCATAAGCATAACGTCCAAGAAAAAATTGACTGAAACCATATTTCAAAGGAACAAACAAAAACATCTAAATAACCCATGAAAAGGAAAAAAAAGGAAAACATCAAACACGAATAGTGAAAAAAATACAGACTGGAAAGACATATTCGTGTTCTTTAGTATTTCATAAATTTTCTAATTTTGTATTCAGAAAATATGTATATATGCGATGTATTCTTACAATAAAATATATATGCATATGTAATGTATATCCATACTACACACATACACACACACACACACACACACTATATTTATTTTTCAACTATGAAAGGTCCAGACTGACAATTCTAGTAACAGTAATTCATACGGGAACATGAAACATTCCGGAAAGTAGCTGAAAAACATTACTATATATATACTCCAAATTATTACTGTCTGGTGCAAAAACTTATACACTTTGGTGGAGTCGACATCTTCAAAGTAAACTACACTGGGGTTCAGACTGTTTATACTTTAGACCGTCTTTTTAAAAAGGAAGCACCTCAAGTGCTTTAAGCAAAATTCCTCCATCTTCACAAAGAGATGCTTTTATTAAAAACCTGAAAATGTGTGCAAATGGTCAAAGGAGCAGGCAGGGCAATTTTAGATGTTTCAGGGGAAAGAGAGGCTGAGGTGCCTCATCCCTGGGGCCTTCGCTGAGGGCACAAACCAATAGGATGTGAGACCGTTCCAGAGTGACCTATACCATTTTATTGCAGGGATGGTTCCTGGATTTTCGTTATTCTACAGAGGCAACTGATGTTCTCAAAATCCCAGGACCTCAGCTAAATATATTTCAGCGAGATGATGTCCATCACTTAGAGATGCACCGCCTAGCAGTAATTACCACCATCGCAGCGCCAGGCATTCAGAGGGCACTTTCACTGAGAGGCTCTCCGCGAAGGCAGGGGAGGGAGCAGGGCGGGCAGAGAGAGCCCTTTAGTAAGACGCAGGCCCAGCCTTCCACCGGGAACTCACACCTTCCCTCTCCAGTGCCTTAGGGGTGGCGGTGGCGCCAACAGGAAATGACCCGCGGCGGGAGGATGCTGGCTCCCTTCCCCCACCACCCTGCCCAACAGCCAGAAGAGCTGTTCCTTTCTGCACGCAAAGAAAAAGGGGAAAAACCACCTTCTCCCCAGACCTCCTCAGATCCTATCCCAGGGAAGGGAGGCTCCCGGGCCCCACTTCCTCCTGTCGTCTGCACGGGTGCTTTGGGACCCTGTGGTGGTGTTTGGGACACACACGTCGAGGAGGAGAGCAGCTCAGAGTCCTCGGGTGAGTCACCTTAGGTTGGGCAGGCATTAATTTCAAAGTCTGCCTGTGTGCTCCTTTGATTATGCAGGAACAGACACTGGGCGGGCGCTGGGGAGGAAGCAGCTGGGTGCACGCCGGGTGGCAGAGGACACAGTCTTTGCTGCCAGTGATGCCCAGGGGCCTGGGCCTGCTGGAATCAACGCTGACACTTACTTAGTCACTAAACGCCCAGTTCACAGATACTGTCTCTCATCTTTACAGTGTAACAAATACCACTTTCCATTTTCAGATGCAGTAGCAGATGCTGAGAGATTAGGTGACCTTCTTACCTACCCGACCAGGACACAGAGGAGTGGACACCCTCCACACGTAGGGAGATGCCCACCTGTTGGGGCCCCTGTGTCCCCGATACCATCCCTTCCAGGTCTCATCTTTTAGTTCTACTTGGCCCCAAATTCCCACCTTGAATGAAACAACAGAGACCAAGACAGCACTCTCCAGAAAATCTGTGTGGAGCCATGTAATCACAGAAGTTACCTCTGGAGAGGTTCTCTGGAAGAGGTTCCTGAAGAGCCCAGGGCGTGGAAGTTGGGGGTGGTGGTGGTGAGGAGGTGGAGCCCAGCCCTAGGTACGCGGGCACAGCACCAGTCGGATGGGCTGAGCGGATGAAGCCCAGCAGCACCGGGAGGGAGGGAAGAGGAGGGAGTCCAGGAGACCCCCTCCCACCCCTGGAGGAGGCACCGGGCACCTGTCTGCCTGCAGAGTGACCCCGAGGACTGGCTCTCTGCAGCAGGGGTGATGACGCGTGACCGCCCACCACTAACACGGCAAATGGGTTTAATATGTGTAACGACAGCATCACCTTGGGTTTTATGGGGGCATTTTTTTCCCCATAAACTTGACCTGCTTTCATACAGAGCTTCTCATTTCCACTCACAAAGCTGGCTGCAGGGCACCTGTAATTACCGTTTTATAGCTGGAGAAACTGGCCCAGGTGAGGAAGAGAGAGAAGGAAGCCGTCCCCGGTCTCCGCTCACCTGGCCCCCTGCTCAGGATGGTCCCTGCGGATAATTAAGGCTGGGTCTTACCTCACCCTGATCAAGCCTTTAAAACTCACCTGGGCTTTCTCTTTGTAGAAGGAAGCTAGAAGCCTTCACCTACAAGCTTTGTGGCGGGTCAACTCTGAGCCTCCTGTTCCGAGCTGGGAACTTGGGGGGGTGACAATGTTTACTCTAGAACAGTAGAGACAGAATGTGAGCCCTGAACGTCATGTAAAATTTTCTCGTGTCACCAGGAGTCTAGCAGTCATCGAAAACATTTAACAGAAACCAGTGAAATTAATTTCAGAGACACAGCCAAGCTATTCCGCTGATAAGTAATCAGCCACTAGACGAGCCGTGGAACACCTTCCAGTCTTCAGCTCTGTGAGCCCCCGAGACGCGGTGGGCAGGTCACACGAAAGCGCGTTTCGGCGCAGACTCCCGCGGCTCAGGTGCTCGGGGCCCCCCCGCGGCGGCCGGCCCGGCGCGGGGCCTGGAGGCCGGCACGCCGGCTGCGGGGCCCGGAGCGCGCGGAGGGCACGCGCTGCCCCAGGCCACGGCCGCGTCTCCGCCACGCGCGCGCGCGCGCGGCACCGTCCACGTGCAGGCGGCCCTCGCCAGGCCCCGACCGACCGCCGGCACACGGGGGGCAGACCCGGCCCCGCCCCCCTCGCCCGCCCCCAGGACGGCCGCGCTCGCGCCCCCCCGGGACCCCCGCCGGGGACCCCTTGCTCCCCGCCCTGCCCCCTGCCGCCGCGAGTCCCACCCGGGAAAGCGAGCGAGAGACCGGGCGCCCAGGAGCGCGGAGAGCCCGCGGGGCTGGCGGGGCCGCCCCCGCCCCACCCTCCCCGTCCGGGACCCCGCCGCCCCACCCCCCGGCCCGCACCTCGCGCCGCGCCCCGGCTCCCCCTCGCGGTGCCGCAGTCCCTTCGCCCGGCCGCGCCGCCCCGCCCCGCCCCTGACGTCACCGCGCGGGGGCGGGGCCGCCGCTATAAAAGACGCGGCCGGGCGCGGGGGGACGGCAGGTCTCTGCGCCCGAGTCCGCAGCTCCGTGCCGCGCACAGTCCAGGGCCCGCGCCTCCACCCGCACCGCAGCCGGCACCATGCGCGAGATCGTGCACATCCAGGCGGGCCAGTGCGGCAACCAGATCGGCGCCAAGGTGCGCGCCGGGGCGGGCCGGGGAGGGGGCGGCGGCGGGTCCCCAGGGTGCGGGCCGAAGAGGGGGCGGGGAGGGGGTGGCGGCTCCCCAGGGTGCGGGCCGAGGAGGGGTCGCGGGTCCCCAGGGTGAAGACCAGGAGGGGGCGGGGAGCGGGTGGTGGGGTCCCCAGGGTGAAGACCCGGGAAGGGGGCGGCGGGCCCCCAGGATGAAGACCGGGGAGGGGCGGCGGGTCCCCAGGCTGAAGACCGGGGAGGGGCGGCGGGTCCCCAGGATGAAGACCGGGGAGGGGACGGCGGGTCCCCAGGGTGCGCGCCGCGGCGGGAGAGGGACGGGGAGGGGGCCGCCCCGGGGGGGGGGCGTTCTGGGCGCGGGGCCAGGCGGGGCGCAGGGACCACACAACCTGCGCGGATGCGCGCGGCGACGCAGCTGTGTGTTTAATCGAGGCCCCTTTGAAATGTCGTCGGGCCCGGCCCCTCGGGAGACGTGGCTGCTGTTTCCCTGGTGGGTCACGCCGTGAGCTTGGGCCATCACAACCCAGGGGCTTCCTCTGAAGCTTAGTTAGCGTATCTGCCCGTCGTTTGAATGAAAAAAATGCAGTGTCATTGGGTGACATGGTACGGAGACGTCTCGCGGGTCCGACAGACAGCGGCGTGGCATCCCTTGATGCGGCGCGGTCCGGGCAGGATGACACAGGCCGTCGGAGCCTGGTCCCCGCCTGCGCGGCGGCAGGTGGCCGTCCGGGGCTGTGCGTGCCGCCGCAGTGGGCGGGGCGCGGGGGCGGGGGCGGGCGCCTGCACGAGGCCGTGGGCGCCTGCAGCAGCGCCATGTTGCCGCCCAGCCCCCCTTGCCTGCAGATTCTCAGTGCGGCCCGCCCCGCGCCGTGTCCCGGCTCCTGCCTGCCCTCCCCCACCCCTCCGATGCTGCAGTCAGTGGCCGGGGTCAGTGCGGATGTCAGCGCCTAACACTGCGCTGCTTGGTGGGCCGGGTCGGGTTTGTGCCAGGAGACGGCGATCCCTGCAGGCAGCCGCAGGGTGGGGTCCACCTGTCCTGGGTCCTGCCAGGACCCGACCATCAGCTGGGACGCTGACACTCAGCCCTGTCTGGGGGCGACAGCCTCCCCAGCATCCGGGCTGTGCCCACGCTGCTCCTCCAGGGCCCCTCCCGGCTCTGCAGTCTGCCGCCAGAATACGGCTGAGGCTCTGCGGAGTCCCCAGCCCCTCAGCAGCTGCTGGAGGGTCGGGGCGGGCAGCTACTGGTCTGTCTGGGTCTCCTCGGCTGTCTGACCCCAGTGCCGCTGTTCCAAGGGCAGGAGAGGAAGAAAAGGGCCATCTTCACCGATACTTAGGATGCCAGGCCATCACGCGGCTGTCTTGTATTTCCAGTTTTGGGAAGTCATCAGCGATGAGCATGGGATCGACCCCACTGGCAGTTACCATGGAGACAGTGACCTGCAGCTGGAGAGAATCAACGTGTACTACAACGAAGCTGCTGGTGATTACCAGAGCCCTTTCTGCCCCCTCACCTTGCTTTCCTTCTGCACAGACGCAGTGTGCTAGGCACATGCAAGTGACCAAGAGAGGCTTCCTGCATGCATCTCAGATGTCAGCTGCTCCAAGATACACCTCAGAGTCCTGAGGTCTCCTGCATGTCTCCCTCTGTAGAGCAGAAAGCGCCTCTCACCTCCTGCTGTCTCCCGTGTGGAATTGTCTCCCATGCATTCTGCCGTGAGAGGCGCGTAGAGCAGGGTGTTGTCCGTGATTCCTTTGCCAACCCCAGGTCTGAGTCCCGCTCTGTCCCCGCAGGTAACAAATACGTGCCTCGGGCCATCCTGGTGGACCTGGAGCCGGGCACCATGGACTCGGTCAGGTCTGGACCCTTCGGCCAGATCTTCAGGCCCGACAACTTCGTGTTCGGTAGGTAGCCGTGGTCCGGGGCACTGGCTCCGTGGATCCCCTTCCCCCTCAGCCCGGGCCAGATCCCAGCTCTCACTGCTGTGTGCCCACAGAGGCCCCGAGTCCCGGCCTCACTGCCCCCGGTCCACAGGCTGTCACTCCTCTGGCCCCTCTCCAAAGAGCTCAACGGCCGGGGTCAGCCTGCAGAGGGCTGCCGCAGCCCTCCCACTGCAGAGCCGCTGGGGGAGGGCAGAGAACAAAGAGCAAAGGAGAGCTCCCAACAGCAGCTCACAGGCGACTGGTCATCTCAGAGGACCAGTGACAACAGGCCACGACTTCCAGAAGCCAAGGCCAAAGGTGCAGGTTACGAGCAGAAGCTGAGACAGCTGCTTAGAGCGGCCTCTTCTGATCACGTGCCTCCGCCCTGCCTGTTCTTTGTAGCTGATTTAAGTATTTACAGAAGGTTCTTTGTTCTTAGTTTAACAAAACCCAACTAGTTTATCTTCTTAATAACCTCATATGAACTAAACTTAATTTTTGTTGTATTAGATCTCTAGTGTTTTTGAGGTTTGCTGATATAGTGAAAAGTTTCCTGTGGGTAGAAAGGGCTTCTAAAAAAGAAGAATCTGTCATCTCTAAAACTGTTCCAGTCAAAAACGATAGAATTTAGAACTCCTTACTAAAGTTTTAATGTCTGATATTGTCCTTTCCCTCTGGCAGGCCAGAGTGGTGCCGGGAACAACTGGGCCAAGGGCCACTACACAGAGGGTGCCGAGCTGGTGGACTCGGTCCTGGACGTGGTGAGGAAGGAGTCCGAAAGCTGTGACTGTCTGCAGGGCTTCCAGCTGACCCACTCACTGGGGGGCGGCACGGGGTCCGGGATGGGCACCCTCCTCATCAGCAAGATCCGCGAGGAGTACCCCGACCGCATCATGAACACCTTCAGCGTGATGCCCTCGCCCAAAGTGTCGGACACGGTGGTCGAGCCCTACAACGCCACCCTCTCCGTGCACCAGCTGGTGGAGAACACGGACGAGACCTACTCCATTGACAATGAGGCTCTCTATGACATCTGCTTCCGCACCCTGAAACTGACCACCCCCACCTACGGGGACCTCAACCACCTGGTGTCGGCCACCATGAGCGGGGTCACCACGTGCCTGCGCTTCCCGGGCCAGCTCAACGCCGACCTGCGCAAGCTGGCCGTGAACATGGTGCCCTTCCCGCGCCTGCACTTCTTCATGCCCGGCTTCGCGCCGCTGACCAGCCGGGGCAGCCAGCAGTACCGGGCGCTGACGGTGCCCGAGCTCACCCAGCAGATGTTCGACTCCAAGAACATGATGGCCGCCTGCGACCCGCGCCACGGCCGCTACCTGACCGTGGCCGCCATCTTCCGGGGCCGCATGTCCATGAAGGAGGTGGACGAGCAGATGCTCAACGTGCAGAACAAGAACAGCAGCTACTTCGTGGAGTGGATCCCCAACAACGTGAAGACGGCCGTGTGCGACATCCCGCCGCGCGGCCTCAAGATGTCGGCCACCTTCATCGGCAACAGCACGGCCATCCAGGAGCTGTTCAAGCGCATCTCGGAGCAGTTCACGGCCATGTTCCGGCGCAAAGCCTTCCTTCACTGGTACACGGGCGAGGGCATGGACGAGATGGAGTTCACCGAGGCCGAGAGCAACATGAACGACCTGGTGTCCGAGTACCAGCAGTACCAGGACGCCACGGCCGACGAGCAGGGCGAGTTCGAGGAGGAGGAGGGCGAGGACGAGGCCTGAGAACTTCTCAAATAAGTTGTGCACCCTTAGTGAACTTGTTGTTCTCAATCAAGCATGGTCTTTCTATTCGTATACTATGGTGCTCAGTTTTGCCTCTGTCAGAAATTCACACTATTGATGTAATAACGTGGAACTCCTCTGGAAATTGCAGTATTGTCTAAGATATCTATACTAATAAAAAGCATGTGTCCAAAATGTGTGGTCTCGTTATTTTTACTGCAAATAATTTTTATTCTTTCACTACATGTTTCCTAAGTATGTTTCCACGTTTAGTAATTTTAAGAAAATAGGACTTTTACTTTTAAGCAATAGCCTTTCTGCTCTTTTAGTAAAGAGAGACAAAAAGGCATATTTTTTATCTTCACCAGCCCGAAGTGTTGACGGAAAGGCACCCAGGTGTGTGGAGGTGACCAGAGATCTGAGGACAAGGCGCGCCTTCCTTGTGGGGTCCAGGGCCCCAGGCGAGGGCTGTCGTCAGCGTCTCCACTTCTCTGTGAACAATGTGATGACTAGAAAGAGCACTGCACGCTCGTCCCTCAGATAAAAGGCGCCGTGCAACTTCAGCTCCACTTAGAGCCGCGGTCGTGAACAGTACAAATGCTTCACCAAACATTTACCTGAGAGCAAAGTACCCCATGAGAGGAATTTATTTTTTAAGACAATGGTAGAAATTCACAGCAATATTACAAAATCAGATTTAATTTTTGTAGCTATGAAAGAGGATGCTTATGCCATTATTGGTGATGGATTAGGAGCAGTTTGTGGGGAGACGCAAGGGGCCTGGGAAGGCTGGAGAACTGGAGGGTGACCCGTGGGTGGGTTTCAAAGGCAGCACCAGGCTCAAGCCCCAAGCTCAGGAGTCACAGGTCATGTGTCCTCGGAGACACTGTCATTGTAGGAAGTCTTCTACTAACTTGTTGAATTCATCTGCAAAACGTAAATGCAGGTTGTGCTTGCCTTCTGGCATCAGATGCAACCTAAAAAAAAGCTTATAATTAATGACACATCATTAAAAAGCCTGTTACCTCCCTAACATTTCATGAAAACCTCAAGTGAGAAACTGCCGTTTTTTTTTTTTTTCCCTGTGACTCCTGTTAGGGAGAAAGTGTCAGGTACATCTTATGAACGTTCCCAGAATAGACTTACAGCCCAGAGGTTGACTTAACAGTGACAGAGCACAGACACTGTACTTGAAATTGAATCACCTAAGAAATGGTTTGACTGTAAACCTGACTGAGAGTGGGAGATGCGATCTGGCGGTTCCTTAAGAAGAAAATCATTTTAATAACACTGATCTTGAAAAAGGGTTGGAAAAATGTTAAAAATATGAGTGTCCAGAATCCACTGGATTGGAGCTTCTTGGAGTAAGCCACGAGGGTGAGTCAAAAACTATCCGCATTCCAGCTGTAGAATTTACAGAAGTTTTAGCATAACCGGAGTGCGGATAGTTTTTGACTCACCCTCCTACGTAGTGGGAAAACCCAAACCAGGATTCACAGCCCCCGCAGGCCTGTCATTCAAAGTTCCCAATCACCCACCATTTTGGAGGACTGGGTAAGTCTGCATGCAAGCCACCACACAAAGGGCAAGACAGTGCTCCTGAGGCTCCTGAGGGCGGCAGGAGCCTGCGGCAGCCCCTGCCCCACCGCGGCGCGGCAGCCACAGGGACACCGCGCCATCCTTGGGAGGCTGCTTCCTTTCAACAGGGTTTTGCTCAAATGTGGCTGGCCTGCAATTTCTTTAATAAAGGCCGACTTCATTGAGTTCTACATTTTATTTATTGGCTATAGAAGTGCAGGCAAAATAAGTTTTAAACAAAATAAAGGTTCTAGGATGTAAGCACAAGCGTCCACAATCACAATAGGACTACACTGGGGCAAAATGCCAGTTACCGCATTGCCTGCGTCTCTGCTCTTCCCACAGCGGAGGGCTGAGAGCTCTAGGGACCTCAGTGAACATTAGGGAGGACACGTGGTGGTGGCGGGGCTTGGAACAAAGCTGTCCCTGGGCGACGCTGGGCCTCTTGTAACTGACCACATGGTGCGGGGGGTACCCAGCCTATCAAGATCATCAACTTGAGAGGAGGATCTGTTGCTGGCATCTTTCTGAGGCCCTGGGGAAGGTTAATGATGCCATTAACAATAACAGGGCATCCCCAAGTCAACGTTAGTGCTGTTCAGAAAAGGATGAGCTGGGCTTCCTAGGTGGCGCAGTGGTTGGGAATCCGCCTGCCAATGTAGAGGACATGAGTTCAATCCCTGCTCCAGGAAGATCCCACATGCCACGGAGCAACTAAGCCCGTGCGCCCAAAAAAAAAAAAAAAAAGAAAAGGATGAGCTGCACCACCCCGGAGAAAGGACCAGCTGCCCTCCAGAGGGACAGGGCTCACAGCGACACTCATGGCCTCCGCTCTCAGGAGACAGAAGAGACCCAACAGCGAGGATGCTGGCAGACAGAAGGGCACGTCTGGGTGACCCCGCACTGTCCGACGCGGACCGCGCTTGACTCTGAAGCAGAGGCCCCGCCCTGCCGAACCTGCAAGTCCTCCTCTGTGGGAAGCCAGCCCGCTTCTATTACTTGTTCAGACTCCCAAGAGGGAAGGAGAGAGACCAGCTGTGAATCCCGTCTTTTTAGCCTCAGTGCTGTCTGTGCTCTCCAAGTAGTAACCTCAGTCTCAAGGAATAAAAACGAGCCACCTTGTTAAACTATACGGGAGCCCTCTACTGAGGTGCTGACACTGAGAATGGCTCAGGACGGCACGCACAGACAGGTGGACAAGTCAGGGTACGAAAGAACGGGCTCCGCTCCCTAACAGCTGTGGGGTCATTTCGGGTCCTCAGCACAGCCCTCCCTGAGGTCTGACGCAGGAATCCCCACCCCTGAGCTGCTGTGCTCCTCTCCGGACAGCAGCGCCCGCGGCGCGTGTAGACGCGGGGCTGCCGGGGCAGTGTGGCCGCTGGTGCTGACCCAGACTCGCGCCCAGGTAACAAAGGGTCGAATCACACGCTCAGAGGGTGGTTTTCAAACCATCACACTTTCCAGGAAAAGCAGCAGGAAATTCCCCACCGCCAGACACACCGCCCAGCTGGAGAGGACGCACCCCTCGGGGGGAGAGGCCAGATCCTATTTGCCGGGGCAGGTTCCTCGCTGCGTGTGGTACCTTTAGGAAAAGAGATGTGACTCTGGAGCCCCTCTAAGTCTCCCTCCACGTCTGCTTGAGTCCTTGCAGGGTGCTCCCTACAGGCGAGCGGGCGAAGGAGACACAGGCTGAAGGCGCCGCGCTATGGGGCAAGACAAGCCGGTCTCACCAGCGTGGTTCTCTACTGGCGAGTGACGGCATCTCCCTGAACTGAACCACCGCTGCTCTCCTGGGAAGTGGGGACAGTAACAGCGTCCACCCTGCAGGGTTGTTCTGAAGATGAAATTATCTCTGGGTGCACAGTGAACACTGAACACGTCTGCTATTCGTCCACTATGCTATCTGTACTTTGCTTCAGCATACGAGAGTCCTTAGTAAGGTCCAAGGTACACACAGCGGGGTGACAGCCTGCTCCGACTGGGATGCTAATTACACGCGTACTGGCCACTGCCATCAGCTGCAATGGAAGGTTCCTACCAGGCGCAGTGAGGAACCTGCCCCAGCAAACAGGACCTGGCACCTACCCCGAGGGATCCGTCCTCTCCCAGCTGAGGGCTGTGTCTGGCGGTGGGGAACCTCCACCTCACGCCTGCAAGGGCGCAGCTCCCCCAGCCTGCCTTGGAAGTCTAGGGCCATCTTCCCACTGCCAGCCAGACTGGATGAGGCCAGGAAGCCGCAGAGCGAGGCCCTGCTGTGATCAGACAGAGGCCAGCAGCTGGCCCACGACCTAGGAGACCGGGCACCCTTAGCCCTACCACCGCCAGGCCAAGACCTCTGAGGACAGCTCTTGCCAGTCGCCCTCCGGCAGGGTGAGGGTTGGGTTTATGGGTCAGCTGGGCTGGCCGGCAGGTGCCCAGACATTTGGTTGAACACGACGCTGGGTGTGTCTGCGAGGGGGCTGTGGGATGAGATTCACGTTTGCATCATTCGACAGACACCGCAGGTGGCCCTCCCCACGCGGGTGGGCCTCACCCAATCAGCTGAAGGCTCCGAAAGCACAAAAGGCCGGCCCCACCCTGAGCAGAAGGAACGCCTCCTGCCCGCCTGTCTTCAAACTGGGACACTGGGACGCCGGCCTCTTCCTGCCTTCAGACGCGAACGGATACATCCGCTCCCTGTGGTTCTCAGGTCTTCAGAGCCAGACTGAACCTCCCCCTCCGCTCTCCCGGCCTCAGCGGCGGACCCCTCAGCCTCTGCACCCACACGAGCCAGTTCCTGGTTCCTCTAGGAAACCAACCTTCTCTCTCTTTCTAGGTATGTACACACACACTCACACATCAGCATGGACTGGGACCACGGGCATCGCACCTCAGTCCCCGGGCCTGAGCACCCACCCAACCCAGCACGCCCCCCGACGGAGGCGGCCGCTGTGTGCATGTTCTCACTAGTCTACACGTGCACGTGTGTCCCACTCACTCCTCTGAGCTACCCGAGACAACTGGCATCACCACCCCCATGTGACACCCAGGAAACAGGTACAGACACACACCTGCTCACGGGCCCCAACCCGGGGCCATCAGAATCCCTGCTGTGATGCTAGTCACCACGGCTTGGGACCCCCACATCCCGACACGGCTCCACATGACACCCCGTTTCCCACCCAAGGCGCCACCTCTTGGCCCACGTGGACTCGGGCCCTCGTTCTCACCTGCCGGGTCTGCTCTCTGGCCCCAGAGCCGGCAGGTGGACGCTGCACCGCACTTTCTGGGCTTGAGCCACCACTCAGGGCCCCCTGCCACCCGCAGATGTGGCCGTGTGCTGCTCGCATTCTTTCTTTCCACCCGCAGATGTGGCCGTGTGCTGCTCGCATTCTTTCTTTCCACCCGCAGATGTGGCCGTGTGCTGCTCGCATTTTTTCTTTCCATGTGTACCAAGAGCTCTGAGATGCCATACCAGACTGCAACCAGGATAGAGGCTGGCATGCTCACTGCTGCTAAAAAGGTATCCACAGGGGCCATGTGGCTTCAGAAAGGGGAGTGATTGGAAGAGCATAAGGAGGAGACATCTGCGTTGTGACTGGAAGGAGGGGTGCCCCTGGCCAGACAAGGATGGGGCGAGGGGTACAGAAGGTTCCCAGGCAAGGCCTGTCACGTGATCTCCCAGATCCTGACCTCTGTTGGGCCCCCAATTCCCGAGATCTGAGCACCTCCTCAGAAACATGTTAAGGGCTGAACCATGTCCCCCAATTCACTGTGGAAGTCCTAACCCCAGGACCTTGGGGTGTGACCTTGCTTGGATATCAGGTCTTTAAAGAGGTGATTACGATACAATGAGGTCATACAGGTGGGCCCTAACCTAATCTGACAGGTGTCCTTATGAGAACAAATCAGGACACAGACACACACAGAGACGACCGTGTGAGGACACAGGGAGAAGGTGGCGTCTACCAGCCAAGGAGAGCGGCCTGAGAAGGAACCAGCCCTGCACACACCTTGATCTTGGACCTCCAGCCTCCAGACTGAGGGAATAAATGCCTGTGGTTTCAGCTGTTCACCGTGTGGTCTGTGTTACAGCAGCCGGAGCTGATGCACGCACACACACGGCAAGCACCCCGCCTCTTCACTGGCTGTGTGCTCACATCCACTGTGAAGCCCCACCCTCTCCTGAGCCCGTGGGCCCCTCTGCCTCTGGGGGCCCGTCCACTCCAGCCCCGAAGGGTCTGCTCAACGCAAACTCCGACAGCGCACTGGGCTGCCCCGTGGCCCTGTGTGCTGGCAACAGGAGGTGCCCGAGCAGAGGCTGGCCAGCCAGGCAGGTGGCAGCGCCAGAGCCGTGCAACCTAGGAGGGAGGGCTGGCCGGGAGGGGATGCCCAGGGCAGGGACGCCCAGGGCGGGGCAGGGTCTGCTCCCCGCCACCGCTGCAGCCAGAGCAGCCCTTATCTTAGGCCTTGTATCTGGGACTTCTGCACAAGGGCTGTGAGGAGGAAGGGCTCAACTGCCTGAAAACGAATCTTACAATCCATGAACGTCAGTGATCTCTGAGGCCTCTCTGTCTCCAGGAAATGCTGATTCTTCTCCAGCAAAGAGAACAGAGAGAGACAAATGGACACAGGCAGGAAGCGGGCCTGCGGAACGCCCACCCTTCTAGGAGAGAAAGGCATTTGTTTCATACCTGACATCTATTTGTAGTAAAATCTTTGAGGCGACAGACTGCGTCCTTAACTACGAATGTACATGGCCAGGAAACGAAACCCCAAGTTCAACAGAAGCACCCTGCCCTTGGAGTTGCTTCCCTGGGGTCAGAAGGCCTGTGCACAGAGTGGAGGAGGACCTGGCTGCTCAAGAATCAGCCCTCCTTTTGTGGGTCCAAAATCAACCGCCGTGTTTTAGGGCCACGCCCAACATAAAGCGCTCTTCCGCAGAGGAAGGGGGAGAGCGCGACAGGCGGCCAGCTTTACAGTCACTGCAGTGACACGCCACTCTCTGCTCAGTTTCTCCAGAGTCCTGCTCTAAGAAAACGACCTGCCATCAAAGAGCGCACTGAAACCATTAACATCTGAACAGTCAGGGAATATCTTCCTCCCATATTGATGTGTTCTGTTGCTAGGCGATGGGTCCGCAATAGAATTCCTAAATTAAACTTTCTTGCAGACTTTTACTGGACCTGGCTCTCAAAGGGAACACACTGCATGTACCATGAGTGGCCGTGCGCAAACACCTGTCACTTCTGAGGCTAAAGACAATTAACCAGGTCAACAAGTATGCAAGCCAGGCGTCTTATCACAGTAAAATAAGAGTATGTTTATGGGAGGCAGCTGTGCTGGCGGGGGGGCCACTATACTAGGCGGAAAAAAGCCTCACATTTGTCCTTTACTAGCCATGCAGCCCTGGGAGATTACTTAGCACGTCTCAGCCTTGATTTCCCATCTGTAAATCAGGACGAACACTTCTTCCATAAGGCTGGTGTGAAGTATAATTGGGTATCATATGTAAAATGCCTTTTAAAATATAAAATGCTATTTGGACATAGGAATTACACAGGTTTATAAGTAATGATATTTTACTGTAAAATAAGAAGCATGTTCCCTACATTTAAAAATTCTCTGAGAAATTTTTTAAAATTATCATGGAACAAACAGTACGATTAGGAAGTAGAAGAACTGTTTCTGCGTCTACTTTCCCTGCTGGACTGCGGGAACGCTCAGCTCAGGGACCGCTCCCGAGCTGCCGGGCAGCGCTGGCCCGCAGTGGGCATCAGGAGTGGCTCATGGAGGCAGGAAGGATGTTCCCAGGTCACTACTAAAGCCAATTGCCAAAGAATTCTACACAATTCCAAAGATGTCCTGAGTAATGACAGCATCTCTGGAATTAATATACAGTCTCTGAAGGGGTCAAACCTCACTTGGGTGTTTATTTTCCAGTATCTTTGTTCTGAAAAAAACAAACCCAGGCCACTACCTCCTGGTCACACCTGGTTTTCTCCTTCGGGACGTGCATCACTGCTTATCAAGGAAATACTGAGTTTATTCAAGGTGGGAGTCTCATCTTGATATAAGCACCAGCAGAGGCTGGCTCCCGTGTCAGCCCAAGTGTGTACATTAGAAACTGCTGCTTCGCAGCGAAATAAGCGGGATTAGAGAGCAGAACTTCTGCTGACTTGTCTTACTAGGCTCTCCGGCTCCCAGGCTGTTGGCAGAAGCGAGGCTGCGCAGACAAGGAACATGTCTCCGCCGCTTAATCGAATGGGCCACCAACACGGCCGGCCTGGCAGACGCTGCTGTGTTGTGATTCTGAGTAACAGGTTCTCCTTTGACGTGTACATATTTGAGGTTTAAATAACACAGAAAGTTTACAACATAATTTTAAGTGGGGAAAAAAGCAGGAAACAGAATTGCATACCGAGTATGACTGTATCTATGTTAAAAAAATACTAGAAAGGAGAAACACACAAATGCTAAGAACAGGCATTTAGATGGATAGCAAGCAACACTCGATTTGTCTTCTTCCTTTGATTTCACAAACTCTCTTTACTGGGTAGGTGGTGCTTTCACAAAGAAAGCTCCCCAATGACAGGCGACTGTCTAGGCTGACGTGTGCAGCCCCCAGAGCTCCTGCCCTCGGACTCCGGGGCTCCTCAGCCCCGTTCCCCAAATACAGCGGGACGACTGGTGGACACGGGCAAAATGGGGCGGGGTGCACCTTAAAAACCCAACCTCCGTGCTTCTCCCCCTCCTACAGCTTCTCCCGTTTACCTCCCAAGCTCCCAGGGCAGAGCGCTGGCTAGAGCCCGACTCACCGTGACCCTCTCACGTGTCTGTGTATGAAGTCGGCATGGAAACGGGGGACCAGAGGATCCTTCTCGCCGTGCACGATGAGGGTGGGGCACTGAACCAGGGGCAGCAGGTGCCGACAGATGCTACCTGGAAGACACAGAGGCTCTGCTTTGCCGGGACCCTCCTCGGAGTGGGGAGGAGCGGAGCTCGGGCAGGCAGCCCCCGCCCCGCCCCGCCGCCCGCCCCTTAGCATCCATCTCCAAGAGACTGGCCTGGATCAGAGGGGATCTGAGGGCCTTCAGCTCTCACACTCTTTGGGGTTCCTTTTCTGTTTCTCTGCTGGCTTCTTTTAAGCTCTATTCGTGAACAAGCAGTCTTGCCTGATTTAAATTCACACTTCATGTAAAACAGTTAAAACAAAAAACCTACAAGTCTCTACATTACACGGGGCCGTTCCCTGTTTGCCAAACAACAGTAGGTACCTGGCATCTGAAAAGCTTCTCCTTTGAAATAATGTCTTCAGTGGGGCCCATCTGGCCCGCCAGCCTGTGTCCCTCACAGTGAAGCTACGTCAGACACGTAGAAGCTGCTGTCCATCCCTCCTGCCTCCCGGCACCCCTGACCGACAGAGGCCCTCACCCCGATGAACGACAGCATTTCTCAGGCTCATAGGGCACACGCAGGGCTCCAGTTGCTGTCCTGCCATTTCCTGCTGGGGAATCTTGGTGGTTTCTTAACCCCAGGAGTTTCGGCCCTTCTCGGTCAATCAGGGACCATCACAGCTCCCTGGGGTGGCCATGCAGCTAAGAGGCGATGCCTTGCTCCCAGCAGCCACCCTCCGAGCCAGCCCTGTCTTCTTCCCGCCGCCCTGAGAAAGCCGGGGGCCCCCGGGGGCCGTCCCCTCCTCTGGAGGGCGAGGTTGCTGCCTGCTGGCCCTGGGGTGGCCATGCCTGCTACTGGGCAGCCCCACGCGATGATAAACCCCATGTTTCCAAGCCCGCCCCACGTGTCAGGAGCCATGCAAACGACTCGACACCCGCGATACACAGGAGACGCAGCTGTTAACTCATATAACAGATACAATTACTTGTAATCACGTATTTTTACAATAGTGATGACTCTACACTAGGCACTCTGTAGCTGGTGCCACACAGAGCCGAACACACGTCATCACGTGTGATGTAGCCTCATTTAATAATATACACACACCCTCACGCGTGTGACCTCATGCACAGTATATATAAAACTTTACACATATGACCTCACATCATACATATATAAAACCTCACACACACACACACAACACACATAACCTCCCGCTTTATACACACACGTGTATGGATAAAGACACCTCACCTCACATACAAAACCCTCACAGCAGCTTCCCGGGGGGGGGGGTTCCCAGAACGGCCACTCAGAGGGCGAAGTGATCGGCCTGAACCCGCTCAGACAGCAGCCACGGGGCAGAGCCAGAGCCCACCCCGGGCCTGTCTGACTCCAGATCCGGCCACTGAGCCCCAGGGTGAGCTGAGCTGAGCTGAGCAGCCACAGCCCCGAGCACGAGAAAAGGCCTCGCGCCGAGGGGAGCGGAGAGGGCCGCGAGCGAGCAGGCCGGCGGCAGACCAGGCGCACACGGCCAGACCCTCCACGTGACGACATTTTCTCCCTCACGTTTCCTTTTAAACAGACGTCACGTTCTAGAGTTTTGGGTTTACAGCAGAATTGAGCAGAAGGCGCAGCTCCCGTGCAGCCCCGCCCCCACACCCCCTCCCCATCAGACACTTGCGACAACAGATGAGCCTGCACCGACCGCCGCCAGCACCCTGAGCCCGTGGTTCTCCGCAGGCACACGCTCTGGGGCGCACGCTTGGGGGGTCTGGACCAATGCACACGACATGGATGCAATTACGACACGACAGAGCGCCTCGCTGTCCTGAAGCCCCTGCGTGGCCGTGCTCGGAGGGGCCGTGGGATCTCGCCGTCTGGCCCATCTTTTAACCAGGTTGTTTTTTTATTGTTCCGTTTTAAGCGTTTCTGTATATCTGGATACACGTCCTTCAGCAAATACTTTCTCCCAGCCTGTGGCTGCTCTTTTCATTCTGAAACACGTTTCGAGGAGCCGTTTCTATGGACGGACACTACCTCTGAACAGGATATACTTGCTGTTTTGAACTTAAACCAAAAAAGTAACATTCCCAAACGTCCTTCTCATTATGAACGTTTTGACAAATGACTCACTGTGGAAATGACTGCTGAATAGACCAAACTGGTCCCTGAATCACAACAATTTTCTAATTGAATGTGCTTCAAGATTAGACCTTACCTAGTCTCTATTCTTTCAGCAATTAGAAAAGTGAGAGATTACAAATCTAAATAGCTATAAAAAATAGACTTTAATTCAGAATTTCTCTTCAGGATGTCCATTCTTCCCATTATTGGAAATCATGTTAATTTTTCAGATGCAGACAGGAAGACACTGGTCACAGCTGAAGTGACACGACTTAGCTCTGAAGGTGGGAGAGGACTGAACGCTGTTCCTCATACTAACTCTGGGGCTGAAGGTCATGACAGAGGGTCCCTCCTTTCCTGTCCCAGTGACAGAGGAGGTGGTGGGGTGGCACCTGTAAGTGCGAGAAGGGAGAATCTGGTGTATGTTGCAGCTTTCTGTTTTCTAATTACCCATCCTGAAATCAGAAAGTGAAGAGTATCTGAGGCTTCTGCAGAATTATTTTGCCATCACACACACACAGGATTCAAAGGAAAAAAGACAGTCTATTACAAGAGACTCCACAATGCGACCTTCTGCACACACAGTCCACCTCTGGGGCAAGGCGGGTGTGTCACACAAGAATGCATGTTGTACACGATCACCAGCACCCTCTGTTCACACATCAGTGTGCGAGACTGTGGGTGAGCACGTTGATCCCCGAGGAATCCCGAGTGTCGGGGTGGGGGCCTCGAGGGGCCCCTCTCACGGCGCAAAGGGGCGGCTCAGCGGCTCACGAAACCTACCATCCGGAAGATGCTTAAACTGCTTTATGCCATCCACCCACTTCTCACAGGTTCTGGCCAAGTAGTTGAACCCATAGAGGGCTTCCAGAGGCTTCCTCGTCCTCTCACTCCACTGAGAAACGTCTCGGATACCTGAAAGAGAGACGTGTGGGCGAGAACGGGTTTAGTCTGGGACTAGAGCTCGCCTGTAGACACTCAGAGCCGCGGCGCCGGCTGTGCTGCCGGCAGGGAAGGCTCCCGTCCCCACGGGGCTGGGCTGGCTTCGCCCAGGTCGGCCAGGCCTTCCCCGCCCCGCCCTCTGTCCCTCAGCTCAGCGCGGCGCACTCCCAGGGGCTTCTCTGCGCGTCCGTGGTGAGTGCCGGCTCCCGCCAAGACGTGGGCTCCTGGGTGGGGTTTTGCTTTGTTCTGGCGCCCACTGCGGCCCTCGGGCACAAGAGAGGCACCAGCAGACTCTCCGCAAGTACATGAAGTTAGATCTACATGAATGCTTTCAGTTAAAGGTATAAGATAAAAGCAGACACTCCCCCAGTCAGGGTCGTCTGAGCGAAAACGACATTATTTATGCCAGGAGTTTTCTCGGAACTGCATCCGTGTACGTTGAGACAGGCACACACAGCACTCCCTCTAACCTCTGCCACCGTGGACACACGTGTGGGTGTAAATACTGGCTACACACTCCATCACAGGTGACCCTCTGTCAGCAAAGGACATAATGGCTACAAACCGCCTGTGCAACGAAGAAGTGAATTCAATCCCTTAACCCAGTTTTTTCCATACTTCTTTAAACAGACGGTGATAACGTACAGAATCTAACACTCCTGAGCGTATGAAATCTCGCTTATCGAGAGCTGCACACACAGTGCTTCTCCTCCACGACACAGCGTGAAGCCGACCTGATGGCAGCGACTTCACGGCAGGTGGAACGAAGCCACGCAGCGCTCTGGACGGCGCAGGCACCGGGCAGGCGCCCCCCACGCACGGCGAGGGGAAATACGTGCATGGAGTGAAACTGCTCCTCTCCGCCGCCACTGCCGGCCGAGGCGGGCTCACCCGAGAGAGACCGTGCCTGCCTTTCTCCCACGCACGCCTCCAAACCCGCACACGGACCCGCAGGCGGAGGACGGCGCCCTGCTCTGCACTAAGCTGAGAACACTTCACGCGGGGTGGGTGCTGGGGAGGTGGGAGATGCAGAGAAGAAGCCCGACACACCAGAGGTGGGCGGAGATTTGGGAAGGAGAAGGAGTGGTGGAGGGAGGAAGAGGAAAGAGGAGCCGGCCCAGGGGCGCGGAGCCGGCCAGTGAAACATTCCCTGCAGACAGCTCTGCCCTTGGCTGCGTAGCGGACCACACCCTCTGGAAGGCCCTACTGCAGTGGAACAACTCGCTCTTTCATAATGTAAAATTTCTGTTGCATTGCTGGAGTTTGCAGTAACGGATGGAAACTAGAGTATGAGTTTGAGCGTGTTATGTGTGTGTAAGAGAAAGAGAACCCTGAAAACAGACCAAAGCGTGGTAAGAGCACCCAAAGGCAGGGCTGCTCCAGGGGAAGGTGACTGTTGGCTGGGGGAGGGTGGACACGGCTGAACCTGAGATGGAAATGGCCCCAACCTGGTACCCTCTATGGTTCCCAAGAGCAGCAAATGGACCTCCTCTCTGAAGGGAAGTGTTCTCAATTTACCCTTGCTGTCTTTTTTGTTTTCTCCTCATCAAAGATCACAAGGCAATCGGAATCGTTGTAAAGCTAATGGAACAGCAAAAAGTTAGAAGAGAAAGCTTAAGAAATCACACAGAACCCTACACACAGAGACACAGAGATGAACAGAAACAGGGAGATGGAAAGACAGTCTACAAAGTTCAATCACTGCCTGAAGGAGGGAAGGGGAGGGAGGGGGAAGGAGGGAGGGGGAAGGAGGGAGGGGGAAGGAGGGAGGGGGAAGGAGGGAGGGGGAAGGAGGGAGGGGGAAGGAGGGAGGAGGGGAAGGGAGAGGGGGAGAGGGAGAGAGGGAGGGAAGGGACTTCACTGTCAGAGGGAATCAGCAGGTGACAGTGGTTCTCAGAACTGATAAAAGAATCCAGAGGAAAGTTAAAAGTAGCTCAAACAGGATGCATAAAAAGAAATCCGGGGCTTCCTAGGTGGCGCAGAGGTTAGGAATCCGCCTGCCAATGCAGAGGTCACGGGTTTGATCCTAGCTCCAGGAAGATCCCACATGCCGCGGAGCAACTAAGCCCGTGTGCCAAAAAAAAAAAAAAAAAAAGAAATCCGACAGGGAGTAATAAAACAGCCATGTACGGAAGAAAAAGAGCAAATCTGAAAAAACTGCCAGAGATAAGACAGGTCACTCCAAAGGATGGAAAGTCAGACCCACAACAGCAGGTAAGGGAGGCAGAAGACACCATAATCACCAGCAGAAAAAATAAGTTTCCATTTCTACTTCTGAACTCAGCCAAACAATGTTTCAAGAGTGAGGGTGAAATAGACATTTTAAAGTAAAAGCTGAGTTGACAATTAGCAGATCTGCCCTTTAGGAACTTCCCAAGAGCAACTTCAGGGAAGAGAGACAGGCCCTTAGACGGGAGACGTGAGAGGAGAGGAGGAAAGGAGAGCAAAGAGCTGACCGACACGCTGGCAAACGAAAGAGCGGCTCAGCGCCCCCGTCACTTGTACCTCAACTAAACCTCACCCAGGGGATGAGGACAGCCACTGCACCGCTTCCTCACAGTAAACTTCAATACCTCTGTCCATAAAGAAAGCAAACAGACAAGCCACGGACTGCTAACGCAACTACTAACCAGCAAGGGGTGGGTACAGATTCTAAAACCCCAAAACCAAAACACCTTGCAAACCAATCACACTGTGATAACATCAGAAGTGCTCTAGGCTTGAGGTGGGTGGAGAGTCCTGGGTGCTTGTTCTGCAGTCATACTTCAAAACATACACCCGTGAAACATACTGCATTATTTACCTGTATCAAATATGACACAATACAAATGCAGAAATCAATAGAAAGACATGAATAGGTAAAATACAGAAGCAGAAACCTCTATGGTGCATAAGCACATGAAAAGATTCTCAATTCTCATTAATAACAGGAAAATGCAAATTAAGTCACCCAATAAAACCACCTTACACCCATTTGGTGGGCCAGACTAAGAACACTGATGCTTTCAAGTTCTTGGTGAGGACGTCAGTTGAGGTGGTGGAAGATTAAGTTTCTCTTGCTGGAAAGTGATCTGCCGCCTGTAAGTGGCACGTCTGCAAACACGGTGCCCGCCACCCCGGCAAGGGTGTCCTCCTGGGGAGACCACCACGCACAAGGATGTCACAGCACGGCTAAGAGAGGGAGCCTGAAGGGCATCAGGTGTGCCCAGCGGACACAACACCGCGACATCCTCAGAAGTGAATCTTAGAGACAGCACTCTAAGAAAACTATGTGAGAAAAAGGAGACACAAGGTATGAAAAAATGACATAAGGTATGAAGTCACCTTGTTTAGCTCAAAAACAAATAAAACTAAATTATATGTCGTTTAGGAATAGAAACGTGACAACAGTGTTTTCAAAAAGGCACAAGGGAGCTTCCTAGGTGGCGCAGTGGTTGAGAATCCGCCTACCAATGCAGGGGACACGGGTTCGATCCCTGCTCCAGGAAGATCCCACATGCCGCGGAGCAACGAAGCCCATGCGCCACAACTACTGAGCCTGCGCTTTAGAGCCCGTGATCCACAACTATTAAGCCCACGTGTTGCAACTACTGAAGCCCATGCGCCTAGAGCCTGTGCTCCGCAACGAGAAGCCACGGCAATAAGGAGCCTGTGCATCGCAACAAAGAGTAGCCCCCACTCACTGCAACCAAAAAGAAAGCCCGTGCACAGCAAAAAAAGACCCAACACAGCCAATAAAATAAAAAAAAAAATTAAAAAAAAGGCACAGGGACGGCCGGGCCGCTCAGGCCAGAAGCAGCACGTGGGCCAGCAGTACCCCCCACCCCCCATGCGCCTCGCTGGGTCTGAGGGCGTCTCTGTCCACTCACGCCATGTGTGCTGCAGTATGTGGACTAAATAGTATACAATTAAATTAAAAATTCAATTACAAAATGATCTAAAGAAAAATATTATACAATATATGTTATATATTTAATTTATACATATGCTATAAATATATAATTTATATAAAATTTATAAATATATATAACATCATTTGTATGTGTTATATTAGAGTATATGTTCTATTATATACGATATATATTAAAACCATCTGCACTCTGGCTGTAGAATTTATAGAAATTTTAATACAACTGGAGTGCGGATCATTTTTGACTCACCCTCGTATATATTTTAAAGTTTATCCTTTAATGTATATTTAAAAGGGAGCAGAAGCAAATGATGGGACATCCACCTCAGTGAGGAGACCCTCCCAAGGAGGGTTTTGTTTGTTTTTTAGTTTCGTTACGATAAATTCGGACAAACTGGGGCAACGGGGTTCAGGAGTGGTGGTGATACAAAAGAGGGCAGCCTGGGGCAGGGCTGGGGACTGTCACCGCCCTGGTGTCATCTCCTGAAGAGAAAACAGAGGGGCCAAGGGCTGGACACTGGGGGGGGGGGGGGCTGCCAGTTTCACTTTTTTGGCCCCAGGGACCCCCAGATCTCAGTGAGCCCTCCTCCCATCCTGAGGGCCCAGGGGTCTCAATGTGGGCAGCTTGCTGGGGGCTAAGCAACTCCCGAGTTGCCAACTGGAACGCCACGACTGGGTGCCCGGGAGGTGAGACGGCCACCCGTACAGGCCCCGGGCAGCAACCCCAGGGCAGGGGGGGACACCTCCTCGTGGTCCCCAGGACCCGCAGCGCTGGTCTCCTCCATCAGAGCCTCAGCCTCACACAAACAGGCAGTGGCGAGGTCTGCCCACGGGCTGCCCCCTGCCAGCCCCCATTCTCCCGTCTCTAAAAATTCTCAAAGATAAGCTTGAAGGATAACCTGAAAAAACATGAATGGCACAATCACTCTTTATCAACATGTACGGTTTCACATTTGAATACAACGTTCCCTTCGCACTCAGGGTACTTGGAATGAGGCTTCATGAACACTTCACGCCAACCCCTCCTTCCTTGAGGGCCACTATCACAGCAGGAAGTACACGTGACGTAGCCTTTTCCAGAGTCATAAAAAGTGTCCCTTTTGCAAACAGGAAACTTTAAAACACAGCCTAGTTAAACTGTACTACTTTCCTGAGAACTCATCCTCTTCCCATGAGACGTGACATGTCACCACACATCAAAACGAGGCCTGGGAAGGGGCAGGGGAGGGGGCTGCTCTCCAGGGGGGAGGGACCTACCCTGATAAAGCTCCTCATCCTGGTCAGTCACGTAGGCGTTGGCGCCCCAAATCACCATCTTGTGGATGCAGGACGGGTACCTTGCAGCTGCAATGAGGGCTGTTATCCCACCGTCGCTCCACCCCAGCAGGGAGACTTTCTTAAACTTCAGTGCCTGTGACAGATACAACGAAATGCACAGCACAGGTTACGGCTCCTCGATGCTGAGCGAACCTGACGCGTGATGATCAGAATCAACACGGCTGTGGGGTGTGGCGTGTCCACGGGTCATTAAAGAAAAATCCTAGAGTCCACCACTTAGTGACATAAATGTTTCTCTGTTAGCTGTGGTGTAATATGATTGTCATTAAGACCTGAGGACACAGTATTGTTTTGAATGATGATGGAACTACATCTTCCGGTTGGATAAAGTCTCAAGGAACCGGAAACAACGGAGGTCAGCTGTACTTGGACATGACAATGTGCGTGCGTCCACGCGGGCCTGAGCGAAGACTCTGAAGACAGGCGCGCAGATCAGAGAGTCGCTGCCTCTGGTGAAGCCACTGACTGCACCTGTGGGAAGACCTGGCTCGAGGAAGGCCGGGGGAGCAGGAGGATGGGGCGGTGCCGTTAGTCCTCGGGGGAATCAGCCAGGCTCTGAGAATGTGTTTGACACGGAAAACGAGCAAAGATTCCATCTAAGAGACGCTGCTGAGAAGCAAACACTGAACAACTGGGGAAATGGAAGAATGAACAAATGCCAGTCCAGGACATCTGCTGGTGGGACTACAAATAGGCGTCACTACTACAGATAACAGCTGGGCCCTGTCTTGCGAAATGGATATTGGCATCTCCCACTGCCCAGCAAGCCATCTCCTAGATGTGCATGGAGCTCTCTCACACGCACCCCAGGACAGGTCCAGGAAGTCCACACCAGCACTGTTTACAACAGCAAAACACGAGCGCCACAGCGTCCACGCACAGCAGTGTGTTCACTGCACTTCCGTGAGGCAACTCAGAAACTATCGACCATCAGAAGAGAGGGGAACTAAGACAGAGTATGGACTACTAAGTGCCTATTAGAAGACTGAAGTAAATTTGTTTATTGGCTTGGAAGTATCTCCTCGATTGACTGTCCAATGAAACAGTAAGCTGGAATAGCATCAGGTATGGTCGGATGCCATCAACGCAAAGCTGCGTACTTATATATGTAATAAGTGCATATTATACTATATACGCCCAGAAAGGCAGAGCCTCAGTCTTGGTAGCAGTAGCTCTAAATAGTTAGATTGTGGGATACATCTACTTTCCTCTTTATAACTGTCTGAACTCTTTGAATGCTCTACAGAAGTCACGTGGTATTACCCTTGAAGAAGTAACAAACAAAAACAAAATAAATGAAGACAGGCCCAGCTAACCTCCCCCCCGCCGGGCTCTTGCCTAAGGTACCCACCTTCATCAAATCCACTGCATCTTTTGCATCCCTTTCGAAGAATTCCACTGGGAAATCTCTGTCTGGGGGTCTGGAGAGTCCGTACCCTCGGGGGTCCCAGGCAACCACCGTGAAGAGCTTCTTACTCAGGTTCTCAATCTGAGGTCCAAAATCAGTCTCTCCACTGCCTAAAAGTAGTCACTGGGTTACACGCCAGTAAGCACTTTGTTTCAAGCCCACCACAGCAAAACCAGAAACAACTACAATCTTAAAGTAACTAGTTTCTGCTCAAAGTCAGACCTCAGCTGTAACCAGCACAGCAGCCTGGCAGAGCCGGACCCACCACTTCCTTTCCTGCCGGTTCAGACCTGCCCCCTGCCCCCTAGTGGCCACTCTGAGGAGCACAGAGGCCCTGATTCTTTTGGTCCAGTATTATTTCAGCACGTTTGCTCTCTCTTCAGCTTAACGGTCCTTTTTATACATAAAAAAAAAAAAAGAAAGAAAGAAATGAAAAGAAGAATTCATGAGACAGCATAGAAATAAACTTACTGATTGAAACATGCTTCCGGGTTATTTTCTCTTTCTTTTTTTAAAAATGACTGTTACAAATGAGAGAGCTCTTAATATCTATAGACACATTAATGAGATTTGATTCTACTTATTCAAAGCAGAATTCTAAAATCCCAGATGTCTTTTACTAAGCTAATGTGAATAGCCCTGAAGATTTTATTTTCTGGTTATAACTAGAACCAGAAAATTAAACTAACACACTGAAATGAGGGGGGGAAGGCAGGGTGTGGAGGGAAAAAATCAAATCAGTTTGTTTCATGACAACAGTATGCAACAGTGCGTATTAGCAAGTAGAGCCATGTTCTCAAGCCGGGGGTGGACTTGACCGGCAGTCCCCAGCCCGCCCACAGTCACGGCCACCGTGGGCACAGGCAGGGTTGTCTTGGGTGGTCCCCACAGTGTGGAAGGCCAGCCTCCCAAGAAGCCCAGTCCAGGGGCAAGTCAGCATCTCATTTCTAAGCTCTGCTTCATTTCTGAGGACTCAGCTCAGGCCACAAAATGGATACTAAACATCTTGCCTAAAAAACTGGCTATTATTAGATGTCTTTCAAGATGCCGTAGGATCATTTAACGTCATCAAGGATGCTAATGTCACTCTTCCTGACAGGATACATCTTCCTCGACATCAGGTAAATCATCCAGAAAACCCAAGCCACAGACGTAACAGGATTCAAGAGCATGCCTACTGCTCGGACACCTGAAGCTCCTCTCATGATCCCTGAACTGGAGGGTCTTCCAGGGAACTACCCTGAAGGAGGGCCAGGAGCTGAGAAAGGGGAAAAGGCAACAGTAACTCAGGACCGATTTCAGAAATAGTAAGACCCGCCCTTCCCAGCACACGGGTATACATTTGAAGACCAGTGCAAAGAATACTAAAACCTTAACAGAACTATGTTAAGGAATAGTCACCAGCATATGACACCTGAGGAGGAAACGCACCAACACCTGTGCCCATGGACAGGGACTGGGTGCTGGGGACAGTAGTTTGGGGGGGAACTTGCTGTTTGACTTTTGAATCTGGTTAATGTTTTGCACAAGCAAAAATTGCCAAAAGCCTTTTATACCTGGGTCCTGACAGCAACACTGAAATAATGGCAAGCTAAGCGGGCCAACTGTTCACTGCTGCAGCTGTCAGCCACCGGAGCAAGCGTCCTCCTCCACTGCAATAGCTCGGGGGGAGAAAGCCACTAAACACCATCTGGACAGAGCGGCCTCAGTAGCTGCAGCAGCACCTCAACCAGCGGAGGCTACCCTGGCTGGAACCACCACGTGACGGAAACATCTTAGCGTTTTACTTTTAGGAGATAAGTATATACTGGGATTACTTAACTAAATTAAAAATAAAACAATACTAAAACCCTTGAAACCAAATGTGAGATGCCCTGGGATCACTGGAAATTCCCCCCGAACTTTCTACATCTAAACTGCTCGTCTGTGAGAGGAGATCGCCATCCATGCGGCTTTACCACCCTTGTTCACACCAAACTAATCCTGACCTTCAGAAAGGCTACGTTAAGCCCAGGTCTGTTCTTAGCTCTGATCTTAACTGGACATGGAGTCAAGCAGGGCAGGGTAATCAGTCCCACTTTTAGCAGCAGAAGCCTCACACTCTGGAACCCCTCAATTGCAGGCAAACGGGGCCAGCTGGTCACCCACTCCTCTCCTTCCTTCACCCACCCTTTCCTCCCCCACCCGTTTCCTTGACCCGCCATCCTCCCGAGTTGTAAGCAACTAACAGTGTTGGACTTGCATGGGAGAACACCGGATATTTAAAGGAATGAGAACTGCATAAAGTAGCAAGGTATCTTTCCACATCACCTAAAATTGACCGTAGCAAATATTACTTAAATCATCTCAGCAAAGCACTACAGTTCATCATCAAGCTTGGGCATCTAGGATCGCAGGGCATTTGGTAAAAAGCTGCAGACCCAGCATTCCCGGGAGCAGCAGGACCACGTGCTCGCCGTCTCCGGTCCGCAGGTAGTGCAGGTGGACGCCATTCACAGCCACCCTGGCGGAGGTCACGGAGGAGCTGAAAGACACAAGCCCCACCCCCAGAGGACTGCTGAGCGGCACAAACGTGAGGGCAAGGCCGCGCTTCTGCACCCGCCCCGAGCCACGCGGATTACTCTGACACGTGCTTCAGTTTTCCAGACCTAAGAAGGGACCAGTGTGTTTCTTCCCTACCCCACTGCAAATCTGGGCTGTGTCTTCATGTCTGAACAGCCTACAGCACCAGCTCAAGGCTTACCCCACAGAAGCACCAAGAGGCCTGCTGAAGTCAGTGGCTACACAGGCCACCCCACAGGCCCATGCCTGGGAAGCTCCCCAGGGCATCCAGGTGCAGGCTGACACAGGAGCCCTCCAGTGGAACGCAAGATGGGCACTGACACAGACCCTGGAGCCACTCATCAGGGCCTCAGCAGGTCCAGAGGAGCCACCTGGATCTTCGGATGCATTGGCGGCCTTTCCAAGGATGAGGCTGGTTGCAGGGTCCAGAGGGAAGGCCCTGAGCCCAAGGCTGTCCTCTAGCCAGCCACACGAGGGCCGTGGTCAGGAATGCCCGTCTGCACTGACGTGGCCAGGCGGGTTTTAAGATGTTGAAATGTTTCTGTGTTGACTGTTAAGTAGGCGGGTCCATACCAAGAGCCTCCCCACCCCCAGCCCTCCCTGGCCCAAGACCCCCACGTGGCAGCA
The DNA here is from genome assembly GCF_030028045.1 of Hippopotamus amphibius kiboko. NCBI lineage: Eukaryota > Metazoa > Chordata > Mammalia > Artiodactyla > Hippopotamidae > Hippopotamus > Hippopotamus amphibius. The sequence goes on along the minus strand of NC_080196.1, from coordinate 2,061,298 downwards.
TCCACCCGTGTGCCACGCCAGGGGCTTTGCCCTGGGCGACCTCCCCAGCTGCTCTCCCGGAAGCTCCAGGACAACCATGTGGGGGTGCCCAGCAACACAGCACGTACAAGGCCCTGCGTCAGGCCCGCAGGGCCTCCTGCCAACTCCCCAGTGGGGTGGGTGACACTCAAGGGGACACGACAGCACGCCAGGCTGGATGCTGGGACGAGCGTGCCGGATGCAGGCACATCGAGTCTGAAACACACGATTTCTGGAAAAATACAACAGACCTGACATAACGACAAGCTCATTATCTACAGAAATATTACGGAGGAGCAACGACAGGGCCACCGAGCCATGGTCGCATCACCCAGACCCTGGCGTTACCCGTGATTAACGCCCAGAGCCCCGGGGCAGCTCCAGGATCAAGATAAAGGCGAGTGATGCTTCCGCTGATGGGGTCGTCTCGGGAAAACGCCGCCTTACTGACGCATCTGCTCTGCGCGCCATCCAGCTGGAGAGACGGAGTTGTCCACACACCCTCTGGGAGGGGGAAGCTGTTAGACAGCTGCGTTCAGCACAGGAACGAGGCAGCTCTCTGGACAGACAGAAAGACGCCCAGCGCTCGCTCGCTCAGCTCAGGGAGACTGTGCACCTCTACCACTCATGCCCTCAAGGTTTTCCAGGGGCCCCCTTCCTTGCAGCGTGAAGGACATGCTTGTAGAGGCATTCTGGGCAGTAAGGATGTCATGTACAATGAGAGGGGCCCCCCCACCGTCCAATCTTTCTCGGTGTCCAAGCCAGTGGGTTTCACGACGGGGAGCTGCTGGCTCTCAGGCCTGCATCCCTCCAGGGCTGGGAGCCGCCGGCTCACATGGGCTTCCCTTTCGAGGTCCGTCTGAGGTCTCTCCTGCCAAAAGCCTCTGACTTCCCTCTGTGCTTGGCTATATCTGTGTTTTAATTCCATATTTCTTTTCCTCTAGTTATCCCTCTCCCACATTCTTCTGGCTGCCTAAGAATACAGAAAAAAAAACGGGCAGTCTAGAATTGGGCGTGATGTCAGGGAAGAGTTACTAAGGCCGAGGACTTTGAAGGCAGCGTCAAAGAGAGAGAGATCCCATCAGGTTTGGGTAGAGGTACCTGGAGAAGACTGAAAAACTAGCATTTGAGATGAACTTCCAAGATGGGTAAAATTCTGGAGACAGAATGTGGTGGGGAGGGTACTTCTAGAAGAACTGGCATGATCAAAGGCCCAGGAGCTGGGGACATATGTGGGGACAAGGCAGGTTCAGCCTGGCAGGAGTGTGGGGGCACAGAGGGAGCAAAGGCTGTGGCTGATGGTGAAGGGGTCTGCAGCAGGCTCTCAGGACAGGAAGCAGGCCTGGTGCTTTGTCACCAACCCCATCTGTCATCACCCCAATCTGCCATCCCCCGGGGTTCACGGAGGCCCCCACACCTGGCATCCAACTCCAGGCTGGGCAGACAGCACAGAGAACTGTTCATGAACAAGAGCAGCTCAACGTCAAACACAAGAAAAAAGTTTTCTTTTAAAAAATAATAGTTATTGAATGACCGTCCACATAAATACACTTGAAATGAGTGTTGCATCTTCACTCCAGCTTATCACAGGGCTCTCCGATGACAGTCCTCCGACAAACACTGTTAGAAGAGCACTGAGAGAACCAGGCTGCAGCGGCCAGGCCTCGGAAGGGGCCTGACGTGCTCATCACCTTGAACCCCATTCAAGACACCACATTTTCTAAACTCTCAGGGAGGAAAAAGGATAGATACAAATACTTCAGAAAACGTAACAAAAATGAACCCCTTTCTCTTGGGCTGTCCGTTTACTGTTCACCACTCCCTCCCTCCCATTAATCGCGTCTCTAACCCAGGTGTTCTTAAGCAGGTGTGTTCATGAGAGTCACCTGTGGTATGGAGACACACCTGTCTGGGACAATCCCGGGAGACCACGGGGCGATTCCAGGGTCGCGCCCTGGCGTGTGCCTTCTAACACACCAGACACTGCCACCTGCCACCCTACTCACTCACTCGCGCATATCCTGGGCCCCCACCTTGTGCTGCGCGCCCCATGTTGCCTGGGGGTTGGCAGGCATGACCGTTCAATGCGCAACCGGCAGGACTCCGCAGTGTGCCAAGTATTATGGCAGAAGCTGGGGGAGACGGGAGGCTCCGGGGTGCACGCGGCAGACAACACATTCACCACGTCTCCAGCAAAGCCTTCAGAGCCGCCCACCCGGCCCCTTTTAGGACAGCACTTCCCGCCCCCACGACGCCAGTGGGGCTCCAGCTGAGATCCGAGTCAGCTGGCAAGCCTCCCACTCTCCGCACACCCAGGCTGCGTTAAGCCGCAGTCGGGGGTGGGAGCCAGGCACCCGCACTTTAAACTCCCCGAGACTCCGAGAGACAGCTAAGGCTGACAAAGAGGCTACCGAGCTGGTTCCTGAGAGGAGACAAACGTCCTCTCTGCTTTTCAAACCCAGCCTGGAGGGAGGCCTGCTCAGCCAGGAGAGCCCAGGTTCGCGGTCCCGGATCCCTCCCCTGGGAGCCGGTGGAGCAAGTCTGCGCAGTGGAAGCGGGTCAGCTGCCACGTCCTTCCTGATGAGGGGCTGAGCTGCCTCCTGATGGGGGAGAGATTACGGTGGGCGCAGGCAAGACTCTAACCGCTCCGGGCAAATAATTAAACTAGAACAAACATCTAGTTTAATTGTTAAACTAGATACCGTCCTCTGATAACAGCTCACTCATCTCGTTCATTTTGCTATGTGATGCACATTAGACTTAACCTAATTTTACCGCTGAGGAAGCTCAGGGTTAGAGCTTAGGTTAGGGGCCCCAGTCACTCTGCTGGTAATTGCAAAGTCAAAATGAGCACCTGAATGCCAACACCTGGAATGTCCACATTTTTGCTCAGGAAGAAAAATGGGGGCCACTGAATAAGATGCGTCCTCATTTTGAAAGCCCTACATATTCTCTGTACCTTTATGTTCAGCTGTTTCTTTTGTAAATTTTTTCCAAGTAACCATTAGCTACAATAAAGTATTAGCAACCCCCATGCTTGAATTAACATGAATTTTGTTGACTTATTTTTACATCTTTTATACACTGTATCATTATTGATTATAACTACTAATTACTTAATTCCTACTATGTCCCAGGCCTTCTACACTCAGGCCTCTTCATTCATTGTCTCAAATCCTAGGCTCGGAGAGGGTGAATAACTTGCTCCTGTTCGTGCTTTTTCCGTAACCTCACGGCCGAACAGTCCCCAGCGGGGCCACCCTCACACTCGCTGCCGGACAGAGGCGGGGGCAGGCGCCAGGGGAAGGTGGGTCACTGACTCTCAGGCGGAGCGTCCCCAGGTTGAACCGGAAAACCTCTCTCTTCAGGCAGGCTGTTAGGGTGTGCACGTTATTCATATTGTAACTGCACGTAACACCCAATTTCAGGTAGAAATGGCTTTTCTGACCAGGCCCTGGGATAAACCACTTTCCAAGTTATGAAACATGAAGAGTCAGAGTTCCAAACAGCAGGCTTACAGAGAAGGTTTTGGAACACAACTCAGCTGTAGGCTGGGCACCAAGTGCTCTGAAGCGAAGGTCTTACAGGAGTGCTTTTACCTACTTACTGGGGGCTGGATTCTTGTTTCAGGATTAGCCAATACCACTGCTTGTCTTCCCCATTACAGGTCATATCAATTCGCAACTGCATTTATAAAACAGTAGTTCAAAATCCAGAGAAACCTGTCTCCAGAGATATTTCAGGAGGAATGATCTGCACTGCTTAGTGGATGCTGCAACCCTTACACAGCCTGTTGCAACCGATAAGCAATCACAGCAACCCTGTCAATCCCGTTCTGCAAACAGGAAACTGGATAAATGGGCATTTTCCAAGTTGACTTACAGAGCTGCAGACATTGACATATTTTTCCATCTGTATCAAGAGTCCTGAAAACCTTCTAAAAGACCTAAAATGATAATAAAATCAACTCTGAAACTCAAGAACCAATCACAATATAAAAGCGTAAAGGTGGTCAGACCCTTCCTTTCTCCTAAATGAGACGCTTCCCCACGAGGTAAAGAGACGCTGTGAAGGCCAGGTACCTTCCCAGGCATGAGCGGAACTGACCCATCGGCGGCTAGCGGGACACACGCCGCGCGTGTGCGCAGATCCACATGTTCTGCCCACTACCACTCGGGACCAAGGGCACCCACGTTGAAGACTGGGGGTCAGGGATGAATCCAGATTTTTGCTGTTGCGCTACCTCAAGGTCGGTGGGGATGGGGGTGTCGGTGGAGAGAACCGCAGGCTCTTGGGCGTCTCCACAACCTGCGCCCTCAGCCGCTCGGGGAGCCGGGCCCAGGAATCTGCATTTTCCCCGGCTCCCCAGGGGACGCCCCCGCACGCCGAAGCCCGAGGCGGGCAAGCGGCGGGCGGAAGACCCGGGGCCCGCGACTCCCGGAGCTGATGGGGCGCCGGCACCGCCGGGCTGGCCGGGAGCGCGGGCCTCGGCGCGCAGGACCCCGGGGCCGCCCCGCCGCCCGCGCTCCCGCGGCCGCGCCCGGGTCACGGCTCGAGGGGCGAGGGGCCGGCGAGGCCCCGACCACGCGCGGCCCCAACCCGGGCCCCGGTCAGCGGCTCCCCTCCCGCCGCCCCGAGCGCGCGGACGAGGACGCGGGCACCCCGGGGGGCCGCGGCGCCACTACCTGAGCGCGGCCGCGGGCCCGGGTCGCGGGACGCGGATCCCGGGCTTCAGGGCCGAGAGGAGGAGCCGCAGCCGCCGCGCGCCCCGGCCGCCCAGCGCCGCCGCCATGGTTCCTGGGCGGGTCCGCGCTAGGAGCACGCATGCGCAGGGTCTCCCGGCCGCCTGCGTCCGCCCCGCCCCGCCCCTAACGCGCCTGCGCCGTGCCCGCGGGCCTCCCTGGGCCCGCCCCGCCGCCCCGCCGCCCCGCCGCCCCGCCGCCCCGCCGCCCCGCCGCCCCGCCGCCCCGCCGCCCCGCCCCTAACGCGCCTGCGCCGAGCCCGCGGGCCTCCCTGGGCCCGCCCCGCCGCCCCGCCGCCCCGCCCCTAACGCGCCTGCGCCGAGCCCGCGGGCCTCCCTGGGCCCGCCCCGCCGCCCCGCCGCCCCGCCCCTAACGCGCCTGCGCCGAGCCCGCGGGCCTCCCTGGGCCCGCCCCGCCGCCCCGCCGCCCCGCCCCGCCGCCCCGCCCCGCCCCGCCCCACCGCCCCGCGCACGCCTGCGCCGAGCCCGCCGGCCGCCCTCGTGCGCCCGCGCGTCTCGCTGGTCCCTGACAGGCTCCTGGGGCGCTCGAGGCCGCGGGCGGTGGAGGCTGCGCGCCCCATGCGCGTCTCCCCGGCGCTGGCGTTTCTCCTTCCGATCGCGTGGCTCGCTCCTCTCAGGGCGGACGCGGTCCCCGCGGCCGAAGACTGCGCGGGAGAGATCCGCCCCTTCCGCGGTCGCGGCGCGGCCTCCCTGACCGGAGACAGCGCCCGGGCCCGGCTGCGCGTCCGGCGGCTCCCTCGCGTCCCGGGAGCCGGCGCCCCGCGCTGGCCCGGGCGTCCTGCGCCCTGTCGCTGCCCTGCGGCCCGGGGCGGCACGGCCGTCTCCTGCGCGGGAGGAGGGAGGCGCGCGGGACGTTCCGTCTCCTGCGGTCTGACGTCCAGAATCTGCGGTGGGGTCGCTAGTTCCTTACTTTGTCCTGAAATGGGGATGGTGATTCCTTGTCATAGAGGATGAGGGTTAAAAATAACTGCACAGCTTTCACACCAGGTCCCCTGCTGCTGAGCAGAAATGGGGTCGCTGGGGTCCTAGGCTGTCGGTGTCCCCCTTTGTAAGTGCACCCTTGAGAAGTCGCTCTGTGTATAAAACGACTGTGTCGCTGAAAAAATAACCACTATTTTTCAGAGTCACAGATGTAGAAAACAGTCTTATGGTTGGGGGGGAGGGATAAATGGGGAGATTGGGGTCGACATGTACACACGATTCTACGTAAAACAGATAACAAGGACCCACCACAGAGCACAGGGAACTCTACTCCGTACTCTGTAATGGCCTCTATGGGAAAAGAATCTTAGAAAGAAAGGATATCCGTGTATGTATAACTGAGTCACTTTGCGGTACCCCTGAAACTAACACAACGTTGTAAATCAACTACACTCCAATAAAAATTAATTTAAAAAATACCTACTGTTTTTTGTGCCAGGCACCTTGTGATGCATTATTTTAGTTTAATCCTCACATCAACCTTATGTACTGTTCCCTATTTACAGATGAGGAAACTGAGGCTAAGAGAAGTTAGGAAGCTGGCCCCAGGTATACAGCTAGAGCTGCAGAGGGGAATTTAACCCTGCTCGATTTCAGAACCCTGGGCCTGGATTATATCATAGAACTAGTCCTTCAGTGATCTCTTTGCAATCAGATGCTTCTAAAAACCTTGACCATAAAGACCTATTTTTATTTAATGATTGTTGTAATTAGAAAAACTTTTTAAAATAAACACATTAAAATGTACATCAAAATACTGCTTAAAATGTTTTGTGAGAAATAACTCCTTTTCTTGTTGCTGAAGATCTAACTTCATATTATGGACCCAAAGCAAAGGTCATCACCGTAGCAACAAGTGGAGACACTGCTGAACAGGATGTGGGGCCTGGAAGTGGGTCTTACTTACAAGCATCAACCTTAGGGTCTGAATACCTTTCTCGGAGCCAAGAATGGATTCTCGTGTTGTAGTCTGTGTTGTCTCATTTAGCTGGTTTCTGCCCAAGACTAGTGTTTCTGTGGTGCTTGCACCATGTATTGAAACTCTTCAGATATAAATTTGGCCCTTTTCAGCCAAGTTTTTAGAGAGTAGGGGCTGAAGGAAGGGCCTCTGAGCCAGCTCTGAAGGACAGCAGTGCTGCAGGCTCACGGGGCAGTGGGAGTTTCATCCTGAAAGCCAAAATGCAATGTCCAGAAGCTCCTCTTTTATCACCACCTTCCCCTCTCCTGCCAGTAGCAGGGGTGAAAAAGAAATGCCAACCCACGTGGTACAGTCACAGTGGAGAATCTCAGACTGTTTCATTTATACAAATACATCATTTCAGTGGCTTATATTTCAGGCACAAAATTTTGTATTAAAAAGTCCATTAAAAACACCTTTTTGCCTCTGAACATGGATCATGCGACCTCTTTGGAATTTAGAGAATTCAGAAGAGAGGTACAAGGGATGCACTGAGGAAAGAAACCATCCAGCCCCCGCAGCAAGCCTGGGGCTGTTTCCCTCCAGTTTTCCTTTTGGGCCATGTGACCCAACACTGTGTGGCAGCTCAGCAGCGAGCCTGGACATGAGTGGGGAAGAAAACAGGTTCACTGCTTTATAGCAGTGCTGTCTTCAGCTAGGGCAGGTTTGCCCCTCCAGGGAACATCTGGCAATATCCAGAGAGAGTTCTGTTTGCCACAACTAGGGATGGGAGGAGGGGGAGAACAGCACTACTGGCATCTCGTGGGGAGAGGCCAGGGTTGCTTCCAAACACCCTACAGTGCACAGGATGCCCCCACGACAAAGAATCATCCGGCCCGAGACGCCAATGATGCCAAGGTTGAGAAGTTTTGCTTGGCCGCACCACGTCAGTGGTTGTGTGTGTGTCTGCTGGGACTGGAGGAGATTTAGAATCAGAACCAACGATACTGTTATTGACCCACCAAACACTAGAATCCGTTCTGGCAGCCAGCGGACCGCACTGCACCCTTGTCTGCCTGCCTGCCTGCCTGCCTGCCTCCAGGGAGGGCTGAGCACAGGGGCACACCCCCTCCGTCCAGCAAAGTGCTGCCAGCAATGCCGGGCGACGTGGCCACGCCCGTCTTCCAGCCCTCGAGTTCCTTCACTCGTTCTTGATCTCAGGCGGGCTCGGAAAGGTTGCGTGCTAAAGGCACAACTAGCAGACTCTGCAGGTGTCCTTTTTCGGCCTAGCTCACAGAAAAAAAAAAAAAAATTTCCACAGTACCCTGGGGGAAACTGAGGAAGCTGCTCAACAGTAACCTGCCCTGGGGCTCCCGCCGCAGCCAGGGCTGAAGAGACGGCTATTCCCTGCGCACCTGCTCCCTCTTCAGGGCATGCAGGTTGGAAACATACATAAAGTGTCAGAATGCTTGGAAAGAACCTTTGTACGCGTCGGTCACCGTTAGTGGCAGTTCCGTGCAACGACAGCCTGGGCAAGTCTGCCACCTGTGTCCCCTGTCCCCTGTTTTACCCCCTTCTTCGTCCTCCTTGAGTTCCTTTCCGTTAATTCACACAGTGAAGACTGCATATGATTCTTAAAGTCTGTAGTGACTCGTACAGAATTTGATCCCGAAGTTAAAACAGACTCGACAATTTTGGAATGAACTGTGATACAAAGAAATCCCATTTGGTGAGAACTTAGCATTTTATGGGACTTTGGTTGTAACAGGAGCCCATGTGGAGGAGACACTGCAGAATTAGATAGCTGATTTAGTTTAGATTCTCTGAATTTCTTTTTTCCTTTGCTCCCACAAAACTCCAAGAAACTGAATGAACAGCATCACCGAAGGTTATGGACCAATCTGAAAGAAAACGATTTTCCTCAAATCTCTCTTCCTTTCAAAACCCAATTAGGCTTTTCTGATTGGGCCTTGGCCCTGAATAGGTCTCCCTGGATAGTGGGCTGTTTGCTGCAGGTTCCGTTTCCCATCCTCGCGCTGTGAGAGGCAGGAAGTGATCTTTTCGCACACACAGAACCCACGTCAGGAGGAAAGGATTCCGAGCGGTCCGAGGCAGTGGGCTTCCCACGGGCTTAGCTCTGGCTGAGGCGGATCAAGCAGTTGAGCAGGTCCTTCCTGGAGCACTGGTAGAGCGCGAAGGCCAGCTTCCCCACGGTGGCCCCCTTGCTGCCTTCCCGCATCAGCCACTTCTGGAGCATCTGGTAGACCTTCTCCCTTAGTCCATCTCGCTCGTAGTCATGGTCAATTTCATCAATCTGAGATTCAGAGAAGCCCAGCTTGCGGGCACACTTTTTCCAGTGCTTTCCCAGATTTTCCCGCACCGGGTCCAGGTGTTTATCGGTCACACTCGTGGAATTATCTGCCGAGTGGAGAAGAAAGAAGGCGTCAAGCTAGCTTCAGAGACCTGCATGAGTGAAGAGTACGGGAGGCGCTGAAAAAGAGGCCTCTTCACGGGCCGGCTGCTGGCTCCTCGGATGGGACCCTTCCCGTCTGCCAGCCCAGGTGCAGGAACCTCTTCCTCCCGGGAGGGGCGGCTCCGAGCCACAGCTTAGAGAACAAAGCCCCTCTGGCTGAGAGGCTGTTCTGTACACCCTAAGCCACAGCCCTTGTTTATATTACACCTTCCTGATGTAAAGGGGGAAAACACTATTTTTGTTCCTTTTGGGCATTTTCTGCTTATATCTGGCCAGAATTAAGGTCACTCAACTCAGGATACCCTTCACCCAAGAGTTCGCTTTCCTCTTTTTTTTTTTTTTTAAGAACTTTTATTGAGATACAGTTAGCATACCATAAACTGCATATATTTAGAGTGTACTATTTGGTATCCCAATCTCCCAACTCATTCCCCCCCAACCCTCCCTGCTTTCCCCACGTGGTGTCCATATGTTTGTTCTGTACATCTGTGTCTCTATTTCTGCCTTGCAAACTGGCTGATGTGTGCCATTTTTCTATATTCCACATATATGTGTTAATATATGATATTTGTTTTTCTCTTTCTGAAGAGTTTGCTTTCCTCTTAATCAAGGAAACGGAGACCACCGCGTGTGAGCTGGTTTGATTGCACTGCCTTGCCCTGTCTTTCAATGGATGAGGTGTTTGGGGGCTCATCCCTCCCCCACCCCAAGCGCTGTCCTCTTTTCTCCTATAGCCATAACCTCTCTCTTTCTACTGGTTCCTTCTTCTCAGGCTTTCATAAAAATAATAGAACGAAGCAAAATGAAAGTACAAAACCAGCACCACACCAAAAACAAGCCATATTCCTTGATCCTCATCTGACCTCAGTAAGCTGAACATAAGGAAGAGACACCTCATTTCCCCCCAGCTCCCCACAAGGCAGCTTCCGCCATCACCACTGGACGTCAGCCGTCCAAAATTTTGTCAATACTTCGCCAGAAGAGGGACCCTGGGTTTAATCAGATTCTCAAAGGTACCCGTCACCCCAACAGTTAGGAAACTCTGCTCTAGTATTTTAAAGACTAGTCTTCAAATGGGTTAGACCAGGGATTATCACACCATGGCCCACGGGCTAAACCCGGCCCACTGCTTGTTTTCATAAACAAAGTTTTATTCGAACACAGCCATGACCATTCGTGTACGCACTGTCTGTAGCTGCTGTTGTCCTACAGTGTCAACTGAGAAGCTGCGACAGAGACCTCAGGGCCAGTGAAGCCTAAAACATTTATTATCTGGCCCTTGATTTTAAAAAAATTGCCAATGCTGGGGTTAATTAGAAAGCTGGGTTCTTTTTTTCTGTGTGTGGTGGAGGAAAGTAAGGTATTTACTGCAGGGCTGAGTAAGGAGAACAGCCAGCTAATGAGAAAGCTGGGTTCTTAAACCCCATTGCTTTGGCCTCACGACTGCTCTTCCCAGTCTGTGTTTTGGGATTAGTGTTACAAGGCTGGGTGGTGGAACCCCATAAGAGAAAGCTCTTAACGTTTCCTATGCAAGTGCAGTGGAGGGCACAGTCTTCTATCTTTTCCAGAATCCCCTCTGAGGAGGACCTGAGGGAGCTGCTGCTCCTAGGTCTAGGTGGTAGTATGATGGGACGATGATGGTGATGAGTTTAACACTTCTATAGATCTCACTACGTGCCAGGCAGTGCATGAAGCTCTTTTATTCCCACTGACTCGTTTAACTTTCACAGCAAATCCATGAATTAGATATTCTAATTATCTCCACGGTAAACATAAATAAGTTACAAAGAAATTATATGGAAATTATAGAGCTATTTTAGAAAGGAAAGATAGGGCACTTACAGGAAGAATAATCAGAGAAATATTAGGTGAGTAAGAAAGTTCAAGGTTACCATACGATGGGTCCTTCAAGGGCATCTTACCGAAGATATCTTGGTACTTAGAAGCTGGCTCTTCTTTCAAGTTCACGTACATGCTGTCCACTAATGATGAACCCATTCCTCCAATGTCCATATAATTATTGTCTCCAATCTGAATGCCAGAACTGTTGTATATGGTATATTTCATAGACTCATCTGATTAGAGAGAAACACACAGGTAAGTACATCTAGACCGAAAGCAAGAGAAAAAGGTACTACATGGTAAAGGGGCAGGGCTTTACTGCAAATGCTTAAGTTGCTTATTCTATGCGACCCTTTGAAATTTTCTTCTTTAAAAAGCAGATGAATGGATAAACAGAATGAGGTCCATCCATACAATGGAACGTTATTCAGCCTTAAAAAGGAAGGAAATTCTGACACAGGCTGTAACATGGAGGAACCTTGAGGACACTGTGCTCAGTGAAGTAAGCCAGTCACAAAAGGGCAAACAATGATTCCACTTATATGAGGTCCCTAGAGTCATCAACTTCATAGAGACAGAATGTGGACGGCTGCTGCCAGGGGCTGGGGGAGGAAGGAGAATGGGGAGTTATGGTCTGGTGGGTGCAGTTTCCGTTTGGGAAGAGGAAAGAGCTCTGGAGGTGGACGGTGGTGAGAGGTGCCCAACAATGTGGTTTTCATGACAAACGGCCGGCTTCGGCCTGCATGAGATGAGAAATGGAAGTACCCAAGACTTATTCCTTACCTTCAGAAAATGGCAAGCAAGCGAAAGAACGCGAGCAGATACCTTCACTACATCAGAGCCTGGACAGAGCGGGGCTCCCGAGCTGCGGGCTGGTGCAGAAGGTGCCCGCCACACACAAGGACCTGTGAGCCAGTGCCTGTGGCAGCTGCAGTGACTCCCACCCAAACAGAGCCCAGGCCGAGTGGCCTGCTGGAGGCTATTCCAGGGTGGCGAGGTGCGTCTGGCAGCTGAAGACGCCAAACAACCTGTCCTTTGTCACCTCACACTGTGCGACAGAGCGAATGGCTGCTTTATTTTCAGGAAAATTTAAAAAATAGAATAGTGTGCCTGAAAGGCCTGTTACCTCTTGATGGCAAGGAGCTGAATGGAATGGTGGGTGTGTTTCCCAGCAGGTTGGTCTCAGGCACTGGAGTTTTATACAGGCTTGGCCTGTGGCCTGGATTTCGCCCATACCAAACTCCTGGACCTGCGGCGCCCAGATCCAGTGGTCTTGCTCCAAAAGTGAATGGCCTACATGATCCGTTGCTCCAGTACAGTACCTGGGGCTGGCTGGTCAGCCCTGTCGGTTGCTGTGCTGCGTTACTGCAATTGGTCGCGCCGGAGTAAGTGAGGCCTTTTAGCCCTGGGTTCTGAGCGTTCTCATAAGGTGTCTGCTTTGCAAAAGGGTCATGGGAGACCCTCCGCCTCCTCTCCTCCTCTCTGCTGTAAGCCACGTTTGGCCTGGGCTGCTCTTCTCTCTGCCTGTCCATGCGGCTGCCATACAGGTGGTAGTGGGCCTCCTCCTCGAGTTTCCCGAGCAGGCGGAGGTCGTCCTCCTCCTGCTGGTACTCTGGGGCAGGAGCAAACCAGGAGTCCTCCACAGGACCCATCCCGAAGCCCTGTGAACTATGCAGCGAACCGGGCTGTTCTGTGGCTGAAAAGAAACGAATCAGCGTCGGAAAGAGTCTTGTGAAACATTAAGAACTGAAACAAAACCTGAGCACCATCATGAATCCTTGGAGTAGCACACTGAAAACTTTGAGAACAAATAAAAAGTGTTTACAGGCGGTCTTCCTCCTGCGAGTTCCATAGGTAGGAAGCCGTCGTCCCTGCCTGGCAGTGTGAGAGCACGGGAGTTCTACCCAAGCAGCAGAAAAGGGGGTGTTGCAGGAATGACCAAGGAAGAGGGGCCTGTGTCAGAGCAGAGAAGGTGTCCCCTTGGTGGGACGCAGGCTGGGAAGGAGGAACCGCAGCAGCCCTGTGCTAAGCACTTCCATAGAGTCTTGCATTCTTTAAAAGCCCTGTAAGAGGAGGAGCAATTATTATCACAACGATGGACGAGGCTTACAAGAAGGTAAGTAATGTGCCCCAGAACAGAGAGCTGATGAGTGGCTTCAGTAGCGTATACTCAGCTTTCCCTTCTGTTATAACAAAAAAAGTATCCCTGCTTGAATCTGAGAGCAACCTCTCCGCATGTACCCTGGACCCAGTCCCATCCCGGACCTTCTCAAGGAACTTTGCTCCCACAAATGTTCCTATCTTTTTCCTGAGCTTTCACTTCCTCCCTATCAAATGTATCAGGCCTCTTGTGTTTAGGATACTTTATGATTCTGGTGAACATGTTGTCACCTAATATTTCAAATATATGTATCTTAACTCTGAATATGTTAGAAATTCCTTTAAGGCAGGTGTTAAATTTTATAGCTTCTTCTGTCTCTCAATATACTTGTAAATAGAATTTTAGACAGCAGAGTGAGTGAATGAGCAAACAAACAAGTGAATACACAGATTTTCAACCACAGTATAAGTTACCTGAATTTGACCTGCTTGGAGATACTGCTACGCAGTCAATTTGGAGGGACAGCATCCTCTTCACGACTTCACTCTGGTCCGGATACTCTTTCTAAAATTGAGAGCATGAAGACATACTTCAGTAAGCAGCAGAAAATACTGGGTTGGCAAAAAAGTTCCAGAAAATTGTTATAAGAAGAACGAATTTTTCAGAAGCTAGGAACGTCACATAGCTCTTACAAGCAGTAAATATTTTTTACTGAAATAAGCTTTTTTCCCCTAAATAGCCAAAACAATCTTAAAAAAGAACAAAGTTGGAGGGCTCACCCTTCCTAATTTCAAAACTCACTACACAGCTACAGTCATCAAAACAGTATGGTACTGGCCTAAGGAAAGACACACAGACCAATGGAATATCATGAACCCAGAAAGAAACCCTTGCATATATGGCCAGTTGATTTCTTACTTTTATTTTTATTTATTTATTTAGGCCACATAGCACGTGGGATCCTGTTTCCCCAGCCAGGGACTGAACTCTTGCCCCCTTCAGTGGAAGTACCGAGTCTTAACCACTGGACCCCCAGGGAAGTCCCCGGCCAACTGATTTTTGACAAAGGGGCCAAGATCATTCAATGGGGGAACACTGGTATCTACATGTAAAAGAATGAAGTTAGAGCCTTACCTTTCAACATACACAAACATATATAAAAATTAACTCAAATGGATCAAATACCTAAGCTTAAGAGATAAAACGACATAACTATAAGAAAACGGGGGAAAGCTTCATAACTTTGGATTTGACCATGATTTCTTGAATCTAACACCAAAAGCACAAGAAACAAAATAAAAATAGGTAACTGGACTACAACAAAATTAAAATCTTCTGTACATCAAAGGACACTATCAAGAGAGAGAAAAAACAACCCACAGAATAGGGGAAAATTTTGTAAATCATATAAATATAAGGGATGAATAGCCAGACTATATAAAGAATTCCTGTAATTCAACAACAAAAAACAAACATCCTACTTTAAAAACAGGCAAAGGACTTGAATAGGTATTTCTCCAAAGGAGATATACAGATGGCCAAGAAACACATGAAAAGATGCTCAACATCATTACTCAAAGAGAAATGCAAATCAAAACCACCATTCATCAGAATGGCTATTATCAAAACAAAACAGAAATCCCAGAAAATGAAAGGTGTCAGTGAGAAGGGAGAGAAATCGGGACCCGTGTGGATTGATGGTGGGGATGTAAAATGGGGTCGATGTTATGCGAAACAGTCTGATGGTTTCTCAAATGGTTAACAGATAATTATTGTACAATCCAGCAGCTCCACTGCTAGGTATATACCCAAAACAATTGAAAGCGGGGACTCAAAAAGATATTTGTACACCGATGTTCACAGCAGCATTATTCATTATAGACAAAAGGTGGAAACAACTCAAGTGTCCATCAACAGATGAATGAATAATCAAAATGGGACACATACGTACCACAGAATATTATTCAGCCTTAAAAGGAATGTAGTTCTGATACCTGGTACACAACGGATGAACCTTGAACACATTACGCTAAGGGAAATATGCTAGACACAAAAAAGACAGATATTGTATGATCCCTCGTCTGGGAGGCACCTAGACTAGTCAAATGCATAGAGACAGAAAACAGAACAGAGGCTACCAGCGGTGGGGCAGAGGGAGGAACGGGGAGTTGCTGTCTGGGACAGAGAGTTTCTGTTTGGATGGTAAAAATGCACATGGATACTGGTCGCGGTGGCACAACACTGAGTGTGCTTAATGCCACTGAATCGTATACTTAAAAAGGGGTTAAGATGGTAAATTTTATGTTATGTATATCTGACTACAATAAAAAAAAAGAAAAAACTTTTTCCCCGATGGAAGTGATAATACTCAATATTCCCTCGTATGCGTGCACCACATCTGCTTTATCCATCCACCTGTCG
Organism: Hippopotamus amphibius kiboko; assembly: GCF_030028045.1. Taxonomy (NCBI): domain Eukaryota; kingdom Metazoa; phylum Chordata; class Mammalia; order Artiodactyla; family Hippopotamidae; genus Hippopotamus; species Hippopotamus amphibius. Next base: position 2,045,802 of record NC_080196.1, on the reverse strand, counting down.
TCGGACGTTTGGGCTGTGTCCACGTCCTGCCTACTGTAAACAGTGCTGCAATGAACAGGCGGTGCAAACCTGTGTTGTTCAAGGGTCAATGTACTTAAAGCTGTTATCGCGTTCCTGGTAAAATGAAACTTTTATCATTATGAAATAGTCCTGATTGCTGCAGTAAAGCTTTTTTGCCTTAGTGACTATCTTTCCTGATGTCCTTTTGATTACTTTCTTGGTTTGCATTGGATACCTCTCTTTTATAGGGTAGGTACCCCTCAGAAGTCTGGCAATTCTTGACTGTCTGATTGTGTATGTGTGTGTGTAGCTTAAAATCTCTGTCTGCCTGCCTGCTGTATTTACTGTAGCCTCCCTTTCATGACTACAGCAGTATGTTGCTGTGAGACTGATGCCAACAGCTTGTTTCCTGAGTGTGTGAGAGGCGAGGTCGCTGTTCCTCTTTGCTGATGGGCCTCTGACTTGCCTCTCTGACCCAGCCACCAGACTCACTGCTCTGGTCCTGGGCACAGGCTGCTCCCATCTGCTGCTCAGCACGAGGAATCAGGGGGAGGAGCCAACGTTTACACCTGACACGACCATGGCCCCCAATGACAACGCCTGCCAAGGTCCCACGTGACCATCTGCTGTTTCTACACACTGGCCCCAGACCTCCTCGTCCAGTACTTCTTGAGCACTAGGTTTGGGTGTGCCTTTTAAAACTTGTTTCTTGTTATATGTCTCAATGGATATAATTCTGTTGGCTTTTCATCCTTCAAGAATTCCTCAAAATGACTGATCCACCTATGGTACTTTCCATCCTATTCCAGTAATCTTGTGCTTTTGTTTTCATATCGCTAGATTTATTTTCTTTCATTTCATTAGTTCTGACAGGGGAATGGGTCTGGTATGCCAACTCAATGATATCTGCATAAAACTGCTCATTTTGTTTTTTTGTGGTTACCAAACTAGGTTACCTCAAATCTCAGTAATAAAGTATAATGCTTTGGTTTTCATGGTGACAACATATATGCTTTAATATGTTAACACTGTGAGCACCTATGTTACCTACCTTTAAACTCTTCACATCCTCCTCTACGTGTTCTTCTAATTGATTTGAATAGAAAGGCCTAAATTTTTCTTCAATGTCTATAGATAAAAAAAAATAGTACTTTAAATTTCTTAAGTATTTTCTAAAATAAAATTAAAAATTAGCCGTCTATTATTTTTGAATTACTTACCTTAATCTGTGGGCAAAGCAGTAAAATATAAATTTAAACACCAAATCACTGACGTTCATAAAGAGACTAAGAAGATTAAGTATTGTGCAGACAGAACAAGGGACAGAATATCACTGGAAGCCAAGGGCTCCTGCCTAATAGTCTGTAGTTTCTTGGCAGCACAACGCCCTACCTAATACACGTTAATTTCCAAATGAAAAAGGATGGGTGGACTCCTTGTTTCTGTCCCTTTGGCATCAGAGTTATTATAGGATGGAATACTCAGAATAAAGATTTGGTATAAAGTTAGCACTGTTAGCCTTAAAAGAAAAGGGTAACTTCCACTTTTGGGAGGATGGAATAGACATACCTCTCCTTATTTCTCCCACTAAGTACAACAAGAACCCCTATACGTTATATTATATATAAAACAAACATAAGGAGACTCTGAAAGGAGGAGAGACAAAGGCAGACAAGCTAGGGACTCTGGGATCTGAGGAGAGACATGGCAGTGAGCTTACTGGATTTTTTTTTTTTTTTTGCCGCACAGATCTCAGATTTGGACCTGAAGAAGCTGGCAACCCGACAAAAAAAGCCCAGTGAAAGCCTGTTCTTTCTGGCCAGAGGGCGAAGCAAGGGGCAGCCTAGCACGACAGAGCGGTTCGTCAGTAAGCACCCTGCAGCCACGTGCCACAGACAAACCTGTGACTCCATCTCCCACCCCGCCAGGAGACCCTGAGTGGGGAGCTGGGACTGCCACCCTCAGAAGACAGTCACAGGGCGCTCCAACACCGCACCAGGGTGACGTCAGAGAAGGCCACACAGGAGGCCAGAGCACTCCTCCTGGCCAGGCGGTGATGAGCCCTCCCTGCTGCCGTGTCGGTGGACAACAAGGGCAGACTGCCCGTGCCTCCTCACCCTGCAGTGGGGAGGTGCTCCCTCCCCCTCCCAGCGGGGAACGAACAGAAGAGGCCGTGGGTGCGGCGGGACCTTCACATCCGTCGCGGTGTCAACAGAGGCCGTGCGGACTCCACTGGAACCCTCAACCTGGACCAGCAGTGGTGAGGAGCCTCCCGCTTCATGTGTCAAAAGGGCCTGGGGGGAACCTGGACGTCCTTCCAGCTCGCACTAACATGGAGACAGTCACCCTTTCTGTGTCAAAGCCATGTCAGGAAGAGCCAGCTAAAAACAGAAGGCTTACAGAAGATCCAGTATCTCATAACATAGTAAGAAAATGTACAAGTTTCAATAAAAAAGCATTCATCATACTGAGACCCAGTAAGGTCACACACTGAATGACAAAAGACAACAGATGCCAACACCCAGGTGACAGAGGTGTTAGGATTATACATCAAAGATTTTTAAACAGCCATGATAAAAATGCTTCAATAAGCAATCATGCATAAGCTTGAAACAAATGAAAACATGGAAAGCATCGATAAAGATGTAGAAGAAGATGTAGAGAACGGACTTGAGGACACGGGCTGGGGGCAAAGGGGAAGCTGGGATGAAGTGAGAGAATAGCATTGACATATATACACCACCAAACGTAAAATAGACAGCTAGTGGGAAGCTGCTGTGTAACACAAGGAGATCAACTCGATGATGGGTGATGACTTAGTGGAGTGGGATAAGGGAGGGTGGGAAGGATATATGTATCGCCGGAGGGAGGGGATATAGGGATACATGTGTAAACACAGCTGATTCACTTCATTGTACAGCAGAAACTGGCACAACAGTGTGAAGCAATTATACTCCAATAAAGAGCTTAAAAAAAAAAGTAGAAGATATGAAAGAAATTTCAATGAAATTTTAGAACTGAAAAATAAAATAAGCCAAATAAAAAGCTCAGTGGGTGAACTCTACCACAGAATGGAGGAGAAAGAGGAAAGTCAGTGAAATGGAAAACAGAACAATAAAAATGAATGGAAATTCTAGCCAGTGCAATAAAGCAAGAAAAGGAAAAAAAAACCAAACAGATCAGAAAGGAATAAATAAAACTGTCTCTATTTGGAGACAACATGAAAATCCAAAAAAATCTCCCAAAAACCTCCTAGAATCAATCAGTGAGTTCAACAAGGTTACAGGATATAAGACTAACATACAAAAAATCAACTCTATTTCTATATCCTAGCAATGAACAAATGACCACCTAAGTTAAAAATACAAACTACTGGTCTTCCCTGGTGGTTAAGAATCCGCCTGCCAATGCAGGGGACATGGGTTCGAGCCCAGGTCTGGGAAGATCCCACATGCTGCAGATCAACTAAGCCCACGCACCACAACTACTGAGCCTGTGCTCTAGAGCCCATGAGCCACAACTACTGAAGTCTGCGCACCTATAGTCCGTGCTCTAGAAGAGAAGCCACTGCAATTTGAAGCCCACACACCACAACAAAGAGTAGCCCCTGCTCTCCACAACTAGAGAAAGCCTGTATGCAGCAATGAAGACCCAATGCAGCCAAACATAAAATAAAATTAAAAAATACAAACTACTTATAACTGCTGAAAAACAAGGAACTGTATATATAGGACTTGTATGCTAAGAACTATACAACACTGATAAAGGAAATCAAAGACAATCTAAAAAAAATGGAGAAATATTGTGTTCATGGATTAGAAGACTCAAGACAGTAAAGATGTCAATTCTCCCCAAATGGATATACAGGTTTAACACAATTCCTATCAAAATCCCAGTAAGATTTTTTTATTTTTAGATATAGACAAGATTTTTCTAAATTTTATACGGAAAGACAGGAACTAAAGTGTTTAAAATAATTTTTTAAATGAAGAAAAAAGTGGAGGAAATCAGTCTGCCCAGTTTCAAGAACTTGCCATCACTAGAGTAATTACGACTGTAGGTACTGGAACAGGGACAGATGCGTCAGTTAATGGACCAGAACACAGAAACCCAGAAACAGACACACACAAACATCCCAACTGATTTCTGACAGAGGAGAAAAAACAATGTAAGGGGAAAAAGGCATCCTTTCAACAAATGGTGTTGGAACAAGGCAGAAAAAAAAAAAGCGAACGTCAACCTAAGTCTCACACCGTATACAAAAATTAACTCAAAATGGATCATGGTATTTTCCCAATAAGATATAAATCAAATAACTGACAAGAAAGACAACCAAATATTTAGTTCTGTGCTATCATTCTTTTGTTAGCAATAATGAATTCCCAGTTTGGCAGTTTCTTAAAACAAACAAACAAAAAACTAAACATGAAACTACCATATGACATAGCTATTTCACTCCTGGGTATTTATTCCAGAGAAATAAACACTTATATTCACACAAAACCCTGTAACATGAATATTTACAGCAGCTTCAGTCCTATAAAAGAGCAACAGGAGGGAGCCTGGGGGTGATGGAAGTATCTGTCTGTGCCAGTGTCAGGAGAAGAGGTACACGGATGTGACAAACATCCGTGTCCCAGTCCCTCTCCTTCCCCTCCTCCTGCTGGCCCAATCCAGATGCCAAATCACATTTCCAGAGATGCCAGCTTCACAAGGGGAGAGAAACGAAGCAAAAGAAGCTAAGAAACAAGAAGGCCATGGAAGCAACCCCAGCATCCACCACCAAATGAACAGATGGACAAAGTGTGGTCTGCGTACCACAGAGAACCACTCGGCAGTGAAAAGGGTGGAGATTCTGACACAGGCTGCAACACGGATGAGCCCTGAAGACACTGTGCGCAGTGAAACAAGCCAGTCACACAGTCAGGACAAGTGCTGCAGGATTCCACTTATATGAGGTACCCAGAGTAGCCAGATTCACAGATACAACAGAATGACGGGGGAGAGGAGCTGGGGGGTTACTGTTTAACGGACACTGTCTCAGTGAGGGAAGATGAGAAAGTGTTGGAGACGGACTGTGGTGATGGGTGCAAACATTGTGAACGTACTGAAATGCCACTGGACTGTACACCTAAAAATGGTTAAAATGGTAAATGATGTCAGGAATATTTTTAACATAATTTTTAAAAATTTAATTATGGGAAAAAACCCCCACAAAGAAACAAGAGGACCTTCTATGCCCTCATACTTTAGGGAGGGATGGCGACTTTTCATCGAACGAAGTGTTTGGAATCTAGAAAATCAGTCTGAAATCACAAGTGGAGCACACTTTTCTGAAAACTCAAAGCCACTTCCTGTCAGCGTCTGGCTAGGAAGGCCACCACGTGGGAGACACGGAAGACGTTCTCACCAGCGAACGTCGGCCGGTCTTCTGGGTTCACCGCCCAGCACTGCTCCATGATGGCGATGACCTCCCGCGGGCAGTGCTCGATGATGTCCTCCACGTCCGGCCTGTTCCCAGACCTGATGCACACTATCAGCTGCTGCTCACAGATAGCATCTAAAACAAAGAGGAACTTCAGTCTGCTCCTGCTCCTCTCAGGCAGGGGTGACAGGAGCTGGACAGAGCCACTGATCGCTCTCTGCCAGGGTACGCTTTCGGTGCAGCTGCCGCAACCGGTAGGCGCAGGATGGCCCTGGGACAGCAAGCTGATGTGTTCCCCTGCAGAGACGACCAAACAGCAGTTTATAGTGTCTGCAGACGAAAGACAGAATCCACAGCAAAGCTGACTCCTGGCAGAACAAACGGAACATGTGAATAAAGCCAATGCCACAGTCCAGATTTTAATGCAAAGACAAAATATGGGACAGCGCTTGCCTTGAAGGAGCTCAGTTTAATAGGAGTGACTTACAACACAGAGTGGTAACGGCTATTCGAGAAGTAAGTACAAAGGGTTCTGGTACCATGACCATGACTGGAAGGTCAGAGCAGGCTTTGTTGAGTCCAGAAAAATAAGCAGGAATTATCCAGGTAAAGAAGTGGGAAGGAGGACTCGGGGAGGAGGATTTCAGGCCAGGAAAGCAGGATATGAATAGACGGTAAGCTGCAGAGATCACGAAGCATCCGAGAAATTACGAACAGTTCAGTGTAACTGGGCTTAGTGACGAGGGGAAGCGAGGGGAGGAATAAGGTCCGAGAGAGAAACAAAGGCCAAATCAGAAAGGGCCCTCTACTCTACCCCGAGGAACCTGAACTTCATCCTGAACGTCAAGGGTGTCTTGGCAGGACTTTAAACAGATGAGTGAGATGGTTCGATCTGCCTTTCAGGACGACTGGTTTGGCTGCAGTGTGAACGGCAGGCGGCATGAGGAGGCTGCCACAGAAATACAGAGGCTTTGACCTAAGAGGGCCTGTGGCGATGGAGTGAAGGGGATGTATCTTGAGTCAGATACACTTTGAGTTCATAGTTTGTTTGTTTGTTTGTTGGTTTGTTTTTCCAGCCACACCTCGAGGCTTGTAGGATCTTAGTCCCCAGCCAGGGACTGAACCCGGGCCCTCAGTGGTGAACTCGCAGAGTCCTAACCACGGGACTGACCGCTAGGGAATTCCCGAACTCATAGGTTTGGATGTGTGATTAGATGCGGGAGATGAGAGGCAGGGTTGAGTCTGGGATGCCTCAGGGTTCAGGCTGGACCGCTCGGTGGGTGGGTGGAGATGCCATTTTCTGAACATAAGAGCAAAGCTGTGCCACAGCCGAAAATCAAACAAACAAACAAACAAATAGCTAGCAAAGCTGAGTGAGCTGCTAGGACAGTGTGGAGAAGATGGACTTGGTTCTGGGGGACGCTGCTCTGGTACGTGGACTGGGTTTGACTAACAGTGGACATCCAGGCCAGAGCTGGAGATTTGGGAGGTGTCGGCAAAGAGGTGATGGTTAACCTTGGGAGCTGATGATCCCCGTGGAAGAATGGCAGGACAATGTCCATTGGTTTAGGTACTTAACAAACTGAAGAATGGCTACTTATGGATGGATCCATGTCCCTTTCATCTTTATATTCTCAATTCCAAGTAAAGTGCCTGCAGTAAGTACTAAAAAGAAACAATTCCTGAAGGAAGCAGCTAGTGGACTCGTGAGCCTACGGAGTGTGTGCCCTGCAAGAGGACCCTCGTAGGCCGAAGCAGCGGGCTGTCCTGTCCGGGAGGGTTCCAGGAGGTTGCAGCACCTCCCAAGCTCAGACGTGTTATCAAGGCTCCTGTCCGTCCTGTGATCCCTGACTCCTGAACTGTGATTACTCGTGCATTCAACAAACACCTCCTGAGCACCTACTATGTTCCAGCACTGTGTGTGCAGACCCTGTGGACAGAGCAGTGAAGGGACTGGATGTGGTCCTGGCCCTCGGGGAGCTTACAGTCCAGTGGGTAAGATAACGTTAAAAGAGCAAACACTGATAAACAGTCTCAGCCGACGTGACCGAGGCCGCTGTTCCACTGAGCCACTCTGATCGGTACCCAGACCCCACCGCCCCGCCCATCCTTACTCTCGTACGGCTCCTTGTTGGCAAAGATGGCCCAGAGCACGATGGCGAAGCTGAACACGTCCGACTTCTCCGAGGGCCGCGAGTTGACGTCGTTCAGGTGCTCGGGAGCCATGTAGTGGAGGGTGCCGCCGTTCTTCTTCTTCGCGGCGCTGTCCACTTCCCTGTGCTCGCGGCGCTCCTCTTTCGTCAGCTTGCTCCACGTCTTAAAGGAAGCCACGCCGAGATCAGCTATCTGCAACAGAGCAAACCAGCGGGATTGTTGAAGGCTATACGCAAGACAGGTTTGTCTTTAAATGTGGGGCTTCTCCAGTAGATGTGAGGTACAGTAACATCTCCAGAAATGGCTGCACTAGGCAGGTTTAAAACAGCTACTCCTGAACAGGCTGGTAGAAACTGCATGTCCTCCGGCCTCTGGAGAATCTCCTTTAAGAGATGTCTGTGTGAAATTCTGGTATTTCAGTTCTTATGCAATAAAACCTGGGGGTGGGGGGGGATGGGGGGGAGAAAAGCAGAAGATGTTTCTGAGATGAACCACAACAAAACATGTTCGTTCTAATTCCTCATTTATTCTGCATGTATTTTCCAATTATTTCTGTGGCTAGGAAAAAACCAGGTACTTTCTTCTCAGCAGGTTTGTATAGCAGGTGGTACCGCACCTTCTATTTTCCCCAAAGGTGTCCGGAAGCCCACGGATGCCAATTTCCGAGGATCCCAAAGGCACACGGAGGATAAGGACTGCGGAGCTACCTGTTCTGAGTTGGGAGCCTGAACCTAAGAGAAAAAGGCATGAGAAGGAGGGAAAAACAGACAAAAAAGCAAAGAAAAAATACCAAGGTCAGACAAAGAACAGAGAGGGAGGTGGCAGGGCAACATGACAGAACGATACAGTTAAGAAATCAGAGGTGACAGTTTCACTTTTGCCTCCAGGAATCCAAGCATTTGGGGATTATTTCTGGCATGTGATGATCTAAAATCCTCAAGTTCTAACCCAGAACACAAGAGATAAGTTACTAATGTAAAGCAGAACCTTCTTTCACAGACATAAGAATAAAAATCCCCGTCCAGGACTAGAACAGAGATTAGAAGCGGAATCTTCTGGGAAAGGGATGCCTGTGTAAGCAGTTCCTGAGTCCTCCCCCAGACCCCACTTCCCCTTTCGGGTGCTTGAGCTCAATGCCTGTCGCCAGAGCCAGCTAGATGGGATACTCCACCTAGTTAACGCTTGCTCTTGTGTGAACAAGAGAAAAATCCCTTCCCCTTCTTCCTTTTACTACAGTGGAAAGAGAGTTTACGCAAGGAAACTGACTTTTTAAAAAGATGAAAGTAAATGAATAAATAAAAAATATCAACTCCATCACGTCTGTATCTTTCTTTCCATTCCTTGGTAGAGCTTTTTGGTGCCACGGTTATCAGTTATAAGCCAAGCTAGCGCTTCTTTTAGCATATATCATGTTTGAAAGTGGATTTACAGTGCACAATTAAAACTAAAATCACCCCAATCCTCCAGAAGCCTCAATTACGGTTTACCTTAATGTGAAAGTTGCCATCAACGAGGATATTTTCTGGCTTGAGGTCCTTGTGTATTACACCTTCTCCGTGTAAGTAGCACATTCCTTCAATGGTCTCCATAATTATCCTTCCTTTCACAGAGAGAGGGATGCTGATCTAAAATGAGTGAGAGTAAGTCCATGAAATGGAAAGGTAGATTCTCGGTCACTCTCACAACTATACTCCAGTTATATGAATATCAATGTTAATATAGATGATTCCAGTTTCTATTAAAGCAATTAACATTAGTTTTGCTTAACACTGAAAAACACAAATTCTCACTCTGTGTGTGTGTATGTGTGTGTGTGTATGTGTGTGTGTGTGTATGCAGTGCCTAGCTTACAAAAGGCTGTTTCCTAAAAATGTATGTGTATGTTAGTTGTTGATAAACAAGAAAAAACTTTAAATGATGGGAGTTAGATGTCCAGGTCAACCCCCCAAACATCTTAAGTCATCATGTGGCTACCGTATTAGTAGCCTGATCACCAACATAAAAAAAAAAAAAGCCAGAGATTCTGCCTTTTTCCTTGGTATACCTTTGGATTTAGGAAAAAATTATGAGCATGCAAAGTAGATCCCCTTCTTTTCCCTCTTCCTGTTTCTCTCCCGTACATCCTCCTGAATTTCTTCTTAAGCCTCAACTGGCACACTTTATCTTAGCCTGATCCTGCAGAATGTCTCCGGTCCCAAACGATTTATCTCCCAATCAAAATCCCTACTTGCTTCAAGGATCATATCTCATTTGGGGAAGAGCAATCTGCTCAAGTTACAATACAACCTCTAAGTGACTATCTTTACCCTTCCCCACAGCTATCTGTGAGATCTGTCCGGCTTAATAGGAATTGGAAAACTGACATAGCCTCAGGCAGCTGGGGGGTGGGGGGTTGAAGAAGACGGGGGTAACATCTGCTTAAGGACAGTCCTAGCCCCGCCCCGCCCCCCCACGCAATCTCTGCCATGCCCACCCCGCCTCCGTGCCCACCCCGCCTCCGTGCCCACCCCACCTCCGTGCCCACCTCGCCTCCCGTTCCTTCCCTCATGCCCTTTCCCCTGCCTGGAACGCTGACTTGTCCCCAGTTCTCTGTTTGTCTGTCAGACTCCCACTCCAGCCTCCTCCTTGTGGAATCCCTGCCCAACCATCCCATGCTGGGGAGAGAGCCCCTCCTCTGCGGTCCCACAGCTCGCTGTGAGGGTGCCTATCAAAATACCAGCGCACCAGACAGTCACCTCCTGGCCTGTCCCATTACGCGCCTGTGTCACACTTGCTGTTGCTTCCTGAGCAAAGAGCACAAGGCCTTGCTCTTAACAGGTGCATACACTTTCGAAAATGCTTTAAAGTTATTTGTCTTTGGTAAACAATATTAGTCTTCCTGTTCTAGACCTTCCTTATCCAGCATTGTTATTCTAATGTTCTATATTTAACCTATAAGTTTCTTCAATGGCATCAAAATGCAATCACTAATGTTCCATCTTCTCATACAGTCATTTACAGTGTACATCTTCTAATCAATCAACCCACCCATCTTTAACTGTAATCCAGTATGCACACACCCCACATCAGACCATCCTGCTTTCGGAAGACAGTGCCTGCCTCTGAACTGTGGGTCTGTGAGTGGCTGACAAAAGCCACCTATAACCCTGAGATCTAGAGAGGACCCTCCACGGGAGGGATGGACACCTGTCTGCAGGTGCTGAGTGGAGGGCAGGGCCACCTTCTGAGCACGGAAGGTCAAGGAAGATTTAACGAGAGGCTGACCAGACATCCAGAACATCCAGCCACGCACCAAGGATGCTTCCGCACCAAGGCGGCGGCGGGCGGTGCGCACGGGCGGTACCTGGGCCTTGAGCACGTGCATGAGGTTGCCCTTCTCCATGTACTCCATCACCAGCGAGTAGTTCCCGTCCTCCATGATGACGCCCAGCAGCTTCACCACGCGGCTGTGCCGCAGCCGGCGCATCATCCTGCCCTCCTCCAGGAGCGCCTCGTTGTACCTGGGGCAGGGGGTGGGGCTCAGACCCGCAGAGGCGGCCCTGCTCCCCGCCCGCCCGGCGGAGGCGTGCGCGCCGCGGCGCATCACCCCCGCAGCGCAACACCCCCGCGTCCACCCCGGTGCACGCGCCGGGCTCCTCCACACGCAGGCCGCGGGCTCCGGGAGGCAGAGCGGTTTCTCGGCCGCTCGATATTCCTCCTCCCCAGGGACCCGCAGCAACAGCTCGGGAGGTGTTAACACGGAGGCAGGACGCAACGCAACGCAAGCGCACAGCAGCACCGACGTGCGGCCGGGAAAAGGGCTGCGCGGGCAGCCTCGCTCATCACCGCTCCGGCGAGCACAGAGGGGGGCAGGCCACCAACTGCCTTCCAGAGAGGGTTCCCGCAACCTCTAACTCGTGCACCAGCTTTGTGTCCCCATACTTGGGGCTGGTCCTCTCCAGCACCGAAGCAAGGGCAGCCGTCCCTCCTCCCGCTCCCTCCCATCCTCTATCCATCGCCCCCTCCGTGGCCCTCGATCTCCTTCCCTTCCTCTCGTTCCTCCTCTTCAGTTTTCTTCCACCATTTCCCAGCTCTCAGCTCTTCCCTAGCCAGCCTCGGAACCCTCATGAGCGATGCAGGGATGTTAATATCCGCCCTGCAGGGTTCTCTGACATAAAGGCCGGGTGTTGACCCCTGCACCCCGTCGGTCTCATTCGAAAGCCAGTGCTGCCTGTACCCACGGCCCTGGCCAGTCACGGGGCCCACCCGCTTCTGCCCCAACTCACTCGGTGCGCTTGGGGCCCGTGTACACCTTCTTCAGGATCACCAGTCCGTGGGACCTGTGTAAACACAGAGACACCTTTCCGAAGCCCCCACTGTCCAGGTCCTCCTGCTCCAGGAAGTCAGCGGAGTTCATCTTAATGTCATCCAAGGACATGTTTGCTTTCCTTCCCAATACCCAGAACGCTCGGAAAATACACAACTTTTTCTCTCCCTCAGAGCAGTGCCCTGTGAAGAAGATAGAAGAGGACATGTCAGTGCAAAAACGTCATTATTCAAAAAATGTACGCAACGCTCCACCACGCGCTTGGTGTGCTTTTATTTTTTGAAGGTAGATTTATAGTCTCTAAGATGAACGTTTTTCATATTTCCAGAAATGACAGAAGACCACAATTTTTCTTCCCGACTTTCATTTCTACTAACATGAAAGGTTAGAAAACTTTAAAAAACTTTAAAAACTCTTTAAAAACTTTAAAAAGCGACAAAGGACCCATATGTAGTGGGTAACATAATACACACAACTATTCAAACGCATAGCTAGGCTCTGCAGGAAGGAAAAGCCCTCCAGGGACCGAAAACAAACAGTGTGTGGGGCAGGGGCCACGTGACAGCTGCTGTGGACTGAGCGTTTGTGTGCTCCCCAGATTCGTATGTTGAAGCCCAAGCTCCAATGTGATAGTATTAGGAGGAGGTGAGCCCTCTGGGAGGTGATCAGGCCATGAAGGAGGCCTCATGAACGCCATAAGTGTCCTTACAAAAGACATGAGAGGGCGTCCCTGGTGGCGCAGTGGTTGAGAATCTGCCTGCCAGTGCAGGGGACACGGGTTCCAGCCCCGGTCTGGGAAGATCCCACATGCCTTGGAGCAACGAAGCCCGTGCGCCACAACGACTGAGCCTGTGTTCTAGAACCCGTGAGCCACAACTATGGAGCCCACGTGTCGCAACGAGTTAAGCCCGCGTGCCTAGAGCCCGTGCTCCGCAACAAGAGAAGCCACCATACTGGGAAGCCTGCACAACGAAGAGTGGCCCCTATTCACCGCAACTAGAGAAAGTCCACGCGCAGCAATCAAGACCCAACACAGCCAATAAATAAAGTTAATTAATTAAGACATTAAAAAGACACGAGAGAGCTTGCTTCCTCTCCTCTCTCCCTCTCTCTCTCCACCATGTGAAGATACAATGAGAGAATGGCCGGCCGTCTGCAAACCAGGAAGCGGGTCCTCACTAGACACTGGATGCTTTGATTCGGGGCTTCCAGCCTCTAGAACTGTGAGAAATGAATGCCTGTGGTTTAAGCCACCCAGTCTATGGTAATTGGTTACAGCAGCCGAACTAAGACAGAGGCCCCGTGGGGCACCACCAACCTCGACATCCAAAGTTCAGGGTTTAAAACCTGCCAGGAGCTGAGCTCAGGACATGCAAGAAAAGAGGGCTGGAACAAAGACTCCTGCCTTAACACGGCACTTCTCAGTGTGCTACCCTACCCCACAAACAAAGGATGGACTACAAAAAAAGCAGTCCACTAGCAAAGGAACTTGCTTGTCTTAGACCGAGCTTGGGGTATAAAAAAAAAGTCTCCACGTGAATTCATAACCTTGGGCTTGTCTTCAAATACATCTGGGCTTTAAATTTATACTCCTCTTACCTCTTATGACCAGGATCCCCCAAATTAAGAAAGTGGTCACAGGCTGATGGCATCCCTGGGTTATAAGGCTAAAGCAAACAAAACACCCCCAAGCCAGAACAGACAGGATTCCCACAAATAAAGCCTAACTTAACATGAGCTCTCTTTCCAAAATTATAAAACACCGAAAAAAAAAAAAAAAGTTCACCATTAGCCAAACCCAGCATATACAACAGACAGCAGTATTAGGCACCAAAGAAGCTCAGGTAATTAAACTACTGAAGATCCTTAGAAATAAACAGGTTTAAAGTAATTATGAACAAAAGAAAAGGAATTTGAATAATACAAAGAGAAAAACGCGCTATCTAAAAAGAATAGGAAGATACGGACGAGGATTTGGAGACGCTGTACACAGGGCCATGAGGTGCGCGATACATCCAGTCTCAACATACAACTATCTGCTTCATCCATCTTCCCTCCTCTTTCATTCATTCATTTTTCCCAGACTGAAATGAAGGATAAACACCTTTGGGGACCAACATGCAATATCAGTGCACACCCACCAGGGAATCCGGAATTAAAAAGGCCACCACCACATGCAGTGAGCCGGAATTCTCACACACTGTTGGCAGGAACACAAAATGGTACGATCACCTGGAGAAAAGGTCTGGCAGTTTCTTATAAAACTAAACATACACCTATACTGTGACCAAGCAATTCCAATTCCAAGGGAAATGTAAACATATGTCCCCAAAGATGTGCGCAGCGTTCACGGCAACTTCACTCACGATCCCCAAAGCTGGCAACAGTCACCCATCGATAGAAGGATGGGAGAAAGCCCTGCGGTATGTCCACAGATGGACACTAATGATGACCCACTAATGCACACAACAGTGCGGAGGAGTAACAAAAACACTGTGCTGAGGCAGAGCAGGTACAAAAGGACCCAGAGTTTACCACTTTGTCTACAAGAAGTTCCAGAACAGTCAGACTCATCCGTGGTGGGCACTGGTTGCCCAGGGACAGAGTGAGGGAACTTTCTGGGGTGAAGGTAACGTTCTGTCATCTCAGGGGGGGTTTGGGTTACACAAGCAAAATCATCTGTCAATACCCAACAAATGTACACTAAAGAACTGCAGGCAAATTTTACATCTAAAAACATCAGCAAACATACTGGACTCGTTAGTGGTAGGCAGGCTGAAACATTTAGGGGTCCGTGTACTGATACCTGCAGTGTACCCTGCAGATGACAGACAGTCTGGTGGACAGAGAGAGGGTAAGTACGTGGATAATTATACGATAAAGCAAGAAGAGTAAAATGGTACAGATACTGCACATATGAGAGTTCACTGTAAAATCTTCCTTACTTTTTTGTTTCTATGTAATTTTAATTTTTTTCCCATACACCCCTCACCCAATTTCTCCTAACAGTACGTTTGTCTGTACTAAGAAACTATCATTGGTACGTCACCATTAACTAAACTCTCTGCTTTTTTCTGATTTTACCAGTTTTCCTGCTAATTTCCGTTTTTGCTCCAGGATCCAATCCAAGATATCACACTACATTCTGTAGCTCTTGTTTTTTTATTGTTTGTTTCTTTCTTTCTTACCTTGTGCCCCCCTCACCCATTTCTCCCACCCCACCCCAGCTCCCCACCTCTGCAAACCACCAATCTGTTGTCTGTATCTGTAAGCTTGTTTTTTGTTTCTTTAAATGTAAGAGTCCACATAGAAGCGAGATCATGCAGTATTTGCCTTTCCCTGTCTGCCTTATTTCACTCAGCACAATGCCCTCGAGGTCCTTCCATGTTGTTGCAAGTGGCAATATTTCATTCTTTTTACGGCTGAGTAATATTCCATTGCATGTACACACCACATCTTCTTTATCCACCCATCCGTCGATAGACACTTAGGTTGTTTCTGTATCTTGGCTATATAGTGCTGCAATGAACATAGGGATGCATATATCTTTTTAAGTGAGTGCTTTCATTTTCTTCAGATAAATACCCAGAAGTGGAATTGCTAGATCGTATGGTAGTTCTATTCTTAATTTTTTGAGGACCTTCTATACTGTTTTCCATAAAGCTGCACCAATTTACATTCCCACCAACAATGCACATGAGTTCCCTTTTCACCACATCCTCGCCAAAAGTGATTTCTTTTCTTTTTGATAACAGCCATTCTGAAGGTGTGAGGTGCTGTCTCACTGTGATTCTGACTTGCGTTTCCCTGATGACAGGGATGCTGAGCGCCACTGCGTGTGCCTCTTCACCATCTGGATGTCTTCTTTAGGAAAATGTCTATTCAGATATTCTGCCAATTTTTTAAACATTTTTGTTGTTGTTACTGAGTTGTGTGAGTTCTTTATATACTTTTTGATGACATCTCCTTATCAGATATATGATTTACAGATATTTTTTCCATTCAGTAGGCTACCTTCTTATCTTGTTGATAGTTTTCTTTGCTATGCAGCTTTTTAGTTTGATAGTCCCACTTGTTTATTTTTACTTTTGTTGCTTTTACTTTTGATATAAAATTTGAAAAATCATCACCAAGACCAAAGTCAAGGCGCTTACTGCCTATGTTTTCTTCTAGAAGATTTATGGTTTCAGGTCTTGCATTGAAAAGTGTAATCCATGTTGAGTCAATTATTGTGTATGGTGTAAAATAGTGATCCGGTGTAATTCTTTTGCATGTGGCTGTCCAATTTTCTCAACACCATTTACTGAAGAGACAGTCCTTTCCCCGCTGTGTACAGATCTTCCCCAACTTACAAGAGGGTTATGTCTTGATACACCCACTGTAAGCTGAAAATGCACTTAACACACCTAACCTACTAAACATCATAGCTTAGCCTAGCCTACCTTAAATGTGCTCAAAACACATTAGCCTACAGTTAAGCAGAATCATCTAACACAAAGCCTGTCTTATAATAAAGTGTTGAATATCTCTTGTAATTTACTGAATACTGTACTGAAAGTGAAAAAAAGAATGGCTGTATGGGTACAGAATGGCTGTAAATACACTGGCTGTTAACTCTCGTGACTGCATGGCTGATAGAGCTGTGGCTCTCTGCTGCTGCCCAGCATCATGAGAGAATTCCACACCACATACTGCTAGCCTGGGAAGAGAAAAAGATACAAATTCAAAGGATGATTTCTACTGAATGTATATCGCTTTTGCATCAGCATAAAGCTGAAAAATTATAAGTCAAACCATCATGAGTTGGGGACCATCTGTGTTCTTGGCTCCTTTGTAAGTTAATTGATCATATATGTGTGGGTTTATTTCTGAGCTATTCTGGTCCATTGATCTGTATGTGTGTTTATGCTGGTGCCACACTGTTTTGATTACTATAGCTTTCTAATACAGTTTGAAACTGGGAAGTGTGATATCCAGCTTTGTTCTTTCTCAAGATTGCTTTGATGACTTGGGGTCTTTTGTGGTTCCATAAAAAATTTCAGGATTATATGTTCAACTTCTATGAAAAAAATGTCACAGGAATTTTACAGGAACTGCACTGACCCTGTAAGTATGGACATTTTTTTTTTTTTTTTTTTTAATTTTTTGGCACACGGGCTTAGTTGCTCCGTGGCATGTGGGATCTTCCTGGAGCTGGGATCGAACCCATGACCTCTGCATTGGCAGATGGATTCTTAACCACTGCGCCACCTAGGAAGCCCCAAGTATGGACATTTTAATATTAATTCTCCCAATCCATGAGCATGGAATATTTCCATTTATTTGTGTCTTCTTCAATTTCTTTCCTTAGTATCTTATAGTTTTCAGTATACAAGTGTTTCACCTCCCTGGTTAAATTTATTCCTAGCTATTTTATTCTTTTTGATGCAATTATAATTAGGGTTTTAATTTCTTTTTCTGATAGCTCATTATTAGTATACAGAAATGCAAAATATTTTTTGTATACTGATTTTGTATCCTACAACAGGGGTTCCCAACTCCCCCCCCCCCCCCCCCCCCCCCCCCGCCGTCTGTGGACCAGACCGCACAGCAGGAGGTGAGCGGCAGGCAAAGGAGTGAAGCTTCATCTGTCGCGCCCCATCCTTCCCCATTGCTCGAATTACCGCCTGAACCTTCCCCCCATCCCCCCACCCTCTGTCCATGGAAAAGCTGTCCCTGGTACCAAAAAGGTTTGGGGACCACTGTCCTACAACATTGCTGAAATTGTTCGTTAGTTCTAACAGTTTTTTGATGGCGTTTTTAGAGTTTTCTACACATAACATCACACCAGCTGCAAACAGGGACAGCTTTATTTCTTCCTTTCCAATTTGTGTGCCTTTTCTTTTTGTTGCCTAAGTGTGCTGGCTAGGACTTCCAGTGCCACGTTAAGTAAAAATGGCAAGAGTGGGGATCCTGGCCTTGTAACTGAATTTTTTTTTTTTTGGTTTGGCCACGCAGCTTGTGGATCACAGTTCCCAGACCAGGGATTGTACCCTGGCCGTCAGCAGTGGGCGTGCAGAGTTCCAACCACTGGACAGCCAGGGAATTCCTGTCTTGTTCCTGATCTCACAGGAACAACTTTCCGTTTCTCACTGTTGAGTACGATGTTAGCTCCAAATGTAAAGTATTTTTAACTCTGCACTTTGAAATTTTTCTTAATGAAATGCTGAGGACAGGTGTTTTTTCTTCTTGTTGTTTTAAATACCTGAAGGCGTTTCTGAAAATGCCTATGCTGACAGCAGTGCTGTGCAGTGGCCTGCTGCAGTCTGGCTCAGATAACCAACCTTCTACATCCTGTACAAAGGTTTCAGTGGCCCCGCCACCCCAACAAAACTCACAGATCAGCACAGCAGATGACACTGTGAATCATCTTCCCATAATGTGAGCCGTTTCCCTATGGAAAGAAGCACATCTATGGGACAGAGACAGCGGTTGGGGGAGGCTGCCCAGATAAAGGGCATAAAGACGGAGGGGACAGGGGTGAGTCAGGGACTGAAGGTGAGGTACCAGAAACCATTACGACACTGCAAAGAGCACAGACTTTTTGCCCATATGAACTCTAGTTCTAATTTACCAGCCCTGTGTCTTGGGTAACTTAACATAAGCCTCAATTTCCTCATTTGCAAAAGGAAATAATAATGACTGCCTCACAAGACTGGTAAGGATTATGTAAGAAAAAATACGTGAAAACACACTTGTTGCCTGCTTTACGGTTCTGGTCTATGATTGGTTCACCCAGCCATGCCCTTCCATGTTCATCCTGTTTCCCAGGCTTTGAGAATATGAGTGTGCGACTGGGATCACTCTTCTCAGCAGCTCTCTATGGACCAGTCCTCGTGAGGGTGGAGTAGGGGAGACGGAATTATCTGTCCCACGCTCCCCTACGAGCCCTCTGAGGGCACATTCTTCTCCTGGCTAGAAGCTGCTCCTCTTTCGGGTCTCAGAAATGTCATTTCTTCAGGGACGCCATCCTGCATCTTCCCATCAGACATCCTCTATACTTCCCATAGCGCCCAGTGCTTCCCCTTTGAAACAGTTAAGGCAGCTACAACTTGGGAGTTATTTCAATTAAGCTCACAGAAGGCAGGAAACTGTCTATCTTATTCACTGTCTACAGTGCCCAGCACAGAACCTGACATACGGCAGTTGGTTATTAAATGCATAGTATTTTTTTTAACAAAGAACTATTTAATTGTCCAAAAATAAAGAATACAGTTGAATTACAGTACATTCATAAGATGTAATATTATACAGCCAATACATTAACAGGTAGATGGCTAGGTATACATGTAGATATATGTATAGGAAAAAAGACACAGCGAAAGACACTGAAATGTTAGCAAGGATATCTGGATGGTCAGGTGATTTTTACCTCTTCCTTACACTTTTACTACATTTTCCAACTTTTCTACAATACACATGAATTACCTCTATAATAAAATTTATTTTTTAAAAGGGAATGATTCCTTCCCTAAGTAGTACTTTATTCTAAGGAATCAAATCAGAGATGCTGATACTGATTACATACAAGGATGTTCCCGGTAACATTAGATAAAATATTAAAAGCACATAAACAACTGGCATATGCTGAATAAAGGAGAATACGTTATGCCCCATTCACAATATGAAATACATCCAGCAGTTTTCAAAAATGATATTACGTATGAATGTTTAGTGACATTAAAAAAGGCTTGCAGACAAAGTAAAGAAACAGGAAGGAATTATAACCATGCCTGAAATATGTCCATGCGGTATCAGGATTCAGCGGGATGAGGAGTTCTACTTCGACCCAGATCCTGTCTCCTCAGAGCTGCCAAGACCAACCATGACCTGCAGTGCCTCCTGCGAGGGGGATGGAGCTCAGGGGAGGGGCCTCCACGTGGGTCTGCCGCACTTTGTGAGGCTGACTCCTGACCCCAGCTGGTTCTCCTCAGTCTGCGGTTTGTTGGTTTAGTCTGGTCTTACCTAGCCTTATGCACTTT
This sequence comes from Hippopotamus amphibius kiboko, assembly GCF_030028045.1. NCBI lineage: Eukaryota > Metazoa > Chordata > Mammalia > Artiodactyla > Hippopotamidae > Hippopotamus > Hippopotamus amphibius. The sequence goes on along the minus strand of NC_080196.1, from coordinate 2,025,896 downwards.
TTTCATGGTTTCCAATGATTTCTTTTGTTTTTACTGTGTCTCGCCGCCCCCCCCCCCCGCCCCCGCCATTTCCCCATGAACGGTTTGACTTTATAAGCACTGAATGTCTTAGGAAAGACTTGTGAGTGACTTAGATACCCAAGAGTCACAAAAACACTGAATGCAGGCAGTAGAAAACCACACTATAAAGCCATGTTTCAGAGTAATTAATGAAGGCACACTAGTCTGTTATATCATCTTATGATTAATTTCACCAAAAAATGTAATTGTATCTATTTCAATGGGATTTCTTAATGTATTTTGCAAAAGTATATTTAATTCAGGGACTTAGGGAAGCAAATCTTTTCCACAGAAATTAATTGAAAATTCCAAGAAACTTCACAAATTATCTTCTAAGGCAGGGTAGGTCTATATATCAAAATATTCATATCTATATTCAGTTTTGTTTGTCAATTATACCTCAATAAAACTAGGGGAAAATACAAATTATTAACAATACGTAATACCAAAAAAACCAGGCAAAATTAATCTATGATATTAACAGTCAAGACAGTAGTTCCTATTAGGTGGAAGCAAGAAGGCAGTGAATGAGAAGAAGCAAAGGGGGTTCAGGAGTGATGGCAATGTCTTATTTCTTCTTAATGTTCACTTTGTGATACTTAACAGAGCTGAACCGTTATCCCTTGTGTATTTTCCCGTGTATGTTACACCTCTAAACAATTTAAAAACTTTAAAAAATTCATATTTACCTGTAAGTGGTAGAGGACTATTTTTTTCAATTTTTCAATAATGATCATACATAATGAATCTCACAGAAAATGCTGACTGCCTACCTATCACTGCCCCCCTCTTCCCTGCTAATAGAGCTCTGTTTTTACTCAGGTACCCAATGGGGATTTCTCAAGGTGCTTTGATTATAACTGCTGATGCTTTCCCCCAGATAAATAAGAGCTCTGAGCAATGAAGATCTAAATGAAGAGCAAGAGAGAAGACTGGAAGCGTTCAACCCAGTTATTAGGTACATTAGCACACTATGACCCTCTGAAGCACCAATTTACGTCGCTCCAATTTGCAAATAAAGAAACTAAAATTTGGAGTTTAATCATTCACCTAAAGTAACAGATCCTGGAACTGAGCCTTTATCTCTTCGCTCAAACTTCTGCTGTAAATTCACTAACACGTGCTACTTCTCTGGAGAGCAGACAATAACCTCTGTTAAAATCAGATGCAGAGACCTCATCGTACAGTCTTGCTCACCTATGCTAAATGAGCACGCTACAGTCAGAAACGCAGGGAACGTACAGACGAAACTTCAAACACACACGAAACTACGCGGCGCGAAATTCACACTCTGCAGGGTAACACGATCATTTCTGCCTGAGGATAACATCCGACCAAAGCGTGGGAAGCTCTGCGTTTGTTTCAAATTCTCAGACGATACCGGCGGCATTAACATGCTGTGGGTTAATAAGCACCCGGTAGTAATTGGCGATTTTGGAAATGGCTACTTAAGGATTTTTTTCTTAATTCTCATTAACGGCCACAATCCTGAAAGCACCACGTACCTCCGCCGCTGCGTACAGCTCAGACGGGCGAAAACGAAAACGAAAGCCGACCGTCATCGCAGTGTCACCGGCACTGACCCCTGCGGTGATGACACCCCCCCCAAACACCTGACACGAGGGTGGCCTCCACCTCCAGCGCCGTGGGTGACTGCGGCCCCCTCCGCGCTCGCACCCACCTGGCGGTCACGGAACCGGACCGGGCGCGCGGTCCCGCTGGGCAGCGCCGCGCCCCCGCCTCGGCTTCGCCCGCGCAGACCTGCGGAGAGGCCGGAGCGCACGGACGGCCCGCGGGCGCCTGCGGGGCGGGCGCGGCGCCGGGCGACCCTCGAGCGACGCGGAAACCGAGAGCCACCGGCCCCTGGGCGGGGTCGCGCCCCGCGCTCGGGAGAGAGGGCCGGGGCTCGTCGGCTCCCGAGCTCCGACGAGATCGCCAGCGCTGCGGAGGCGCGTGCCACGGGCCGCCGCAGACGCCTCCCGGGCGGACGGGGCCTCCCCTCGTCGCCGCGAGCCCTCCTGCCCCGCATCCCGCGGCGGCCCCAGCGCCCCCGCCAAGGGCCCCTCCGCAGGCCGGGCGCGCGAGGAGGCCCGGCCCGGGACGCCCGCGAGGAGCACGCACCGCTGAGGCTCACGACGGCGCAGGAAACCCGCCATCCCCGCCAACACAGCAGGGCCGGCCACGCCGCTGTCGCGCCCGAGGCAGGTCTCCGCCCGGGCCGCGGGGACCCTCACCCCCGGGCAGCTCGCAGCCCCGCGCCCGACTTCCGCGAACGCCGCGGGCCACGCCCGCCGGCCGCCCCGCCCCGCCCACCGCCCAGCCCGGGCGCCGGAAGCGGAAGCCGGAAGCCGGCCGGCGAGACGAGCCGCGGTCCCGCTGCCCTGCGCAGACGCACCGGAGGGTTCGCTTTCGCTTCCGCGGGACCCCTCCCGAGGCCCGAGCCGGGGGAGCGGAGAGGCGGGTGGGGCGGCCCGGAGTCGCTCCGACGACCGGCAGCCTCGCCGGCGCGGGGGGGGTGCCGCGCCCGACGGGGAGAGGGCGGGCGGCCGCCGGGGCGGGGCGGGCGGCCAGGAGGTGGGCCGGGGCCGGGCTCACCGCGCCCGGCTCTGCGGGCCCGCCGTCCGCCGCCTGCCGCCCAGCGGGTCGGTTCGCTCCGGCTCCGCTCGGAGGGGGCCCGCCCGACCCCGCGCTCCGGGACCCGCGCTCCGGGAGGCCGGTCCGGTGTCCGCGACGCCTGCGCGCCGACTGAAGGCGCTCGGCCGGCGGAGGGCGTGGACTGCGCGCCCCGCCTCCGCGTCCGCCCTGCCCCTGCCCTGTCCCTTTCCCGTCCCTGCCGCTGCCGCTGCCCCGGAGGAGGAGGAGGACGGCGAGAGCGCCCGCCCCGTGCCCGGCGGGGCCTCCTGGCCGCGTCTTAAGTCCCGGAGCTCCGCGGCTCTGCCGTGTTTCCCACCGGCTCGGGGGGCCGAGGGAAGCGAGGAGACCGCTCGCAGAAACCTCCCGGCGGGACAGGCGCGCCGTGGGCCCTGGGCCGCCTCCCCGGGGGGTTCCGAGCCCTGCGGTCAGCGGCGCTGGCACCTTAGGCAGCCGCCTGCCAGTCTTTCCCCTCCTGCACCTGCAGAGTGGGGGTCAGCTACTCTGTGGGGCTGCGGAGGACACACTGGGTATTTATTTTGCAGCCCAGTACAGTGAAGGCTGGGGAGTCTCAAGCAAAAGGGGAAATGCTTGCTGTAATGTTATGTTTAAAAGCTAGTTATATACATAGCATGATTATAGACTGTAAAAATATATCTACATCAAGAGAACGAGATGCCACAAACTAAGGGTATTTGCAAAAGGCATATCTGATAAAACTGCTATCCAAAATGTACTAAAAATGCAAGAAAAGGAAAAACGCAATTGAAAATGGGCAAAAGATCTCAACAGATAGCTCACCATTACAGACTGCAAATAAGCATATAAAAAGGTGCTCAATATTATAGGACATTAGGAAATTGTAAGTTTGAAAAACCAGTGAGGTACCACTACATAGTGTTGATCTAAAATAAACTGCCAACTATTTCTCCAGCAAAAACAGGTTTATTATGAAAAGAATTACAATTTGGGGTGTGCCGCCAAGGGAACCTGCAAGGCAAGTCTCCCAGCAAAAATTGAAAGGAAGCTGGGAGGGGTGTAGTAAAAAAAAGGAAAAAGAAGGAAAAAAAGTCCGTTGCTTTTCATTGGCTGAGTTGTTGCCGGGAGAGAAAAGGTCTGTGATATTGTCGCAGGGTGTAAGACTCCCCCTTCCCCGCTTCTGATCTCCCGACTTTTGAGTTTTCTGTTCTTTTTTGTTTTTTGTTTGTGTGTTTTTTACAGTTCCCTCTTTTGATTAAAATCTTTCTCTGAAAGCACCGGATCAAGCATGAGATATTTTTGGTGCCAGTGGCTTTTTGTGCCTCGATGCCAAGGGAGAACCTTTCCTGTGTACAGTCTCACATCAGAGGGAAAGTGCAGATTTCAAACCTATAGAGGTTACATTTAAGTAACGAGGAGGAGTAGCAGAGAGCACTGTGAGGCACTTTTCACCTAAAGTTCACATGTTACCAACATCATAGACCCTGGATATCATCTGAAGCATTCCGTCATCAAAGGCTTGGTGACAGACTACAATAGGCCTGGTCTGGATATTTTGGGAAAGTTGTCTCAAAAGATGTCAGCTGCTTCAGTTCTGGAAGATCTTTACTTTCAGCTCACCAGATGATGTGCATGTCTACTCAAGGTTTGGTGCTTCCTTTAAGTGTGTTACGTGAATCCAAGAGTCAATTCTGTGGAGTTTGGTGGCGTAAGGTTGGTTAGCAGTAGTTGATAGGGGGCCTTTCCAGCAAGGCTGAAGTGAGTTTTTCTGGAGGTATTGACTCCAGTAGATGAAATCTCTAGGTTGCAAGGTGTGACGCTTAAGTTCTTTTTCGGAGAGACTGAAAAGATTGCTCTACCAAAACAGTTATTTTTAATTGAAGTAATTAGGCCTTTACAATATTGGAATCTCTCTCCTTTTATCACTTCTGAATCAAAAGAGACAAGAGCCAAGTGCATTGGGTCTCCTGTCACTGTCTCAAAGGGTGAGAGTTTATGAATTTAAAAAGAACTAGGTCATGGGCTTCCTGGGTGGCGCAGTGGTTGAGAATCCGCCTGCCAATGCAGGGGACATGGGTTCGATCCCTGCTCCAGGAAGATTCCACATGCCGCGGAGCAAGTAAGCCCGTGCGCCACAAAAAAAAAAAAAAGAACTAGGTCAGTAATTCACTGGTGGTCCAGTGGTTAGGACTCTGTGCTTTCACTGCCAAGGGTGTGTATTCAATTCCTGGTTGGGGGGAATTAAGATCCTGCAAGCTGTGGGTGTAGCCTAAAAATAAAAACAAAATAAATTAAAAGGAGTAGATCTAAGATTTAGAACAACCAATGGCGATGCTTTTGACCAAAGTATTTGGAGGGCCTCTGCACATTTTGCCAATTGTGTCTTAACAGCATCATCAGTGCATTCAACTAAACCAGAGGATTGAGGGTGGTAAGTGCAGTGAAAGTGCTGTAAAACCAGCCATACAACACACACTTGTTGAAGTACCTCACCAGTAAAATGGGTTCCTTGATCACTACGAAGTTCAAGAGGAGTTTCCCAGATAGGGATAATCTTTTCCAAAAGGACTTTTACCACAAAGAGGGGTAGTAGTGTCTCTGCAAGGGAAGGCTTCAGTCCAGTGGGGAAACAGGCAGACTGACAAAAATATATCCTTGAGATGGAGGAAATTGTATGAAGTTTGTTTGCCAGACCCGGAATCGTCCATTAGGCAGTTTAAAATATCATTGAAGATGGGGTGGGCACTGCAAAGGCTGGTTAGAAGGCTGAAGGTGCCTAAAGCATTTGAATTTCTAACAGTCTGTTTTCCAACATCTTGGCTGTTTGCAATAATAGCAGAAACTAGGAGGGTTTTGGTTTCATTTAGAGGCCTTTGTTTGCTGCAGTTGACGATTAAGAATTTTGGCAGTCAAATAAAAATTAAAAAAAAATTTTTTTGGCAGTCTTCCTTTAAGGTAACTTATCTAGCGTGTGAGAGAGCTGGTGTGCCAGAGTAACTAAATCTGGAGTTGATAACAGTTTTCCAGTCTGTTGTGGTCCTTCTTAATAGAAGGGAGAGACTCCATTTCTGCCCATTAATAAACATAGAGTTAAAAGCTACCCCAGTGGAATCAACATCTGAAGGAAGATCAGAATTTTCTTTTAAAATAATCTGGAGATGATTCTAATAGTCATGAATAGGTTCAGCAGATTTTTGTGTGCAAGCCTGAATTTTGCTCCAATCAACAGCCTTTTGAAAAGCCCTAGGAATGGCCTGATGATGTCACCGAGTGCCTGGGCCTGATCATGTAATACATTAGTGGTCAGGTGTCGCAGTTATAAATCTAGATCCCTTTTGGGATTTTGCCAATTAGCAGCAAACCCAGTGCTGGGCCTGGCTGCACTGACAACATGTGAGCTAGCTGATACAAGCCAGAGAAACCAGGCTGACAAGTTTGAGTGACTATGCAGTTGCTCAGCAGATGTGTGAGGGTCTTCGGTTACTTTAGGAAAATCTTTGACTATGGCTCACAGTTCAGCATTAGCCCAGAAACTATAGGAAGTTAAGAGTTTAGCCTCTGGATTCTCAGAGGCTTAATTTTAAAGGGGCAGGTTCTGGTAAGTTCAGAAGAAAAGGGGACAACTGGCGAGAGAATTAGTATGGGGAAGCTGAGGGAATAGAGGAGGTGTAGGTGGCACAGAAGGGAAGGAGGAAGATGGCACTGGTGGTGGCCCTGGACATGAGGAGCAGAGGGAAAGATGGTGCCAGGGGTGGAGCCTGAGACAAAAAAGCCAAGGTAAAGAGCCTGAGGCTTTGGGAACCATTTTATCTTTCTTTTAATTGCTTATTTGCCTCAGTTAATCTTAAATTCTTATTTTGCAGAGAGGCAATTTTAGGCTCCTGATAATGTTTGGAAGTCTCAAAATACCTATTGAAATAGGCATTCTGTTCAGTTCTGGAGCTTTTTGAGCTATTGCAATGGATTTAAGGAAATTAAGTTTGGGGATTTCAAAAGTTTCCCCATAATGGCCATTGATATTCTAAATTGCCTTTGGTTAGGTCATTCCATGTAGTTATAAATGCATGTGAGGAAGGATCGTGGTTTTTAAACATACAATCAGCCAGAGAGTCCTTGTAAGGGGGCACTCTTAAAATATTTACACAACTGGGATCTAATTTCTTGGAGGTTTTCCTCTAGAGTAAAAGAATATTTTTCAAACACCTTAAACAGCTAATAGCTTAAACAGTTTAAACAGCTTAAATAGCTCAAGCAGCTCAAACAACCTGCATGCTTAATATCAGCCAGTTCTAAGGGAACAGCCAGGTTCTCAGCCCATTCCCACAGAATAGCCCCTATCCCAGAGGAGTGGGCCAAAGGTTGAACTGGCACAGTTCTAATAAAGCAGCCCCTTTTTCTGAAGGAACTGGCCAATGCAAGCCAGTTCCAGTGAAACTCTGATTTCAAAATCAGACCAAAGTGCCAATGAGTAATCACATACAGAACAAGGCCTTAACCATAAAGAAAAAACCCTAAAATAGATCCCAAATAAAGCATGGAGAGTATCAAAATACAAAGAGGGCAGAAGCTTGTATCCAGGAGAAAGACATACCTTGAAACTTATGGTCAACAAGAAAAGCAGTGAGTGACAGTGGGCTCAACTGTGGGTACTGCACCTGTTTAATCACCAGCCCTGGAGCCATTGGGAGTCTTCCTTGGTCCCCGTAAGGGCCACCAAGATGTTGACCTCAAACAGACAGACTGCCAGCTATTTATTTTCAGCAGTTGGTTCTAGGACAAAGGGATTTACACAGGCAAAGAATTAAGTTGGAGCCTACCTCACACCATATAAAAAATAAATTCAGAAAGGACCAACAACCTAAATATAAAAGCTAACAACTTATAAGCTAACATAAGAACATGTAAGAATAAATCATCGTGACCTTGAGTTTAGCAATGGATTCTTAGACATGACACCAAAAGCATGAGCAACAACAGAAAAGATTGCTTAGACGTCATCAAAATTAAAAACTGCATCAAAGAACAATATCAAGAAAGTGAAAAGACAACCTACAGAGTAGGAGAAGATATTTGCAAGTCATATATCTAATAAGTATTTAATATCCAGAATTTATCAGTCACTTCCACCACTCAACAGCTAGAAGACAGACAACACAATTATAACAAGGGCAAAGGACCTCAACAGACATTTCTCCAAAGAAGACACACAAATGGCCAGTATGCACACAGGAAGATGCTCAAAATTCTTAGCCATTAGGAAAATGCAAATCAAAACCGCAAGGAGATACCACTTCACACCTGCTTGGATGGTTATAATTAAAGAAATGAAAAGTAACACGTGTCGGCAAGGGTGTGAAGACATACACAGCCACTCGTATACCACTGTTCATTGCAGCTGTATTTACAATACCCAGAACAACTCGTGTCCATCAGTACAGGCGCGCATAAATGAAATGTGATCTATACATACATGGAATTTTATTGTCATAAAAAGGAATGAAGTTCCAATACCTGATACAATGCAGGTAAACCTTGTGAACATGATGCTAAGTGAAATAAAAGAACACAAAAGAACAGATACTGTATGATTCTATTTATCTGAATATCTAGAATAGGCAAATGCTTAGAGACAGAAAGTAGATTAGAGGCTATCCAAGGCTGAAGAGAAGGAGAATGCAGTTATTCCTTAATGGCTGCAGGATTTCTGTTTGAAGGTGATGAAAAAATTTCAAAATAGATACTGGTAATGATTGCACAACACTGTGAATGTGAGTAATGCCAACTGTTAAGTGGCATGAAGTCATCCCTCGGTATTTGTGGGATGGGTTCCAGGACCCATCGTGGGCACTAAAATCTGCAGGTGCTCGAGTCCCTCTATTAAGTGGCATGCATATAACCTACGCACATCCTCCTGTAGACTTTAAATCATCTGTAGACTATGCATAATATCTAACAGAATGTAAGTACTATATAAATCATTCCTGGCATGTGACAAATTCAAATTTTGCTTTTTGGAACTTTCTGGAACTGTTGGTTTTTTTTTTTTTTTTTTTGCTCCTGAATATTTTTATCCATGGTTGGTTGAACCTGTGGAGGCAGAACTTACAAAGGGCTGACTGTATATTTTATTATAGTTTTTAACCACAATAAGAATTAAAATCACTGAAGTCTTTTGGTGAGAATGTAAAATAGTCAACCACTTTGGTGGTTTCCTAAAAAGTTAAGCATGCACCTACTATTTGATTCAGTCATTCAACTTCTATGCATTTACCTAAGAGAAAAGAGAGCACATGTCCATAAAAATAAATGTACACAAATGCTCACAGGAACTTTATTTGTAGTGGCCCAAAGCTGGAATCAACCCAAGTGTCCACTGACATGTGAGTGAATAAACAAACTGTGGTGCAGTCACACAGTAGAATCCACTTAGCAATAAAAAGGATGACCTGTGCAGTGATATGGAGGAATCTCAACCTACTTATGTTGAGAGAGAGAATCCAAAGGGGGAAATACATGATTCCATTTACAAAACATTTAAGAAAATGCAAGCTCATCTGCAGTGACAGAAAGCAGGTCAGTGGTTTCCTGGTGATGAGGGGAAGGGAGGGACTGAGGTGAGGACTGCACAGGGGCACATGGGAACTTCTCAGAGGACGGGTATGTCCGTGACCCTGGCTTCGCGAGTGTGTACATGCGGTCGCTTATCAAAGTGTACACATAAAGTACATACTGTTTGTCTTACGTCAGTTATACCCCCAATAAAACTACTTCTTAAACTCCTGCCCCGAGAATTACATCTGACTTTTCATAAGAAATCATATAAGCAGAGAATGAAGTAAAATATGTACTTTTGAAAGACAAAACCCACCAACCTAGAATTCTACACCCATTGACACAATCCTTCAAACATGACGGAGAAATGAAAATGTTCTGAGAAACTGAGAATTTGTCATTAGTAGATGTGCCCTGTGGAAAATGTTAAAAGAAGTTCTCCAGAGAGAGGGAAAGTGATACAGGTCAGAAACTCAGGTCTACATAGAGGAAGGAAGAGTGTTAGAAAAAGAATAAATGAAGGTAAAATCACATCTGTTATAATTCTTATAATAAATAACTGTTCAGATTAATAATAGTAACAATGTATTCACCATACCATATGGATGGGTGAAATGAGTGGCAGCAATGTTGTAAGGGACTGGAAGGGAGAATTAGGAATACTCTGTTGCAAGGTATCTGCATTAGCTGTGAAGCAGTATAATGTTATTTGAAAGTAGATTTAGATTAGTCATAAATGTATATTGCAAACTCTAGGGCAATTATTTAAAATATTTTAAGAAGGCTTCCCTGGTGGCGCAGTGGTTAAGAATCTGCCTGCCAATGCAGAGGACACGGGTTCAAGCCCTGGTCCGGGAAGGTCCCACATGCCACAGAGCAACTAAGCCTGTGCACCGCAACTACTGAGCCCATGCGCTGCAACTACTGAAGCCCCTGTGCCTAGAGCCCGTGCTCCGCAACACGAGAAGCCACCACAATAAGCTGCACTGCAACCAAGAGTAGCCCCCACTCACCACAACGAGAGAAAGCCTGTGTGCAGCATCAAAGACCCAACATCGCCAAAAATAAATAAAATAAATCTTAAAAAAAATATTTTAAGAAATAAGTATAATTGATGGACCAAGAGAGAAAAAATGGAATTATGAAATGCTCAATTAAAACCAGAGAAAGACAAAAAAGAGGAAATTTTTTTTAAAAGAGAAAGAACAATTGCAAAAAATATAAAGTAGTTACAAACATGGCAGATATTAACTCTATTAATAGTCACTTTATATGTGAAAGGTCTAAATATACTAAATAAAAGACAATCAGGTGTATAATAAAACCGGGCCCAACTATATATTGTCTACAAGAATCCCACTTTAAATATAAAGGCAGAGATAGGTTAAAAGTAAAAGGATGGAGAAAGATATACCAGGCTAACTAGCAGAAAACAAACAAAAGAACAACAACAACAAAACACTGACAGAGCTATATTAATTCCAGGCAAAGCAGACTTCAGAGCCAGGAAAACTGCCAAGGATAAAGAGGGCATTACACAATGTAAAGGCGTCAGTTCTCCAAGATGAAACAATCCTTGATGCATATGCATCTAACAGCAGAGGGTCAATATGTGTGAAGAAAAACTGATAGGACTTCAAGGAGAAATAGACAGTTTCACTATTATAGTTTGAAGTTTCACTACTCCTCATACAGTAATTGATAGATTCAGCAGACAAAAAATCAATGCGAATACATTTGGGCTGAACAGCACAGTAATTAACTGGATCTCATTGACATTTCACCCCAAACACATTCTTCTCAAGATCACATGGAATATTCACCAAGACAGATCACATTCTGGGCCACAGTAAATATCTTAACAAATTTAAAAGAATACAAATAAAATAAAATACATTCTTAGGTCATAATGGAATTAAAACAGAAGCAAATAGCAGAAAGAGAGCTGGAAAAAAATCCCAGGATATCTGGAGATTAAACAACACACTTCTAAACAATGCATGAATGAAAAAAAGAAGTCTCAGGAGAATTTTTAAAATATTTTGACTAAAAAAATGACATGGAAATTTGTGGGATACAGTAAAAGTAGTGCATAGAGGGAAACTTACAGCATTCAATGCGTATATTAGGAAAGAAAAAAGACCTAAGATCAATAATGTAATCTTCCACATTAGTGAACTCAACATAGAAGAGCAATGTTAGCCTAAAGATACAAGAAGAAGGGAAATAATAAAAATTAGAGGTAAACCTAATGATGTCGAATAGAGAAAATCAATGAAATCAAAAGCTTGTTCTTTGAAAGGATCATCAAACCAATAAATTCTAACAAGCTAACCAAGGGAAAAAGAGAGAAGTCAGAAATTCAGAATTCAAAGAGAGGTCATCACTACTGACTTCGTGGGTATGAAAAGCATAGTAAAGGAATCTCGAACAACCCTACACCCACAAACTTAATAACTCATGTGACATGAACCAATTTCTTGAAAAACACAAACTACTGAAGCTCACAAAAAATTAAACAATCTGAGTAGGCCTATAACTATTAATTCTCCACAATCTCCAGAAAATAGAAGCAGACAGATTACTTTGTGACTCATTTTATGATGCCAGCATTACCCTAATACCAAAATCAGATGAAGACATTACAAGAAAAGAAAACAATATCTCTTTTAAACATAAATACAAACTTACTTAAAAAATATTTGCAAATCCCAATCCAACAATGTATACAAAGAATTATACATCATGATCAACTGGGATTTATTCCAGGCACGCATTGCTGGTTCAAGTTAGAAAATCAATTAATGTAAACTACCACATCCATACGCTAAAGAAGAAAACTTATATGATCACATCAGTTGATGCAGAATAGCATTTGAGGAAATCCAACGCTCATTCATGATAAATTCTCAGCAAATGAGGAATAGAGGGAACTTCCTTAACTTGATTAAGCACATCTACCAGGTCTTCAGGTAATATCATAATTATAAGAAATGGGCTGCTTTTCCCCTAAGAACAGAAACAAGGCAAGTCTCTTCTCACCACTCCCAGCCAACACTGTACTGGAAGTCTTGGTGCAATAAGACAAGGAAAAGAAATAAAAAGTATACAGATTGGGGAGGGAGAAATAAAACCACCTTTGTTCACAGATGACATAATTATGTATACAGAATATCGCAAAGAACTAGCAAACCAAACAAAAAACTCCATGAACTAATTAGTGATTTTAGTAAGGTTGCAGGACACAAGATTACTATACAAAAATTAGTCACTTTATTCCAGTGATGAACAACTGACACTTGATACCATTTATACTGGCATCAAAAAATGAAATAGGTATAAATCTAACAAAATATGCATAGAGTTTAAATGTGGAAAACTACAAAAAAATTTTCATGAATCAAGTAAAAGATCTAAATAAATGGAAGCATATCCCGAATTCATGGATTGGAAGAATAAATATTGTTAAAATTTCACTTCTTCCCAACCCATCTATAGATTTAATGTAATACCAACAAAAATCCCAGCAAGCTATTTTGTGGATGTTGACAAACTGATTCTAAAGTTTACGTGGAAAGGCAAAAAATCTCAGAATAGCCAACACAATACTGGAGAAGGAGAACAAAGTTGGAGGACTGATATCAGCAGACTTCAAAACTCTATAGAGCTACAAAGGTCAAGACAGTACGGTGCTGGTGAAAGACAAGACACATAGATCGATGGAACAGAACAGAACAGCAGGAGAAGACCCACACGTATACAGTTAACTCATCTTTGACAATGGAGCAAAGGCAATGCAGTAGAGAAATGATACTCTTTTCAACAAATGGTACGGGAATAGCTAGACATCGTTTGCAAAAAAGGAAATCTAGACACAGACCTTATACCTTTCATAAAAAATAACTAAAAAATTAATCATAGTCATAAATTTAAAATGCAAAACTATAAAACTTCTAGAGAAAACATCAGAGAAAACCTAGGTGACCCCAGGTTTGGCAATTTTTAGATATGATACCAAAAGCATGATCCATGATAGCAAAATTGATAAATTAGACTTTCTTAAAATGAAGAACTTCTGCTCTGGGAAGAAACTATCAAGAGAATGAAAAGAGACAACATACTGGGAGCAAATATTTGCAAAGCACATGTCTGATAGAGGATTTCTATTCAAATATTCTTTAAAAACTCTTAAAGCTCAATGATAAACAAACACCACTATTAAAAATGGGCCTAATATCTGGATAGCTCACTGAAAAAAAATATACAGATGGCAAAAAACAAGCAAAAAAAAAAAAAAAGGTGCTGAACATCACTTGTCATTAGGGAATCACAAATTAAAGCAACAACGAGTTGTTTACTTATCGCAGTCATCACTACACCTCTTTCAGAATGGCTAAAATCAAAAACAAACAAACAAAACAATACCAGCTGCTGGAGAGGACATGGAAAATAAGCAGCATTTTCATGGCTGTGGGGTATGTGAAATGACACGCCCCCTGTGTCTTACCTGTGATCCATCAGCTATACTCCTACTTATTCACCCAAATGCACTGAAAACTCATGTCCACACAAAAACCTGAACATGGATGTTTATAGCAGCTTTATCCATAATTGCCAAAACCTGAAAGCAACCATGATGTCCTTTAATAGTGAAGGACGAACTATGGTACATGCATGCAGTGGAATATTACTCAGCAAGAAGAAGAAATGAGCTGTCAAGCCACTGAAACACATGGAGAAACCTTAGATGCATATCTTTCAGTAAAAGAAGCCAGTCTTTGAAAAGGCTACATATTGTTTGATTCCAATTCTATGACATTTTGGAAAAGGCAAAGTATCCATACCATAACAACACCAGTGGTTTAAAAATATATATCAGTGGTTGCCAGAGGGATGGGTACAAGGGGAGGGGGGAACAGGTGAAGCACAGGGGACTGCAGTACAGAGAAACTACTCTACATGACACTCTAACGGTACATACATAATATCAGACAGTTGTCAAAACCCATAAAACTTTACCACACAAAGAGTGAACTTTAATGTATGCACATTAGAAAAATAATAATTTAGGAGGTCTGGAGATTTCAGGAAAAAAAGGTAGAGTGTGACAAGACAGTCTAATTGTATTACAAAAATATGAAACAACCACACCAAGGAGGGTGGGGGCAGGGGTGCTGACCTCAGTCACTTTGGAAAGGAGGGGCGTCCCTAAGGCTAAAGGCAATGGAAACTGCACAAGGGGCGGTGCTCTAACTGATAAAGTCGATTCCCATGGTGCACAGGTTAATTCTGACACGGCTATACATGTTTGCTGGACCTGAACAATCGAGTAGTGGACGGTGGGAGCCAGGTTTCTTGTCATTAAAGGGGATTTACAGACAAGAAAGGGGAGGGAGACAGTCCACGCGGAAGGGACAGAGTTGACGACGGTGAGAACTTAATGTAGATACAGATGGCTACACACAGAAATGTTTACAGGTACACGTACATACACGAGTTGGTCGCACACATACAGGTCTTTGCTCTGCCAGCGAAAGGAGCCTGAAAGAAACCACACTATACTCTAGCAACCAGCACACCTTGTGACCAGATCTTGTTTCTGTGAGGGTTCCCAGTGGCCCAAGCTGGAAGACACTGAGCAAGAGAAGTTAAAAAGTAGCACTGGATTTGAACCTAAAGTAGAAAACAATATCCCTGAGTGCATATTGATACACATAACTGATTGAATAAATAAATAAATGAAGAAGAAACAGAACTCCTATGCAGAAGAATTCCAAATACAGTATGTACGCACTCCAGCCTAACAGAGGTGGAGCGTAACACCCACTTCCTGGGTGTGGCTCTACAAGGTGACTTCTTCCCAAATCACACAGCATGGAAAGCGGGAACAGAATACAACTGATCAGATTAAGTTCAACATCAACAGTCACAAATCATATTGATAGTATGTACCCTTGATATGATGTGATGAAAATGGCGCTTTCCCTCTGTGAGCTTCCACCCCAAAGCCATAGCTCCAGTCTAACCATGAGAAAGAATCAGGCACATTCCATTAGAGGGACTTCCAATATACGGGACCAGTATTATTCAAAACCCTCAAGGTCATCAAAAGCAAGAATCTCTGAGAAATCTCACAGATAAGAGAAGCCTAAGAAGACACTGACAACTAACTGTAACAATGGTATCATGGATGGGAGCCTGGAACTGAAGAAAAGACATTAGGTAAGAACCAAGGTCCTCTGAACAAACTATGGACTTTCCTTAATAATTATGTATCAGTGTTCGCTCATTAATTGTAACAAATGTGTCATACTAATGTAAGGTAATAAAGTGGAAACTGTATCCATGGGGTATATGGAAACTCTGATTTCTTTCAATTTTTCTATAAATCTAAACTGTTCTTTAAAATGGTCTATTCATTTTTAAAATGCTAAAAAACATCAGTCAGCTATACTTGTGTGGGTCTATTCTTCCCTCCCTCCCCTCTTTAGTTGATCTTGTATCTATTCCTTTGCTATGCCACACTGTTCATTTCTGTAGCTTTAAGATAAGTCTTCAAATTGAACAGTGTGGATCCAAATGTATGCTTTCTCAAAATTGTTTTAACTGTTCTAGCTTCTTTGCATTTCTCTATACATTTCAGCATCAACTTGTCTGTATTTACCAAAAATTCTCTAGGATTTTGACTGGAACTGTATTAAGTGGATGTATAAAGGGATGTATACGGAGATGGATAATGGATGGGTGGGGAGAACTGACATCTTAACACTACTGATTCTTCCAAGCCACCAATACAGTGGGTTTCTTCATTTAAAGATCTACTCTAGTTTTCTTTTTATCAGCTGTTTGTAGTTTTCAACATAGAGATGGTGTACATGTTTTGTGAGATTAGTTCATTTTTTCTATCATAAATGTTTTAATTTTGGTTTCCAACCGTACATTCCCAGTATTAAAGAAATACAATTTGCCTTTGCTTGTTGACTTTGTATCTTGTGACCTTGCTAAACTTTTATTAGTTCTAGACAATTTTTTGTAGATTCTTTGAAATTTTCTGTGTAGACAATCATATAACCTGCAAATAGTGGCAGTTTTCGTTTTTCCTTCCAGCATGTGCACTGACCAGCTCTTCCGTTGTGATGTGGAACAGGAGTGGTGCCTTGCTCCTTCTTTTATCAGAAAAATTCACCGTCAGCTCTAGGTTTTAGATGCTCCTTATGCGGCTGGGGACATTTCTTTCCATCCAGGTTTGCTGAGAAGGTAGTGTTTTGGGTTTTCAAGAATGGATTTTATCGCATTAATTAATATGATCATTTACTTCTTCTGCATTAATGCATTATGGATTACATTGATTGATAGTTATTGAACTGCCTTGCACGCCTGGGATATACCCCCACTTTGCCATGCTATTTATACATCCCTGGATCCGAGTTGCTAATTTTTTGCTGAGAATTTTTGCATTCATGTTAAAAAACACATAGTGGCATAGAGATCTACAGGTATAGTGGTATAGAATTCTTACTTACTATTTATTTACTTACTTACTGTCATGGTAACGTTGGCCTCATAAAAGGAGTTGGGAAGTACTCCGTCTTTTATTTTCTGGACGAGACTGTAGAATTGATGCTTTTTTTCTCATTTACGTAGCTGCAACGCTTTCATGACTGGAGCTGCTGCGAAGTCTCTGTCAGGCCATCCCCACATCTGTGTCATCTTGGTGGCAGCATCCCCTGATTTCCTTTTTCCATGCATTTTGAGATCTTCCTGGTCCTTTGAATGCCAAGCAATTCTGAACTGTACTCTAGCTGCGTTTCGTATCAGGTCATGAAACTCTGGGTCTTAGCTGAATCCCATGGGGAATGCCGTGAGTCTCCCTCCAGCAGCTCGCTGCCCTGGTTAGGCTCCGGCCACGGACCCCACGTGCGGTCGGTGGGCCGTGGTCCCCGCGCTCACCTCCCGCAGCCTCGCGGCCGGCCTGGGGCCTGAGCCGCTCTCGGCTCCCGGTCCGCGGACGGGAGGTGGGGCCACGCGCGCGCGCGCGCGCGCGCGGCCTGAGGGCGTGGCCTTCCCGTGCTCCTTCCTCCCTCCCCCTGGTGGGCCCAGTGCTCTGCGCCTCCGCGGGACCTATCTGCAGTCTGCAGAGAGCGCTGGGGCTTTAACTGTTAGAGACTGCCGCGTGCTCCTCCAAGTGCACCCCTGCCTGGAGCCAAGCGATGGGAGGAGGCAGACAGAAAGAGCAACAGGATGTGGTTCCGACCTCTCGGGACCACGGGGTCACTGCCTGGAGAGGAAGGCCTGGTTTCCAGGGTTTGGGCTCTCGCAGGCTCCGTCTGCTACCAGGGCAGGATTGCCTGCAAGCTGGATTGCCAAAGAAAAGAGAAAAGAAAGAATGGGGGATTTCACGCTTTCCCTGAACTTTAGCAATTCTCATTCTTGCCACTCAAGCCAGAACCAGAGGGCTTCTCCTGGAGATGGTTCTGTCTTCAGCCTGTGCCTACAACAGGATCTGGGGCTGTACTGAGTAAAGGCTGGAGGATACGGGAGGGAAGAAGTGGTAAACTCACTGCCAAGGTTGGTGGTCTCCCCCAGTCCGTCTGCTCCTGTTCGCTTTTCACACTCCTGTAATAGCTTCTCTAAGCATTTTTCCGGGCTTTACAGCTGCATTCAGCAGGAGAGACAGGGTGGATTATGTCTTTCTTATCAAACAAAACTTCACATGCAGATGATTTTACTGGAGAGTTCTGCCAAACATTCAAGGAACAAACGATTTCACTCTTAACGAGTTAATTCAGAGTATAGAGAAGGAGGCTGCCCTGCCCAACTCATTTTTTTGAGGTTAAGTTTCCTTTTAAAATCTGACAAGGAAAGGAGAGAAAATTACAGGCTAATCCAACTCATCAACATAAACGCAAAACTTTAAAACCAACTATTAGCAAACAGAATTCATTGGGATATAAAAAAGATAATAATACACAATGGCCAGAGTAGGTTTCCCAGGAAAGCAAGGTTCGTTTAAAATCTGGAAAGCAGTCACTAAAATTTACTAAATCAACATATTAAAGTTAAAAACATGATTATCTCAATATATGTACACAAATAATCCATAAACACAATTCATTGTGCTAATGGTGAGTCCTTAAAAGCTTTCCCATTAAGATGAGTAATGAGATAAGGATGTCCATCTATGTATGTATAGGAGGTTTCCCTAAAAACACAAAGGCAAAAAAGGACAAGAGCTGGGAAAGAAGACACAAAGCTATCACTCACCATTCATGGATGAATGATGCCAGAGCTGGAGCTCACAGGGGCCCCTGGGGAGGCGCAGAGCTGCAGCTGCCCCGTGGAACGTGCAGAGCTGACGTGTCTTCCCTGGGTCTGTAGCGAGGACAGGACGACTGGGGAGGTACCTCTGACAAAGGAAAGCAGCAGAGATGGCAGCAGCAGGAAGAGGGAAGAACTCCCTTCCTCGGTTTCCTTATTTATTTATGTATTTATGTATTTATTGGCTGTGTTGGGTCTTCATTGCTGCGCGTGGGCTTTCTCTAGTTGCTGAGAGTGGGGGCTACTCTTCGTTGCGGTGCATGGGCTTCTCAGTGCAGTGGCTCCTCTTTGTTGCGGAGCACGGGCTCTAGGCGCACGGGCTGCAGCAGTTGCGGCATGTGGGCTCAACAGTTGTGGCTAGAGGGCTCAGTAGATGTGGTGCATGGGCTTAGCTGCCCCACAGCATATGGGATCTTCCCGGACCAGGGATCAAACCCGCGTCCCCTGCATTGGCAGGCAGATTCTTAACCACTGCACCATCGGGGAAGCCCCTCTTCCTTGGTTTTCTGAAAACTGACATCGGACAGTGTTTGCTGCCCAGTCCTTGTGTATAAATATGCTTACATACATACATACATATATACGTAGATGACAAGAGCAAAGAACGATACTAAAGAAACAGTACCACGTTAACAAAATTATTTTCTCATGCTTTTTTTTTTTAGTCTCTATGCTTTTTGCCTAGGTTTTACTTTGTTTTGGGAAAAGGCAGTCCACCGAGGGCACTGAGCTCTCGGCAAGTTCTTGCCAAGTGTGCCAAGAATGCTTGAGTGTCTTTACCTGGGTGATTTCTTAGGGTGTATCTGCAGTGGGCAACATCCGTGGAGGAATTAACTTCTCTGCCCAGGAAACAGCAGGCTTGCCTCTTCTTGCTTTAAAAGCAATGAATCCCCCAAGCTAGGGTTCCTCTCCTGTAATGCTGCCCCTGCCGTGAAGGCATCCCTGGTGAGCCTCATGGGACCTGGGGGGAGGGGGAACCAACATGAAAGAAAGAGGAAAGGAAAGCTCTAGCACTGCTTTCGCTGTGAGTCATAAAGTCCTTTCTCTTGTCTGAAGTCTCATGTCTCCTGCCAGCACCCACAAAACAGGATGTAACAGGCTAGCTTGTGGACTAGTAAGTAGGGTAGAACCCCAGGAACTGCCCCATTCCTGAGGATTGAGAAGTCCTGCTTCACCTGGTTCTGACTTGCCACGAGCAGGTTTACAGCTCATGCACGACACCAGGAATTTTCCTCGAGGTTTACACCATTACACCTGTGTGATACAACATAACTTGTTTAATCAAACCCATATTTGTGATTCTTTTTTTATTTAAAAAAATCTGTAACTTGGTGATTTTTAAACAATTTTCTTCAGATAAGTCCTCAACAATGAAGTTAAAGTATTAAGTGAATATTTTCTTCATAAATTGTCTCCTTACTTCCTCAGAGAAGCAATAGCTATAGTAGAAGAAAATGCAGCTCTATAAGCATATCTGTGACTAAAAACAATCACAGTGGAGGACGTGTCCCATGAAAGCACAGCCATCATGGGATGTGAATCCAGGTGTCTCCAGAACGGCCTGAAGGCTTGGGAAGGTTCGACTTTGCTGTAAATACTGGTCACCCTGATTCATGACAGTTATCTACCATAACTACTAAAGTTATCAGCCATGGGTTTTTACCATGAAGCTTTTGTGCACAAATGAAATGCAGCCGTCTGGATGCAGGCAGGAGGTAGAAAGCATACAATTGGTTAAACAGGAGTTTAATTAAGGAATTACTGACTTTGATAAAAGAGGGACTGGAAGACCTCAGGCAACCCTCTAGGGCCCCAGGGCTGAGGGAGACAGGCTCGCAGGACGGAGAAGGTGCAGCTCAACTCACAGATGCAAAGCTGGTCCCCTCAGGCCCCAGCTGGCCTGGGGCTGCTGGGCTAGCAAGAGGCCACCCTGGGGAGCGCGGGCAGACAAGCAGCACCCGCAACCCCGGGGTGGGGGGGTTGGGCAGGGACAGAGCCTCCCTCTCCGCCATGGCGACTGCGGGCCGGCCAGGGGCTCTGGTCTCCCTGCAGAGAGGCCTGTGCTCAGGGTTTGCCTGGCACGGCCGCAAGTTGGTGTGTTCGGTCCCTGGCTAGGCAGGACCCACTGGGGGTCCCGATACCACCCGTGGACCCCGTCCTCTCTGGAACCTGCCCCAGAGCCAGCAGGCCCCTCTGGTGGGCTGACTGCCTGGCCGGTTGTTGCCCAAAGCACCACAGTGGCCTGGAAAGCCACCACGGCTTTCCTTTCTCTGTTTGATGTGACCTCAGGAGCAAACCTCACCTGACAGCAGGGACCTTAGATGCACGAACGTGCAGCCCACAGCGCCAACGTCACACAGAGGACGGCTGGCTGGAAACCACCCCTCCCCCGTCCGCTCAGAGACACAAGCGCCCCAAAGCCCTTTCAGGTCAGACGAAAAGCCCTTGATCTCAACACAGACGGCCCTCGGGGTCAGGCCCAGGGCACAGGCTACGCGGTGCCTCCCAGAGTTAAAACGCCTGCAGCTCCTCTGCCCTCGCACTGTGGCTGAGGCCAGCTACGCTCTAAGCACCGCGGAGAGAGCAGGAGGCTTCCTGTGGGCTCTCACACTTCCGAATCCTGGCCTCAGAACCACCACCGCTCTGAGCAGACGCGCTTCCTCCTGGAGCCGGTGCGTCTCTCCTGTGTCTGTTCCCCGTAGACCCAGGGGACGCCCCGAGCGCCCGCGCTCTGCTGGCGCGTGTCACCCACGCCCGGCCGCAGCCCGGGGGGGCCCGAGGTGCCACCCGCCGGAACCCGCGGCCAGAAAGGCTGCCCGGGACTCGCCCCGGGGCCTCCGGGAGTCAGCCCTAGGGGCCTCGCCGGAAGGCGCCGTCTTCAGCGGGGAGCCTCCCCACGCGGTGCGGACAGCGGGCCGTGAGGGACGCGCAGCTGGTCACCACCCGGGCCTCGCTGCCGCTCTCCGCTCAGAACCAGCTCTGCAAGACAACAGCTGACCATCCAGGACCTGGCGGCGGTGGCTCCGCTCAGAGCTGAGCGGGAGGTGCAGGGAAGGTCGGGCACGGGACACACCCCTGGGAGAGGAGCCCCGGGGAGCAGGTAAGCTCCGCGGGTCCCGCTTGCGTGGGGGTGGGGGGTGGTTGTGAATGAAAGGAGGGGACAGGACAGCTGGGTGAAGAGCAGCAGTGACGTCCAGCACGAGGTGGGAAATTCACGTGATGGCCCTCCAGGGATGGGCACAAACATGCCCTCCCCGCCAGGTGGTACAGTTACCTGCGCACAGGTGCGTCCCCTCCAGTTAGTAATCCACGCAGAATGTGGTCCACGTTTTCCTCAGCATTGCACATCGTTGCTTAATAAACACTTACTGAATTAAAAAAATACCTACTAGATTGGAAATCTAACTTGATAAGATAGAAAACTTCCTTAATTAACCCAAAAAGTCAACCCATTCCTGAGCCCAAACCTGAAAGAAGCGAGAGTTGCAGCACTTTGGTGGCTTCAGGAGAAAATCCTTTGCAAGCGCTCTGTCCACCCAGCCCTCAGGACAGCTGACCAGGACACCAAGGAGGCCCAGGCAGCCAGAGAGATGGACACGTGAGTATGGAGGGGAGACCCACGCATACAGCCGGCTCCACTCCGCCTGAAAATGAGCTGGTGACGCTCAGAACCGGTCCAGCCGCCGCTCCCCCAGCAGGTCAGGTACTTGGACGTGAATCGGGCTGTCTCCCTCCTCCTGTCCTTGGGCCATGGCCCCTGTGGCTGTAAGAAGGGGACCCCCGGAGGAGCCTCTCCGTCTGATGTCCAAGGAAGACTGTGGGTGGCTGTGCCGGGCGCCGGCCCTGGTCTCTCCTCACACCTTAGACAAATTAGGGCCCAGCAAAGGCAGAGCCCATGACAGGGAGTGGCAATGGTCTTTGCTTTCCTGCCTGGAGCAGTTCGCCACTGGCCGGCCTGGACATCATCTGAGCAAGGTTATGGGTTGAGCCCCTGCCACGCTGGGCTCGGAACCACAGAACCACGGACGTCTCCAGCTCTCACCTCAGCGCACGCACTGCCCGTGTACGGCCTCAGCCCCGGGAGCAGCCACGCATTGTTCTGTTTCCAAGGCCGGGGGCGGGGGGGGGGTGTGTGTGCACGCACGTGTGTGTGCGCGCGTGTGTGGACCTGCACGTGCAGTAAACTCTGTGCGGGAGGCGGTGGAGAATGCAGGCTGTGGGCTTGGGCTCTTGAGCAGCGGACCTGGGGTCTGCTCCCGGCTCCTTGACCCAGTGTCCACCACGCACGCCCCATCCCTCGTCCTTCCACAGGAATCTTAGGGCGACCCCACTTCACAGCCTCGTGGTGAGGGTTAGGGCACAGGGCACAGTGGGCTGCAACCACGGCTGGGATCGGGGTTCACCTTCTGGGCTGAGGAGGCACCCCTTCATCCAGAAGAGGAGGAGGACACAGGGTCCCTTAGACACAGGCCTGAGCCCACCCTTGTCCTCGCTCCCTCCAGGACCCACCACCAGAGGGAAGCGAAGGCACAGACCCGTCACATCCTTGGTGCTGGGGAGGGAGTCAGAGGCCAGGCCTGGGGGCTTCCTTCACTCCGAGTCACTTTAGACCCAGATGCCCTGGGGGCCGTCCACTCTTCCACAGGCATGAGGCCAGGACACGAGGTGCAGGGTGCACCGCGGGCGGCTCCATCGCTCAGGGTGGCCACACCTGAGATGAGAATCGGTACCTGGGAAGGTGTCCATTTGTGAAGAACAGGAGCCGGTGGCAAGCATCAGGGCAGAGATACAGAGGACTTTCCTCCCATCCTTGCTGGCCTTGGGCTTATGAGCTCAGTGACCTTGACGACTTTGGCTGGCCACAGCCGAGTGGAAGGAGCAGGGCTGACTGGGGTGGCCCCCGAGTGTGTTTGGCCTGGAATGTCAGCATCGTGGAACTTGCGGTTCTGACTGCACCCCCAGAACCACCTCCCGGGGGACGTGTCACCACCACTAAAGAAGCATCTGAGCCATTCCCCGAGCACGCGTGTGGCCTCGAACGTAACAGCTCCTGTGTACGGAACACGCACTACGTGCCAGACGGCACACGGCACTGAATGTCTATGGCATAAAAACTTTTTTTTTTTGGTAATATACACAAGCCCGTGAGGCCTCTGTTATCTCCATCCTACAGATGATGACACTGAGCCGCTGGGAAGAAAGTGACTCACTTAATGTCACCGAGTCAGTATCTAGCAGAACTGGGACTTGAGCCCAAATCTGCACAGTCAGAGATCAAAGCGGTTAGCTATGGAGCACGTGCTTAAGAGTTTACAGGTACCGGTTTGTCCTGAGGGGGAATGTCAGAATCCGTTCTGGTGTCATAATTTTTTAAAAACTTTGCTGTCTTCTTTTCTTTTTTTAACCTGCTATCATTTGGGTAGAAAAGAGAGAGGAGAGAACGACAGCACGAGACCTTGTATTTATGAGAAAACATTCCGGCGCTGAGTGCTTCAGGTCACGCGTGACTTCCTGGCTGGTGATATGAGAAATGCTTCATGACTCAATCGACAGCTGTGTGCGTGCACGTCCTCGAGACGTCTATGCTCCACGCTGAGAGAATCTCTGAGAACAGCAAACAGGACCAATACAAGCTGTCGGGCCGAATGGGACCGGCCTGGCTCAGCAATGTTGAGAGTCCGCCTCAGGCCTGTGAGCTTGCTGGCCGGTAGCGCCAAGGGCTCAGTTGCCCGCGCGTGGCCTAGGGATGAGTGTTTGTAGCACAGAGGGCTCATTTGCCTGCATGTGGCCTAGGAGTGGATGTTTGTGGCTCTGAAATATTAAGGGGGTACCTTTCGCTTCTTCCCCTAAACCCCACTCCTGGTCCTTGTTTAGCCATTCAATATGTGGTCACAGTGGACAATTTCTTATGAAAAAAAAAAGGAAACCTCTACAGAATGAGCAAAAATATCAATTGCAACTCACCAGTGGTGCCTTCCCTGTGGCCCTCGGCTCCAAGTCCACGGCACAGATACCAGAAACGGTGCGCGTGAGGCCTGGTCGGCTCAGTTCACCCACGGCCACATCCTTCAAGGACCCACACAGATGACGAGCACGTGCTTACCTAAATCCGGGCAAGAGAAAAATTTTCCTGGGAAAAATTTCCTCTTGGTAGCAATTCAAGGAAGAAGCAAAGCATTAGGGAACATTTAGGTGCATCACTGCATTCGAAGTGGAGCAGTCAGGTTTTGAGTGCACACTCTTAAAACACTGAGGTCGTTTTACACTCAGTGGTAACTGGCAAGGTTTACTTTCCCTCGATTTTACAACACACACAATTGAAAAATAGCACAGAATAAATCATGTCTTCTCAGGATGAAACAAGCAAGCTTTATTACAAACCTCACTTGATTCTGTTATTTTAGGTGAGCAGTTTTGTGATCTTCTGAGCATGAAATCCGTTCACACTGTGTCCAGGATGACGGGGCACTGACTTTGCCCTCCGCCCCGGCCACACCCTGACAAGTATCCACCTGATCACAGGAATGGAATCCTGTTTTCTTCTCCTTCCAGGCCTGGACTTGACCCACAGCGGGAAGGACTGGCCTAAGCTCTCTGAGCCTGAGACCCATTATATTTGGATCAGGGTGGGGTGTGACAACAGAGAAATGGGACCAGGGACGGCCCGCAGGCTTGTTTGTCCTGCACTCACGTCCCTGGCAGGGAGCTCCAGGCTTTCCGACGCCCCCGGGAGACTGTTTGTCCACCCCGGGGGGCAGAATGGCACCCTCCTCCTCCGGATGCTGCCAAAGGCGAACCGCTGGACCGGAAGCCAGAGCAAAGGAATTACATCATAAAGTCTTGATTTTGCATCAGGTCTTAAGAAGAAAATATGTACATAATGCTAAAATAATCTGTTTCAGGTCATCCTTCCAAGAACAGGAGTTTGAGGATCAACTGAGGTTCTTGTCAAGGTTTTTCACCCTTATCTCCCAAAACCCACATGTCTTACCTGCCATGTCTTGGAAAGGTGGTTTTCCTGAAGAAGAGTTTATTTAGGGCTCCTGTCCGGATGTTGCAAAGGCGGGGGGCCCTCTGTGAGCTCTGGCTTGTGTGCCGGCCCGACCCCTCTATCCTGAGGGCCCTGGGCTGGGAGAGGGTGGTCCTCCGCGAGGAGGGGAGGCCCAGGCGGCAGGGCCCTGCTCCAGCAGGAGCTCCATCCTCCTCAGCCAGCCCTCCCCCAGGGCACCAGGTCCCTGCTGCACCAGCCTGGGGGGCAGGGGCACGAAGCCTTGTGTTCTGGTTACTCCTACAGGTCTCTAAAGGCCCTTACTCGCTGGGCTCCCACTTCTACCCAAACTGCACAAGAATCCTGGGGGTCTTCTTGGCGTTTTTCATGTATAAACCGCAGGAGGTGAGAGGCTTTGAAAGTCTGATCTGCCCACCAGCACTGGTGCTTCCGACCCTGCCATCTGGGGGTCACCGTCGGGTCCTGCACGGACCCCTGGACCTGTGTCCACTGAGACAGTCCCATCCTAGGTGGTCCAGGGCCTACACAGCCCCCAGGGCCCCCACAGTGGGCTCCAAAGAAGCCATCTTTCAGCTCACATTCACTCTGAAGGTTTTAAAACAGTATCTAGATTTACTTTATTACTTTCTTGAACGATTTCACATATATAAAAGTAAATGTTATATAATTATTTCTCAAAGGACAGTAAAGTCAATACTCAGGTACTCACCCTCCAGTTTAAAAAACAGAACATTAACAGACCTTCAAAAAACCTGCGTGCCCCTCCCATCACATTCCTATCCTGAATACTTCAGTATAATTCTACCGTTTCACCATGAATCTCCAGATGACTTTTTAATTTGGCGAGTTTGTATACTTAAAGTAATCTTCCAGGACCTGTATTTTTTCCCTGCTCAACTTTATGATTATGAAATGTGTGTGCCTGTGGTTAATGTTTTTTTTTAACTGGGTAGTAAAGTGTGTAAACGCTCCATTTTACACAGTAAATTTTCTAGAGTTGCAGCTTTAATAACCATGAGTGTGTATAGGTTTTCCTGTTGGCTCCCAGTCTCACTAACACTTGCTACGACCCGACCTTTTAGACTTCTGCTGGTCTGCTGGGTGTAAAACGGCACATCCCTGTCACTTCACGTGCGTTTCTCCTGAACAACACCTTTCCTGTGTGCGTCCGCCAGGTGTGCACCCTCTTCTGCGGCAGGCCTTGCATTTGAGCACATGCGTGCGTGTGTGTGCAGGTGTGCCCTTTCTCTACCTCTTAGAGTCCACATTCAGCTTACCTGAATAAGCTTTTCATTCAGTCTTTATTCTTTGTTAATGAGCATCCAGCAATATAAATATCCATCAAATATTATTTGAGCTGCAACCCACAAATTGGATAATACAGTACTTTAATTATTATGCAATGCTAAATACTTTAAAATTTTTCCATTATAATTCTAACTTTGATTTTGAGTTACTGAAAGGAGGGTTGTCAAATTTCAGATGATGTGTTTTTTAGTTATCTTTATTTTATGGTTTCTGATTTAATTATATTTCGGTCAGAGATGGTTTTCTGAATTTACAAATTCTTTGGAATTCGCTGAGATCCTAATTGTTATGATTTTTCCATGAATGTTTCAGAAAATATGGATTCTCACTGCTGGGTGCAGTGATTTTTACATATTAAATCAATTCTGTTCAAATCTTTATTCTTTTGTGTGTTTGACCTTCCACTTACAAGGAGATGTGTGCTGAAATCTACCACTCTGACAGCACATCTGTCAATCTCTTTTTATAACTCAATGTGTTTTATATATAGTTCAAAACTGCTTAGTAAATGGATACAAGTTTGGAATGGGTATAACTTCATATTGAATTGGAACTCTTACCGTTACACAGAAACCTTTATCCCTAATAATGGTTTTTCCCTATTGTCTATGTTGGTTTGATATTAATATAGCTGCTCTACCTTCTTGGGGTCAGGATTGACATGGTACATTCTTTTACTCTAACCTTTCTGCTCTGTTGTTTGCTTGACTCAGCCTTTTAACTGACATTTGTCCATTTTTTTTTTGTGATTACATACACATTAGGATTTTTTCACTATAATTTTCTGCCTCTAATTTGTCTTCATCTTTTTTTTTTTTTTTTTTTTTTTTTTGGCCGTGCTGCGTGGCATGCGAGATCTTAGTTCCCTGACCAGAGAGCGAACCCGTGCCCCCTGCAGTGGAAGCGCGGAGGCATAACCACTGAACCGTCAGGACGTCCCCACTATCTGCTTTCACTGTTCTTCCCTCCAGTCTTACTTTATTTTGGACAATTGCATTTTCTCACTCCGTTCTACTAATTTGATCCTCTATTTCCATCACTTTAATGCTTACCCTAGAAACTTGAATACATATGTTTCACTTAAAAAGCTGAAGTTAACTATTAGTTCTCCTCCTGGAAAAGAAGAGTTGCTGCTTTAATTTAGATCATGCTCCCTTTCTATGTTATTTTCGCTCTGCTTTCTAACCCCGTGAGGCAGCCTGCACGGTGACTGCCTCATACGGTTACAGTTTGTCCGCATTCTCCCTTGTTTGCCCCGCTGCTGGCTCCCCACACCCTGCTGCATCTCAGACCTTCCTTCCTGCCTCCTGGAATCACTGCCCTTCTGAAAGAAATACATCTAGAAATTCCTTTAGTGATGTCTGTTCATAGCAAACTGTATGTTCTGATTTTATGAAGTGTCTTTGCTTTACTCTGATAATTGAGAGGAGGCCGAGGTTTAGTTATCTTGTGTGCAACACATTGATGATGCTGTCTTCCTGGTTCCTGTTGAGAAGTCAGCTGTCAGTTAAGTTGCTGTCCTTACAGGCGACCTGTCCATTCCTCCCATTTTCTTTTCTGTCAGGCAGCTTCACTATGCCGTGTCTGAGTGTAAATTTTCTTTTATTTATCCTGCCTGAGATGTGGTCCTTATGAAATCTGATGAAGTTCATAAATTCTGGGAAATTCCCAGCTCTGGTAGTTTTTGAAACTACGGCACTCCCCCATTTTCTCATCCAGAAATCCAGTTAAAAACATAATGGCCCTTTTTACTCTATTTTCTCTCTTAATCTACCCTTCATCCCTTCCACTTCATTCCTTATCTGTTCAGATCTATCAGTTCACCAGTCCTCCCCCCATGTGTCTCATCGACTGTTTCACCTGTTCACTGAGTTCTTTTTAAGTCTATTTGGTCACTTTTGAATGTCTCTCGTCTGCAGCTCAGTGTTCGATTGCCTTTTTATTTCCTTAAACATTGTATACACTGTGACTTTGTGTTAGGTATCTCAGTGGCAATATCAGAAGCTCCTGAGTGGTAAAACCTCCTGGATGGCAAAATCTCCTGTATGGCGTCTCTGCTGCTTCTCAGTCATGCTGTGTGGTTTCCCGTCATCTGGGGTTTGTATGAGGCTGATGTAACCAGGGAGCATCCTGGCAGGCCTCAGATGATGTTTTTCTCTAGAGCAAATCTGTTTATTTTCCTGTGCCGAGGACATCATCATTTGGGGCCACTTAATTTCTTTAGATTTCCCCTTACTCTGTATGTGGGTAGAATACGTCCCATTCCAGGATCCTATGATACAGGAGAGAGATTTTTCTACCCAGAGCTGAGATGGAGGTAGGTTAGCTTCCTGTTTCCCTGCAAGGGCGGGTGTCATTTTCCACCCACCTTCTCACTGGGGTGGCCCCCTCCAGGCCAGGTCTCAATTGATCTGCCCACATTGCACAGACCCAAGGTCTGGTCTCTTGCTTCTTTTTATGTTGGAATATTAATATCACAAAGTACTGATAATAGAGTATTGATAACATTGATATCTCCATGTGACCCTGAGGCAGCCTCAAGTTTCACACTTCTATCCATTCTGCTGTCAGTAACTCTTTAGGTTTTTGTTATGGGGCGAGGCTGGTGTGGGAGGGGGCAGCAAGGAAGAGTTGGAGATACGCTTAGACATTCCCTCAGTTTCTTATGTCAGCAGTGCATTTAAAAGTGTGTTTCTTGTGACTGAATTGGCCTCTGGAAATGCTGCTGCAGGATGCCTTTCGAGAAATCTCATCTGCTCGTCTGCCAAGAACAGGAAATGAAAGTCTCAGTAGGGTTTTCAACCTCAACCAGAAACTCTGCAAAAGCACTGTCAACCGCAAAACACTAGGCCCTTACTCAGCAGGAGGCTCAGCTCAGATTTCCTCTCTTCGCAGGACGAACCCTCCATGGGGTCTTTGCAGGTCATTTCTCAAAGAGACCTCTCAAAGAGGGCCTCTGTTCAGTGCTAGCCCAACCCCCGGACGGGTCCCTGCACCTGAGTGGTTCTGAGCACAAACTCTGCAATAGGTGCCTGTCTCTCAGCTCGTCTGCCACGTGTGGTGGTGGGACCCTGGCCAGGGTACTTCAACTCTGTGAGTCTCAGTTTACCCATCTGTAAAATGGAGATAATAAAGTCTTACAGACTACCAGCTTGTGCTGAGAGACACTGCACAAAATATTGTCCTTCATCAGTGATTCAGGAGTTCAAGTGACACATGATCGGATTCCTGATAAACTTTGTCCTCAACACATCTTCATAAAACCAATGCGAATATTGATGCATTTCAACGCATCCATCCTGCTTGACAGGAAGAAAGAGTGAGAGGCAAACAGAAATCAGACACACCAGGGACGTCCCTGGTGGTCCCGTGGTTAGGACCCTGCACTTTCACTGATGTGGCCCTGGCTTCAATCCCTGGTCAGGGAACTAAGGTCCTGCAAGCCCCTGCCATGCAGCAAAAAATAAAAAATAAATCAATCAGCCTCAGGACTCAGGGACCCCAGACAGTATTTCAGATCTTCCTGGGACCTCAGGGAAAAGATTACAATGTGCAGAGCTGAGGGGCTCCTGGAATCTTATACAACCAGTGGGGAAACTAAGGAAGGCCAGACTCCCTGATTTCACAGATGGGGAAACTGAAGCTCAAGAAGGTTGATCAGCTTGTTCAAGGCCACTCAGCCATTGCAGAGCTGGGACTGGGCTCCAGGCTCTGAGCCGTCCTAGGGTCTCCACATGGCAGCGTCTCACCCTGTCCTCCTCCTCTGTTCACTAGACACTGCAGACTTAGCCCATTTTGGTGAGAAAAATAATTTGATGTATTACTATACATTTTGTTCTCATTTTGTAAACCCGTTTATGTTTTTATATCATTATAACCATATTCCAAAATCAATGTTTTGTTTTCACTGGAATATTTTATATTTCCATGCAGATACTAACTAGCCTTGTTGAATTATTTAGGATTTCTCTAGTTGCAATTGCTATATAGCCACTTAAGCAAAAAAGGCAATGCACTGCCTCACATGACTGGAGAACTGAAGACTAAAACTCCAGCTTCAGGCAAGGATGGTTCCAGGTGTTAAAGGATGTCCTTAGGAGGTCACCACTGTCTGTGGCTGGGACGAGCTCTGCCTGCAAGACAGCGCTCTCCTCACAGCTCGACCAACCTGCAAGGTCACAGCTCCAAGTCCAGAAGCCAGAAAAGGCTCCTACTTCCTGAGTTTAACCTCATTTTCCAGGGCAGGGACACTGCTGGTGAGGGTGTCAGGTGCCACGCCTGGGCACTAAGGAGCTGTGCTCTGGGGCACCACACAGCTGGCTGACAGGGCATGTTTCCTGAAGGAAAACCCGGTGTGGCAGTGAGAAGAGACAGGCGTGAACATGGCGCACCTGCCATCTCAGCCCAGGGGTGGTCACGCGAGCTGTCACCGCCCGGCCCCAGGCTTGCACGTTGCTTCCAAGGAGGAGCCAGAGGCCCTGGGCTCAACCCTGTACCGGCCCCACCCCAGCCGTGACCTCAGGCAAGTGTCTTAGCCTAATGCGGCCCGGGTTTCTGCACCTGTAACGAGGGGGCACCATCATGCTTGCTCCTGGGGGTGCGATGAGGGTTAGCGAGCTGCTTGCACACGTGAGGAGCATCTAGCAGCCAGAGGTTCGGGCTCAGCGCCTGATACGTGTCGGCTGTTATCCCTCATTACTGGAGCCAGCGCCGCTAAGGAGACAAACCCTAATTCAGGAAACTGCCTTCTCCCTGCACGCAGCACTTCCTCAGCACACACTCTGTACACGGACTTGCGTGGAGCTGCCAGGAGGAGGCCGCCTGAGTCTACACTCCTGGTCGCTTGTGGCCAGGCTGCTCTGAGCTGGCTAACGATGTCACAGGTGGACGGCCCTGGGCTGGGGAGCCTACATGATCCCTGGCCTCTGGTCTTTCTGGGGGAACCTACCTTTACAGGCAACACAAAATCGCCCGAGCACACACCCAGCAGACGGAGGGCCACCTGGGGCGCAAGCTGCCCCCTTCCTTCATCGGCGCCTCACCCCCACCCCCACTGAGCCGCTCCTGTGCCCTCTTTCCTACACCCCTTCCTGCTGCTGCTTCCCAGGCTGCACCCCCCTGGAGACCTGTGTGCATCCCCTCCCCTGAGCGTTCAGGCGGCCGGGAACTGCTCCCACACTCCTGGCACCCTCCCTACATGGAGCAACAGAAGTCTCTTCCCTTTTTTTTTTTAAACCAAACTCCACCCAAACTAGGCTCTGAAGCCTACCTCTGCATCACCAAAGAGAACTTCCTGGATGTAAAAAGGCCCCGTGCTCCTAAGAAAAGCGGCGTCAGGGCTTTAGGACATTTAGGGAGCGCCTCCTGGAGGCATGCAGCTAGGACACGACTCTCCAGGCGCAAACGGTCTGGTGAGGGAGACATGGTCAGCAGGTGAGACGTGTACGAGACGGTCTTCACGTGTTTCTTGTGGAAATAAAACACCACAGAGATGTTTTTAAAGCCGTGAGAAAGGCAGGTACAGGACATGGCATCTGACTCCACCCAAGGGGCCGTGGAGGCTTCCCTAACCAGGTGACACGGAAGGTGGATACAGAGGGTGACGACAGGCGGGGGCACACCTGCGAGGGAGCAGCCTGCATGGAGGCCCTGCTCCAGGACAGGCGTGGGTCCCCTGCAGGAGAGGGGAGTCAGGCACGGCTGGGTGTGGACACACGGGGGCCGGGCCATGGACCCGCTCAAGGATGCCGGACATTTCCCAAGAGCATGAGAAACCTTGGAAGCATCAGTAAGCCTCCGAGTGGTGTGGAGAGTGTGTGTGTGTACGCACCCATACACATGCACATGGTTAAAGATTACTCTGTTTGTAGAAAACGGTGTGTACGGGGCAGAGTGCAGGAGGACAAACCACCTGGGAGGTTCCTGCGATCATCCAGATGAGAAAAGACGGCACCGGGGCCAGCGGGCGGAGGCCAGGGTGCAAACAGCACGCAAGTGTACCGTGCGGAGCAGGGCCCGCCGCGCCCGCGCGCCCCCAGGTTTGGGCCCACGCATCCAGTGACCCTTCCTGCCACTGGCGGAGATGAGGGACAGTAACAGAGGTTGAGAGGAGGAAGGAGCCCCCCGATGACAGGTTGGAGCTGAGGAGCCCGGAAGGCGGTCGGGCAGAACTCTGCAGGGACCTGAAGCTCTGTGGCATTCCCAGCAGAATCTGATCGGGCAACAGCAGGCCAGGGCACGTCCAGGAAACGCTGCCATGAAGGAAATCAGGGCAATGAGACAACACAACACAGACGGCGGACCCTGGAGCCTGGCGGTGAGCTCCCTGCTCCCAGGCCAGGGAGGAGACACGGGCAGCGATGCCTTGGGCAGAACGGGGATGTGGGGGCAGCAGTGAACACAGGAGCTGTGTGGAGACACTGAAGGTGATGGTGACACTGGGGGTGACGACGCCCGGGAGAATCCCAGCGAGACACCAATCCTCCGGGTGGCAGCCGGCTGGCACCTCTGGAAAGAGGGCTGGCTCCCCACCGTGACTGAAGAGCTCAGCTCCACACGTCAGGCTAGCCGGCTTCTCAGTGACG
Source organism: Hippopotamus amphibius kiboko (assembly GCF_030028045.1). NCBI lineage: Eukaryota > Metazoa > Chordata > Mammalia > Artiodactyla > Hippopotamidae > Hippopotamus > Hippopotamus amphibius. Next base: position 1,992,455 of record NC_080196.1, on the reverse strand, counting down.
GCAAGTCCGGCTCCTCTGCAGACATACACGAAGATGCCAGCAAAGCTGAGAAACCTGCAGAGAAAAACCCCAAACCCACTGACCTCAAAGAGGGGAGAGAAAGAGGAAGGCTTCAGGCGGAAGACAGAAGTACAGACACGCGTGACCGGTCTGCCACCAGACCCCAGGGTGGAGGCAGCCACGCACTTCCTAGCTTACGCGGCGCGACCTCCAAGATGTTAAAGGTGACGGCTCTGCAGCGGTCTGAGGAGGGAATCTGCGGTCTCGCGTGAACGCTTCTGGATGAAGATGAAACCAGAAGCTAGAGCTTGCATACTGAAGGGGAGGGTGGGGCTGAGGAGAGGCCCAAGCTCCCCGGGAAGCTGTCTCTCGTAGAAGCAGCCGGACCACCCTGAGTGAGCTGAGTGCCAGCCGTCCTCACCAGAGATGTTTCCCTGTGTGAGTTCTGAGGACTGTTCACGGGTGCTGGAATGGGGCAGAGAAAACCTCTGAGGAGGTGTTCAAAGTCTGGGCCAATTAGGAAGTTCCCTTTCTTGGACAGACACCCAGATATGACCTGTGTCCCAAAAATGCAGAGGAAGCTGATGGTTAGATGCAAACCCTCGATGAGAAGGTTTGGTGGCAGACACCTCCCTGTCCCAGCAGGGATGCGACTACAGATGACCAGGCTGAGGAGACCACAAGAGAACTGGAGGTCTTTTTCAATGTCCTGAGGCCACAGAGGTGTTTATCTTTGCTCCAAAGTGCAGGGTCTCCTATGTAAGGCCTTTCCTGAGCATCCCAGCACAGCCAGGATGAAGGTCAAGAAGCTGTAACGAAAATGACATTTAAAGAACCAACACGTGAAAGACATGTGCAAAATGCAGGAGATGGGGGAGATTCTGAAGAAGATGCTTCTGAAAAAGGTGCCCAAGAACAGGACCCAGAGAGAGTCTGAAGGAGGCAGTTCCAAGAGTCTGAAGAGAATGGTCTCGAGGGAACCTAAAAAGAAGAGTCTCAAAAAAGATTACAAAGAAAGTCTGGAGGCGACCCTGATAAGGAACCTGGGGAGGACAGCCCCAAAAAGGTCTGAAGAAGGCGGCACAGAAGGAGAGCCTGTGGACGGCGCTGAAAAGGTCTGAAGAAAATCGTGCCGAAAAAGGGTCAGAAAGAAATCAGGCTCTGATTTGAGGCGACAGCTCCGAGAGAGGGAAGGGTCAGATGAAAATGAGGAAGACCTACTTCTTGAAATACTATCTGCTGATGCATCGGGTGACAAAGAAGAGAGAGAAGATGCAGATGGAACAGGGTCTGAAGGTGCTGTGAGTGGGAGGTAGGGGAGGAGGGGGATCCAGTGGGAAGCTGGGACAGGCTGATGGGGGTGGTGCTGGGATGTTAAGGGCCCTGTCCCCAGGCAGCTACTCTGTCCTGGGCTGTGACGGTGACCGTGACAATGAGGAGGGGGAGGGGTCTATCCCTCAAACCTCCTTCGGGGGAGACACTCCACCTGCACGTGCCCGCACCTCGGGGTCACTCTCAGTCGTATTCCCGGAACTTGTGCACAAGGACGGGACGCCTTCTCACTACCGCATGGAATCCTCATAACCGACACCCAGGGATTGTAAAGATGCATCAAGTGGCTGCTCAATTACAACTTCACAGTCATAATGCAAGTAAAAACAAAAAAAAACAGATGGAAGAAGTAAGTCCAGCACTCAAACACACGCTGTAAACAGATTACTTTCCTTTGAAAACAGAAATTTGCGTTATGGAATAAAACAAAACCTAACGAATCCAGTTCCGTGCCAGGAAAACTACAGAAAAACAACACTACCCGCGAAGGCTGAAGACAGGGAGATGGAAAGATACTAGACACGAAAAGAAAGCCTGGGAGGGTAAGGACATCGTCGGGAGGGAATCTGGGACGACCAGCAGGTGACAGGAGCCGCGAGCCGGCCTACAGGACCCTGGAGACAGTCGCCACGTCACTCCACATGCCCGCAGCTCCGTTGTGCCTCCCAGCCGGCCCCGCGGCTGTCACGTCGTGGTCCCAAGGCTGTCGTGTTGTGGCCCTGCGGTCACCGCCCGAAGTACCAGGGGGGTGAGCAGGGGATGGGCTCCTCCTCCCAGATGGTCTTCAGCCTCTGTGCCCAGGAGGCCACCATCCCCCTTCTTTCTTCTTCTGATGCCAACTCAGGAGCAAAACTGATCTGAGGGGCCAGGACTCGGAATCCACAGAAGTGCAGCGCGCCATGCTACAGCCGCAAAGAGAGACGTGATGAGAAGCCGCCTCCACACACCCGCCGTTCACTCACCCACGGGCAGGCGGAGTGAAACACACCTTTCACGCTGCCCGTTGACTGAAAACAACGGACCTGCCCTAGAACCTCAGATGCAGCCTCTACCAGAGAGGCTGCACGTTCCAAATTCTGCTCTGACAGCTGACATTAATCTTTAATCTCTGCTGTTGAGTCAGACACTGAAGATTATGGCTTTGATTGGTGAGGCAAATTACGGGAAGTCACACGATGGGACACTGTAGAATGAGGTTACCCGAGCTGCAGTGCGCCACCAGGGAAGGCTGTCCAAGACATGTGTTCAGTGTCAACAACAGGCAATGTGAAGCAGTATGTGTGATGCACTATTTATGTAAGAAAATAAACATGATGAGCTCAGCCATGAAAAGTGTGTATTTAAGAGTATATATGGGCTGTAAGGAAACATATCAAATCATTGAGAGTGATTATTTTTAAGGGAGGAATTAAGGGGACTATTTTTATATTTTACAGCCTCGTTTTTTTTCTATAATATGTACTTCCGCAAACTGAAAAAAAGTGAAGGTTTTTTTTTAAAAACGAGAAGAACTTCAGCCTGGCTAGCGGCACCTAAGAGACCCCTCGGCCTGTGCAGAGGAAGTCCGGGCTTGTGGCTGAGCATCGCTAGGTGGAATGACTACCCGTCCGCTTTCAGAGAAGACCGTTCCTCTAGAAACATCACTGTGCTCCGTCTGCACTCCTTCCCTAAACCCACACCCCTGTCCAGCCTGCCCGTCAGGTGGGTGGGAGGCCGGGCCCACACCACTGTTTGCGTGTTTAAAGCTCACAAACCCTTAAGCACTGCTCTCTCCCCCGCTGGACACACATCCCTCCCAACAACCTGGACAAGCAGTTTCCATGCAAGCTGCTGGGTCTCCCGGGAGTTCCCTACAGGACATGGAAGCTTACCCAGAGCCCCCCCTTTCCCTGCCCTGGCTCTGCCCCTCACCAGGGCGCTTCCACGTGGACACCCAGCCCGCAACCTCACTCTGCAGACAGCCGTCCTCGCCGGCTGCAGGCCCAGGGTGCACACAGGCAGCTCAGCGTCCAGCTGGCGTGGCCTGGAGCTGCGTCCTGGGCTCCTGGAGCGGGCCCAGCCCCTGGCTCCACGGAAACGTAGCCCACTCGTGAGGCTGTCGGATGCCAGCCAGGGCACCTCTTGCCAGGGTTCGAGGCGATGCTGCCTTCAGAAAGCAGGGCCAGAGTGTGGACGGCTCCGCCCCTCCCGCGTGCACGGCACACACAGGGCCACCTCGGGGCGCTCGTGTACCCAGGGCAGACGCCAGCCAACCAGGCTTGGCTTGGCCTCCGCCCAAACGACATCAAAGGTTGTCCTAATAATACGTGTTTTCCTCCTGGACCAGCCTTTCCAGTGCTGCCAAGTAAAACATTGAAAAGGGCAAGAGATTATAATTTCCTGCATCCAGGGGAAGTCAGAATGGGCTGGCCCTCAGGCCTACATCACACCTCACGCTGCACCTGGGGGAGCTGTAGGGGAGGAAGGGTGAGGCATACCTGGAGGGGCCACAGGAAGTACCGGAAGTCTCCGCTGACTCCATTTTTCGAGTACATGTTGGCCGTGCCACCCGTGGTTAGGGACAGGATGGCCCGTTTACCCTGCAGAGGACACAGCACGTGCACCGGTGCAGACCCCCGAGGAGCAGGGTGTTAAGGGCCGCTGTGACTCCAGCCCAGAGGTTTATAATGACAGGCAGGGGAAACCTGAGGCACCTCTCTCCGGCCGACTGCAGGTGACAGCCACACCCAATGCAGGAGCAGGGGAAAACCAGAGGGAATGTACGGGACAGGGCGCAGAGCTGACGGGCCCAGCGCTGGTGGAGACCAGGCTTCAGGGAAGCGGGGCAGGAGCGGGCAAGGCCGAGGCGGGACCTTGGGGAGGCAGGTGCCCCCACGGTGCCCGGCTCCCGGCACCACCCCACCAGGGGCAGCATCTCCTCGGGGTCCGAGACGGATCTCGTGACTCCGTGTTTCCTTTATACGCACTTACCTTCTGAGGCTTTCAGAATTTAAAAGTTTGTTTTAGTGGGAAATCCACAGCTACCGTGTACTATGCACCTTGCAGGTCCCCACAGCCCTCTCTGAACGGGCACTGCGGTATCCCGTTCTCAGGGTGGTTACCTGACGCTCGGGGGTGAACCGGTACGCGGCCAGGTGTGAGCCTGCACCCTGGAGCAGGGGCCCCTCGGCAGCCCCCCCGGCCAAGCACGCAGACAGACGTGGATGCTCGGTAACCCTCGCTGGAGGAAAAGCTGGGACCTCAAGACGAGGCTTTCTCGCCCAGAACAGAGAGAGCCCTGCACACAGCTGGAGCTCAATCAGTGTTTGGTTAAAAAGAGCAACCTCGGGGGGACCGCTGAGACGGCCCCCCACCGCGGCCGTACCTTGAGGAAGCCGTCGTCGTAGAAGCCCGGGATGTCGAAGGCGAAGCCCTGGCACAGCACCCTGTCCATCCAGCCCTTGAGGATGGCCGGCACGCTGGACCAGTACAGCGGGAACTGCGGGTGGACAGGAGGGAGCGCTGGGGGCGCTTCTGCGTGAGTCCTCCCGGGGTTTGGGGGCGCCTCCTCCCCAGGCCCGGGCAGGTGGGTGTCCCCCACGGGGGCAGCACGAAGAGGGCGGCGTCTCCCCCTGCCCTGAGGCGTGCAGTGTGGCGGTGACGGTGGTTGGGGCGGGCAGAGCCGACACCATCCCGGTCGCTGTCACCGGTGGCTCTGCGGCCCGTGACGGTCCCCGACGGCTGGCCCCTAACCAAGCGGGCGGGCAGGTGATGCAGGCTCTGCTAGACCCCCGCTCTGGGGCAGCAGTCCCGCGACCCCCAACCACGGGACCAGAGGGAGGGTGTGGGAAAGAGTTCGCCCCTTTCCCAGCCTGGGGGTGAGGCGTGGCACCTGGGAGTCAGGCTGAGGGAGCTTCTGAGAAGCCTGCCTCAGGTTCCACACACCAGCAGCACGTCTCCCTGGAGTCCACCTGCAGAAGCCCTAACACCACATCCAACAATGAAAAGTGATGAATACAGGCAACAAACGGATACCAACACAGGAACGGAGCCCGCGTTTCATGTGCTTTCACTGCAAATCTAATTCAGGACTTGGCACTGAATCCCAGCTCCACACCTACTTCTGTGTGACGCCGGCAAGTTACTTAACCTCTCTGGGCCTTCTTAGCCTGATGTGCAAATCGCTCACAGCCCTGTGGTGTGGAGGGTTTAGGGACACATCGCCGTGCCCAAAACCGGGCAAACCCTCCGTGACTGGTGAGGAGTGGTCCCAGGAGCAGCGGTTGTGATGAGTGACGTTTTTATTAGTGTTGAGCAAAATAAATACATAAATAAATGTACATGTGGACCCTCGGGGGGGGGGGGGAGACACGTGAGAAGGGGCAGGAATAAAGGAAGACCCCGCAGAAAGAACAGGCCTTGGCTGGTGTTCACCTTCCAGTTACAGGAGGGGAGGAGGGGGCAGAGGGAGCTGAGGGGGGAGGGGAGAGAGCTGCACAGGGTTCTGCTCGGACTGGGGTCAGGCTGCAGGGCCACCGTCACATGGCTGCCCGGTCCTGCGAGACTACCAGTGGGCAGGTGGCAGCACGGGCACTCAGATCTAAGGCCTGGGTCCCCTCGGGCGTAAGGAGGATGGAAGAACGTCTGCGCTTGGACCCCACTGCGAGTCACGGTCGAGGGGAAGGGGGGTGGTGCCGGGAGGGTGGGGGAGGCAGCGGGGGTGGGCAGGTCAGAGAGGAGCGGCCGGCGCGGAGGAGGAGAGCTGAGGCCCCCGCGCCTGGTTCCACTGCCCGGAAGCCCGCCACGGCCTGTCCTCCGGCGCCTGGGACCCAAGTGACCCAGGCCCTCGGGATAAATCCCCTTCTCTCCCGGCCTGACGCAGACGTCCACCCACCTGACTCCCCACAAGCACATTTATTCTGCCGCCACGATGCCCGCCGGGCTGGCTGGGGCCGAGCGGCCCCGATGAGCTGAACCCGAGGACGTGGCGCCCTGGGCGGTGTTCGTGCAGGGAACCCCGCCTGGGACAGAGGTGAGTGAGCACCAGGTGAGGGTGGGTGGGGGAAATGATTCTCCGCTCGACCACCAGGATACTTAAGGCAGGAGTCGCTTTTGGCCAGAATTACTCTGACAAACACCCATGCAGACGAATCTGGTTTCCACGCAGCCCCACACCTCCGGGGCTGGGGGTCAGAGAGTGAAGGCCACGCCTTCTTGCAGGATCAGACGTTTCAGGACCAAGGGCTAAAGGGAAATCCCCGCCGTTTGCTTGGGGTCAGGATCTGAATGCGCGGTGTTGGCTCCCTAGGTCTCCTGACCCAACACGACAGAAGCCAGTGAGCAGACGCGGGGAACAGGGGCACCACCGCCAGGCGCGGGCATGCAGCACGAGGACGGCGTACTCATCACAATAACCGGGGGAAAACAAACCTGAAATATCAGCAGGTCGGCCTCCTGGATCTTTCTCTGCTCCTCAATTATGTCGCTGGCCAGAGACTGCTTCTTGCAGGCCTCATACACTTCCACCCCGTAGCTGAAGAACTCAGGGTTGCAGAGGGCGCCTGGCGGCACAGGACAGAGGTTCTCGCTCGAGGTGGGGGGGGCGGTGCCCGTGAAACGTCCCGCCAATCCCATCAGCGTCACTGTTACCTGGACGCCAGCTCCCCACCCGCACGTCACCAGACAGCCACTGAGAGCTGACCAGGTGCCGGGACCTGGGGTCAGACTGTGGACACAGAGGAAGCTATGTCCTTACCCTCAAGGGATTCAAAGTCCAGTAGGAGAGGTAGATGCATAAGCACATGGTCACACACAGAACACGGCCACTCAGCCGGCTCTGCAACGCTGTGCGGACAGGCCTCACCCCCCACAGCCCAGACGCAGGGGCCTCACTGCGCGTGCAACAAGCCCGGAGGCCAGCTCTGCGTAGGCGGGCCAGCAGCGCACCCTGGGGGTGAGTCCATGAATGGGGTTCTGACGACAGAGCAGGAGTTCTCCAGGAGAATTGGAGGGAAGAGGGGGACCTTCTGGGCAGGAGATGCAGAGGGGATGACCTGGCTGGCCCAGGAATGGGCCACCGGGAGCAGAGCCGAGGACCTGGGGTGAGAGGCCGGGAGGCCTGCAGGCGACACGACTGCAGGGATGGCCCAGGCTTGTGAGCCCAGCCAAGGGGCGTAAGCTTTTCCTGCACAGGGGGGCCGCTGCCCAGGCATGTAACAAACGCTCCGATTTGGCTCTGGAAAAGCTCACTGTGGCCCCAGTGATTCAGGAGCAGGCCTGGTGGGGGAAGGGCGCGGACAGCAGCGGGGGTGGGGGTGCAGGCTGCAACCTGCAGAGGGGCCCTCGGCAACGCAGCTGGAAGCCGAGTGAATACGTCGATCCAGCCTCTCCTGGGTTCTCGTCAAGCAGCGTGACGCGCCCGAGGCACCGGCCAGTGTGAACGAGGCACCCGCGGTGGAGGACCCCGTGCACCGCCTGTGCTCTGCACACACCACCTTTCCACGCTCACAACAACCCCACAGGCTGGGTGATTCCCAAACGGCCAGAGACGAGACAGAGGCTGAGGGTCGAGCTCAAGGCCGGGGCTCCCGTGGCAGCAGCCGGGCTGCCGAGGCAGCACGCCGGCCAGCCCTTCAGCAGTCACAGCTGAGCGTGCGGGGCTCTGCTTCCTCTCAGCCTCCCAGGGGTCTCCATTCGAAGCGCCTGCTGCGACCCTTCTGTGCACGAGGTTCTGTGCCCACCGGAGACCCTGCGCAGGAGAGGCTGCGCCTCGGGCAGGCTGTGGGGTGGAGCCCACGGCGGACACTGGGCGCTTCTGATAACAGCAAACCGACAATAGGACGTGGGTGGGCCACGTGTATCCTAGATAAACCTACAAGCAGACATCAAAGCAAATGTGGCGGGAAAACGGGAACATTTTATACGTGGGCGTAATGAGAGGCCTCTCTGAGTAAGACAGGAAATCCAGGGCGGTGAAAACACCCTGACTCTTCACTTGCAAGGAAAGCTGGAGACAAAGCAGCCCAAAGTCCACAGGGGAACTGGTGAGTTGCAGCACGTACCATGAAGGCTGCCTAGGCCTCAGAAAGACCCCCGAGAGCTCTAGTGAATACAGCACATCCCCACTGACGTCTGTATCTGGAGTCTCCCAGCCCTACACGGACATGCACTTTGCGGATATTCAGAGTAAGAGCCACACCAACAAGGCCGCCCGCTCGTCCTGGGGGCCGAGCAGGACCCGGAGGGCGTATGAAGGGGCTTGTCGCTGTCCCCCTCTGCCCCTGTTCACATTTAAAACACTTTTTACAAAGAGCCTGTATTACTCGCTTCACTGAAACCCAGTGGCTCCTCCACTGATACTCCATCTCCCTAGCCCCTGCTCTGCTGTTCGTTCCGTGAAAAGACTTGTTTGGTTTATTAAAAGGGAATAAAGACAGGGACTCCCCTGGTGGCCCAGTGGGTAAGACTCCGCGCTCCCAATGCAGGGGGCCTGGGTTTACCCCTGGTGGGGGCACTAGGTGGCACGTGCATGTCGCAACTAACAGCCTGCGCACTGCAGCTAAGACCCAGCGCAGCCTAAATAAATTTTTTTTTTTTAAAAAAAGGGAAGAAAAACAAGAAAAGACAAGGATGTCAGCTATTACCATCATCACTAAGTACTAAATCTGGGGATCCTGTTAACCCACCTGCAAACAGAAGGAAATTAAAGGTATTTGATTTGCTGGAAATTACTGGGAAAGCGCAGGTGAGATGACCATTATTTGCAGATGATCTGACTGTATATTGGGAAAGCCCCAGAGAATCAGCTGAAAACTGCAAACAGTAAGAAAACTAGTAGCAGCCACATAGTCATACGTGCTGACACGCGCGCGTGCACACACACACACACACACACACAGGTGAATCCTCTTCACAGAGAGGAACAAAGAATTGTTAGTAAGAATTATGTGAGATCTGCATGAAGAAAAGTCGTACACAGACCTGGAAGGCTGAAAGAGCACATGAGCAAACGAGGAGCCACGCCTGTCCCTGGGACAGAAAGACTCAGCCTCGTAAAGTTCATCTGTAAACTTCACGGGACCTCAATAAAAACTTCACCCGTTACCTTCTCAATCTTGCCAGCTAAAGGTGGGCACTTGCCACCTGCCTCTGCAAGGATTAAGTCACAAACTGCCGTGGCCACTGACCTTCAACACCCCCTGAAAGAGGTCAGGGCAGAGATCAGGAATGAGGCCCTCTGTGCCCTGGGGAAACTGGCAGAACAGGCCTTCAGATAGGTATTTTCAGAGTAGATTTTATGAGCCCAACTCTTGCGTCTCCTCGTATCTGGAAAAGCACCAACGTCACGAATGTGCTGCCTGCTCCTCGTGACCAGCAGCAGCCTTCTGCCCAAGTGTGCATGGCTGCACCCACCCCTGCACCAAAATCACGTGTATCCTGACTTCCCACCCCACCTCTTCAGAGCAGTTTCTCAGAGCTCTCTGAGAGGCCGTCTCCCGGGCTACAGTCCTCATTTTGCTGCAAATAAAACCTACCACAACTCTCACGTTGTGCATTTTTTTCCAGTCGACAATCTGGAAAGCTAATTCAAAAGATTTTATGGAAAAGTAAAAGAAGTTAGAAAAAAATAGAAAATAAGGCAAATGAGGGTGACCTAACTCTACCAGATATTAAATAAATTATTTGCCAAAATAATTAAAGCCATGTGGTGCTGAGTCATGGACGGGAAAACAAAACCAGAATACAAAGTGTAGAAGAGAATAAAACACATGTAGAAATTCAGATCACAATGAAGATGGCATGTCAAATCGGGGCAAAGAGCTGCATCATGTGATAAATGGTGATGAGAGAGATGGGTGGGTACTTGGGAAAACCTGGACCCACACCTCACATCCTACAGCAAAACAAATTCTGAATAGAGAAAGTATTTAAATTTAAAAAGTGGAACTTGTCAAATACCAGAAGAAACTATAACACCTTCTAAAAATAAGCTTAGAGTTTATATGACACAAAATACACAGATCAAAAGCCAACTAAGCAAAATAAGTGAAATTCTACGTGAAAAAAAAGCTACCATGGCAAAGTCAAAATTAAAACAAAAATTAGGTAAAAATGTATTTACAATTCATATTCCAAACTTTATACTCAGAGAAAATCTTCCACCTGTCAGACTGGCAATTACCAAAAAAAGAAAAAAACCACACACACACACACAAAAAAAAAAACCCGAGCACTTGCAAACACTGCTGTCTGGGGAGTGAACTGGTACAGCACTTATGGAAAGCATTTTGATATTATCTACGAAAAGTCAAAACGCACATTCCCTCCCACCAGCAGCTCCATTCTAGATATACTTGCACAGGTAGGAAAACACATGTGGCCACGATTGTTTGCTGCAGCTCTGGTAATACAGCAAAAACGAGAAACCAAAAACGCCCATTAGTGAGAGCTATTTAAACCATGGCACCTCCATACAACGGGGGACGTTGAAGCAGAAAAAAAGAAAGTAACATGCAAAACAATATACGTAATATGTTCCCTTCTGTGGAGGGAAAAATGGAGGCTATACCCTTAATTGTTTTAGGTACATCTAGAGACAGCACAGACTCTCTCCAGAAAGATGTGGCGGTTGACGGGTGACACTGGTTTCCTTGGGGGCAGAGAAACCGGGTGGTTGGGGATGGGGGAAAAGACTTGCACTGTAGCCCTTTCTGACTTGAGAACTGTACATCACGTGCAATGATGAGTTTAGTTTTCCAACTTTTTTTTAATTAAAAAAAAAAAAGGCAAAAAACCCCCAAGAATCTGATTTTAAAATGGGTAGAGAATCTGAAGAGACATCTTTCTGAAAAAAAAAAACACACTAGAGGGTCAACAGGCACAAGAAAAGATGCTCAACATCACAAAGCATCAGGGATGCGAATCAAAATCCCAGTGAGACATCACCTCACACCTGTCAGAATGGCCTTCATCAAAAAGACAAGAGACAACAGGTGCTGGTGAGGACATGGAGAAAAGGGGACCCTTGTGCACTGTTGGTGGGAATGTAAAGTGCAGCCACTGTGGAAAACAGGATGGAGGTTCCCCCAAAATTAAAAGTAGAACTACCATCCAGCAATCCCACTTCTGGGTATTCACCCAAAGAAAAGGAACACAGTAACTCAAAAAGATATCTGCACCCCTATGTTCACTGCAGCTTTATTCACAATAACCAAGATGTGAAAACCTTAATGTCCATCAGTGGATGAAGAAAATGTGATATATGCATAGAATGGAACATCATTCAGCCATAAAAAAGAAGGAAACCTTGCCATTTGTAGCAACGTGGATGGACTTGGAGGATATTATGCTGAGTGAAATAAGTCAGGCAGAAAAAGACAAATGCTGTATGATCTCACTTATATGCAGAATCTTAGAAAACAAACCTAACACCATCCCCCCGCCCCCAACAAAACAAAAAAATAACTGAGCTCAGGAATACAGCAAACAGATTGGTGGCTGCCTGAGGCGGGAGCTGGGGGGCGGGTAACACAGCTGAAGAGGCCAGAAGCACAAACTTCCACTTATAAAGTGAATACGGGGGTGGGGGGGGAGTCGGGGAAGGGAGGGAGTACGGGGATGTGTGTATGGAAACAGATGATTGAACCTGGTGTACCCCCCAAAAAAAAAAATAAAAATAAAAAAAAAACGTTATAAATAATAGATATCTTAAAAAAATTGAATACGGGGATGTCACGCACAGCATGGCGACGATAGTTAAGACTTGCATATTTGAAAGAGTGGATCTTGAAAGTGTTCAAGAGGGAAAAAGTGGAACTACATGTGGTGACAAAGGTTAGCTGGACTCATTGTGATCATTCTGCAATGCATACAAACATTGAATCCTCATGTTAAACGAATATCGTGTTTTGTCAATTATACCTCAGTAAAAAGACACACACACAAGGAAGAAAGTTCAGAAAACCAGAGCATTTATCCCATGACTCACCAGTGATGTCCTTCCTTGTGGCCCTCGGCTCAAAGTCCATGGCATAGAGATCAGAAACGGTGACGGTGCAGCCCTGCCGGCTCAGCTCAGCCACTGCCACGTCCTTCAAGGACCCGTTGAAAGACGTGGGCTCTTGGTGCGCGTAGACAATGAGCACTTTCTTACCTAAACCCACACGACAAACCATTTCTCTTGAGGAAAAATTCCTCTCTGTACAAAATTCAACAAGGACTAAGATGACAGTGAGAGACGTGTAGGCGCATCACGATGGCTGAAGCTAAGTACGAAAGAGCAGCCTTTTCATGGGCAACCGTTTTAAAATAATGAGCATTTAAAAAAATCTAGTTATGTCCTAGTTCACCACTACTTAAGTTTACTAACACCCAAATACACAACGAGTCAAGCTATGGTTCCCCAAGAATAACACAACTGAGTTCTTTAAAAGCCTCCATGAGAAGGTTTAGCCATGTTGCCTAATATCATAACAAGAAACTACCGTGACAGATCTTTCGTGCTACCCCTTTGTGCCTCGGCAGGCATCAGCCACGGACGCACAGCTCTGCTTCCTTCCCCGCCATCAAAAACTGACACTTAAGACATCAAAAATCAGATCCCTAGTCCCACGGGGGAGGCAGGCCCTTCACGAAGTCCAGTTTTTGGTGGCGAGGCTGAAAACAAGAGGTTCTAAGAAGACCAGTCTTAGAGGACCTGGCTGTGTCATTAATACCACTAACAGCCTCTGATGCTGTGAGGTTATGTGCCGATTTCTTCAAGAAGGCAGCTGCGGGGATTTGTTTAAATTTCCCTGGGAACGTCCAAGACCAAAATGTTTAAACTCTTGATTTATATTATTCTGTTTAAGCCCTTAAGGAGAAAATGCAAACATCAGTTTGAAGCAAATAGCTTTGGGGCTTTCGGCTGAGTGCAAAGGTTGAATTCTGCAAGCGAGATTAATGACTAACATTTTTAACTTCTCAGGCTTATTTGTCATAAAGGGAACTCTACTTGGGGGCTTAACAGGAAAAAAGAAATGGCCAATGACATATCTACACCAATGGTTCTCAACTGGGGAAAGCGTTGCCTCCCAGGGGCTATTTCACAACGTCTGGAGGCATTTTTGGTTATTGCATCTGGAGGGAGGTGCTGCTGGCATGTGGGAGACAGAGCCCAAAGCTGCTGCTAAACATCCCGCAAAGCACAGGACCGGCCTACAAAGCACAACACAGGGTCATCCGGCTCCAAATGTCAGCAGTGCTGAGACTGAGAAATCCTAATGTACAATATGATGTGTAAAATAAGGTGAATTTTTATGTTCTGAAATGAAAGGATTTTCAGGTTATGTTGTTGAAAAAAAAGATGTTCCAGAATGCGATGTGTGTGAGTCCCGCTGTACTTTATCCATGGTAGCTCCCGGGGGTCATTCACTTGATGTTTATTTACTGAGCACCTACTATGTTCTGGGGTCATCCCAGAGACTGGAGGCAAAGCAAAGACAGGAGAAGCATTATATCTCAGGGCGGCTGAAATGGACAGTAAAACCAGTAAGAAAATACAAAACAGAATTCCAGATAGCAGTCCACATTATAAACAAAACAAGTTTTATACACTTCAGTGTTGTCTGGAGTTTTTATAACACTGTATTCGATTTCTAATAAAAAATTTAATTTAAAAAAGTTTAACTCCCCCATAGCTAATAGTTACCTGCCATGTTCCAGGAAGACGGATATGTTTCTCTCTGGATCCTGCCAAGAGGAGGGTCTGCTATTAACCCTGGGCACAGAAGGACTGGGTGTGGTGGGCCCTGGGCGCTCAGGCGTGGTCACTCTCCTCAGTGACGCCAACAATCTAGAAGAGAAAATGAGTCCTGAGGGAGGTGGGGGGATGCGGTGGGGAGGTCGACATACAGCCACGGGCACGTCGACATACAGCCACGGGCACGTTCAGGCAGAGGGAAAAGCAAGTGTAAGGTATGCGGTGGGACTGGCCAGGCGTGTTCATTCAAGCATGCCTGTGCGATGCACCTGTGGTTAAAACAGAGCGTTGGGGACTTCCCTGGTGGCGCAGTGCTTCAGAATCCCCCTGCCAGTGCAGGGGACACGGGTTCCAGCCCTGGTCCGGGAAGACCCCACATGCCGCAGAGCCACTAAGCCCGGCGACGACTGAGCCTGCGCCCTAGAGCCCCCGAGCCACAACTATTGAGCCCACGCGCCACAACTACTGAAGCCCACGCGCCCAGAGCGCCAGCTCCGCAGCAAGAGAAGCCACGGCGATGAGGAGCCCGCGCACCACAAGGAAGAGCAGCCCCCGTTCACCGCCACTCGGGAGAGCCCGCGCGCAGCCATAAAGACCCAACGGGGCCAAGAACGAACTAGATAAATACATTTTATAAAAAAGCAAGACAGACAAGAAGCCCCAGAGCGCTGGATGCAGACCTTCCCGAGCTCCCCGCCCGCTGCACCGCAGGGACAGTCTCCTCCTTCCCGGGACAGGACGCACCTGCCAGGTGCACAGGGAAAGAGAACCGCATCCACGACGCACGCGCCCCAGCCCACGGCACGGCCGACGGCGTCGCCGCGCCCGAGCCTCCGTCCCCGAGGCCCGCGAGCAGCCGCACGGGCGGCGAGGAGAGCCCGGCCCCCCCCGCTGCGCGCGTCTCCCCGGCCGAGCGGCCCGCGGGCTGAGGTAGAGACGCCGAACCCGGCGCGCGCGCACCCACCTCGGCCGGCACGCGCCCGGGCCAAGCGGCAGGACGCAGGCTCCCCGCGCGAGGACGTCCGGCGCCCACGCTGCGCTCCGGCCGCGCGGGCCACGCGCTCGCAGACGTCGGCGGGCGCGCAAGGCGGGGCGGGCCCCGCCCCCTCCCCGCCCCCTCCCCGCCCCGAGCGCAGCCCTAGCCCTCGCTCTTTCCACGTCCGCCCCGCCCCTCCCCGCCTCCTCCACGCCCACTGCCGCCCACGAACACCGCCCCGCCTCGCCCTAGACCCCGCTCTGTCCCCGTCTCGCGTCAGAGCACGGCCCGGCCCCGCCCACTCCCCGCCCCCCCTCCCCGCCCCCGACGCGTCCGGGCCTCTCAGTCCCGCCCCATCCTGGCCCCGCCCCCCCGGATCTGCCCCGCCCCCTCCCCGCCCCTCGTGTGCGAACGGGCCCCACTGGCGCCGCGCGGCGGTGGCTGGGGGGACTGCAGGGCTGGGAGGAAGGGCGCCGCCGCCCGCGCCCCGCGTGTCCTCCGCCCTGAGGCGCGCGTCCAGGGTGAGCGCGAGGAGACGCACGCACCCCCGCAGCCCCCGCGCTGGAGGGAACACGCCCCTCCCGCGGCGCGGTCGAGGGGAGACAGCCCGGAGACGCGGGGCGGGCGAGGGGCCGTCGGGGGGCGGTGGCCCTGCACGCGGGGCCCCGTGGCGCGGGGCGTGTCCGGGCGCGCCCGCGGCCTGCTGGCGGCGTCGCCCTGCGGTCCGGCCGGGCGCTGTCCCCTGGGAGGCAGCGCGGGCCGCCGCCGAAGGGCCGGGCCGGCGCCCGCCTCTCCTGCCCGCGCGTCCCGGCCTTGCCGCCTCACGTGGAAGCCCGGCGCCCGGCCTGGTCCCGGGCGGCCCGGGGGCCCCCAGAGCGGGAGGCGGGCTCCCCCGCGCGCGCCGTCCCCGGGGGGTGGCCGCAGCCGCCGTCCGCGCGGCGTCGGGGCTCTGCCGGGCGCCGGGTGCTGCCCGCCTTGGGTGGCGAGCCCGCGAGGCTCTGGGGGCCGCTTCCATCTCAGACCCACGCTGCGCGAGGGCACCCTGCAGAGGCGTCTCCGCACGTGCTGGGACGCCCTGGGAGATGCAGTTTGGCCGTCCCCGTCCCCCCCGTGAGACTCACTGAGGTGGTGGCCCCCGATCACCTGTGTGTCCCAGAAGGTAGACGAGGGCAACCGGGCGAGGGAGGGGCAGGCGCGCCGGGACAGCCGGGGGGGCCTTGGCCGCGGGGGGCGGGGGGCGCTGCGGTCCGCGGGGGGGGGGTCACGCCTCCTGCGCCCCGAGGGGCCAGGCCTGCGGACGACGCGGCCGCCGGGGAGCCGCGGGAGCGCTGGGCGCTCGGAGGGACCGCGATGCGACGCCCGCTGTGAGCACCAGCAGGTGCAGCCGGCCCGCTTCCCTTGGCCCTCGGGGTGGTGAGAGCGCCAGGGATGGGTTCACAGGAGCCCGCGGCAGCGGCAAATAGCAGAACTCCCTGCTGGTCTGGCATTTACTGCCGACGGGTCAGCTGGTGCCACATTTGTGTCCTGAGCCCAAGGGGGAAGCGGTGCTATTAAAACGAGATAAATACGTTTAGCCTCCGCAGTGAGCATCACCTGGAGGCGCTCCCCTTGCTGCGAAGAAACGGGGAACACGCTTAGGCATTCCAGGCAGGGAGGCAGTGAAGCCCGCTGTATCCTTCCTCTTCTCGCCAGCGGCCCCTGTTTTGTGTTTCAGATGGAAAGCTGCTATCGAGGGCTACCTTAAGACGAACCAAAGTAGCTTGAACTTTCTCCTAGAGAAGTAGTTGCTTTCGGTTTTATTTAGTGACTTTTCTTTCCCGCTGCTAACAGCATCCCCTGTCTTTTCGGAAACAAACTCTTCCCAATAACAAAGCTGTGTTTTTCTTAACTGTAGTAGACTCTGTATAACGGAAGACCTGCCATTTCAACCATTGTAAGTACACAATTCAGTGGCATTAATTACGTTCACAATGTTACACAACGTCACTGTTTGTATTTCCAAAACATTTCCATCACCCCAAACGGAAACTCAGTAACTACTAAGCAGTAACTCCCAACCCCCGCCTCCACCCGGGTCCTGGTAACCTATAATCTTCTTTCTGTCTCCATGAATTTGCCTGTGCTAGATAGTTCACACAAGTGGAACCACACAACAGGTGGCCTTTTGTGTCTGGCTTTCTTCACTGAGGGTAATATTTTCAAGGTTCATTCATATTGTAACATGTATCAGAGCTTCTTTCCTTTTCATGGCTGAATAATAGACCATTTTATGACTATACCACATTTTGTTTCTCCTTTCATATGTTGATGGACACTCGGGTCATTTGGCTTTTGTGAGTAATGCTGCAATAAATACTGATGTACAAGTATCTGTGTCCCTCTTTTAAAATCTTTTGGGTGTACTCCTAGGAGTGACATTGCTGGGTCATGTGGTAACTCTTTAGCCTTTTAAGGAACTGCCAAACTGGTTTTCACAGCGGCTCTGCTGTTTTACATTCCTACTGATTTCTGCATGTTTCTTATTTGCTATTTGGGGAGGGGGGGGGGTTGTTATAGCCCTCCTAGTGTCTGGAGTGTATCCCACTGTGGTTTTGGTTCGTATTTCCCTGATGACTAATGATGCTGAGCATCTTCTCTTGTGCTCATTGGCCGTTTACACCTTCTCTGCTGAAATGTCTATGCAATGTTATTTAATTGGCCTGTTTGTCTATTTGTTGTTGAGTGATAGGAGTTCTTTACACATTCTGGCTATTATCAGATATATAATTTGCATGTATTTTCTCCCACGCCGTAGGTTGCCTTTCACTTTTTTGGGGGGGAGGGGGGAAGGTCCTATTCCTCTAAAAGCAATTAACCAGAGTTTTTTCTTAGTTCCCTTCCCTTGTTACTTCTGCCTGGCTGCTGAGTTCCTGAGGAAAAGACCTTGGAGGTGGTTTGGAGGCACAGTCTTTGTTCAGGGCACATACTGGTTGTCTGAATGTTTTCATGTTTCTTTGGACATTTCGGGGGTGAGCAGGTGTTTTATGTTTTCAGGGTGTCCTTTGTCTCCAATGGAAGATCATCCAAACTCTGAAATCTCAGGAGGCAATCGTATGGCTTTCCTCAAACACAACCAGAAGACATTGACTCCTGCCAGTTTCACTAAGAAATGAGCTATTATGTTGATTTCCTTACAAACCCCTGGTTTCTGAGAACTTTCACTTCCTGTCCTGTGGTACTTTGGGAACTTCTGCTGCTTGTCACGAGTGATCAGCCTTGATTCCTCAAAAGCTGTGGCTGGAATTCTAATGACAACATATTGTGAATTGGCTTTTTGTATTAGTAAGACTTAAGTGGATATCGTCCCAGCAAAATGGTAATCTAGAGACTAGATTCAAGTCAGATGCTCTTTGTGATTAAAGAGGTTTTGATGTTGAATGGCCAGTCATGCCATGAATACTTGACTCATGAAAAATAAGAACACAGGCTTCTCAGATTTTAACTTATTTTAACTAAAGATTTAGTTGATAACCAAATACTGTCAAATTCAACATGCTTTTTTTTTTTAAGCCCTTTATTGGAATATAATTGCTTTACACTCTTGTACCAGCTTCTGAGGTACACCAAAGTGAATCAGCTGTATTTATGCATATATCCCCATATCCCCTCCCTCCCGTGACTCCCTCCCACCCTCCCCTCAACATGCTTTTTGAAATTACTTTTGCATTTACCTGGATCCAAGCAAAACTTAAATGCTGTATCCCCACCCCAAAGCAATCAGAGTGTTTTGGCAACTGTATGACTAGAGGTGTCAGGCTCTCATGGTACACACTCGCCTATGATGGGTGAAAGTTTGATTAAAAATTACAAGTAGGAGATCAACTCGATGATGGGTGATGACTTAGAGGGCTGGGATAGGGAGGGTGGGAGGGAGGGGATGTGGGGATATACGTATAAATACAGCTGATTCACTTTGTTATACAGCAACAGTGTAAAGCAATTATATTCCAATAAGGAACTTAAAAAATTAGAAGTAAAGGGGACTTTCAAGATTGTACCACTGGAATTGCAAGTGTAATTAAGTCAAAATTCTGTTCTAGGACTTTTCTTCGCACTTTATTTATGACTCAGTAATGAACCTTGGATGAGGAGATGTGAATTGAGTAAGTGTTTGCTGCTATTCAAGGACGAGCTAAGAGGGCACTTGATATTTCTGGGTCATTGTTAGGAATAAGAATAATATGGGATACTGCCAGCTAACACTTACAGAGCACGTGCTGTGTGCCAGCTGTGAGCCAGGTTCTTTATGTGGGTTGTTGGACTCAGTCCTCACAGGGGCACCCATGATGCAGTTTCTGTTATTCCCATTTTACAGATGAGAAAACTGAGGTCCAAAACGTCTAGCAGAGATGCAGCACAGTCCGCCCCAGAGCCCACCGTTTCACTATGATGGTGAATGAAAGAGATGGACCCCCAGTGACAGGGCTAAAAGGGGCTGTAGGGAAGCAGCAGGAATCATTTTTCACAGGTTAAAAAAAAGAACATAAATCAAAACCACAAACTCTATCAAAATGCAGTCTATTTCCAGAGGAGCCAAGAACAGACGGTGTGCTGAGATGGGCAGCTCGTTGTCCCCTCTCACTGCCCCGCTCTGCAGGCGGCAGCAAGCGACGGTGACCACAGAAAGAACTCGGCCACCTCGAAGGGGCCGGAGCAGGCGCTGAAGCCCTTGCACGCGATTCAGAGTAGTAAGTGTACAGCACGCCTGTGTCTGCAGGCATCTTGGTTGACCCTTAATTCAAGCTTGGTTTCCAGTGTCCCTTACTTTCTTGATAATGTCCTCTGACACATACAAATTTTTAATTTTGATGAAATCCAATGTATCTTTTTGTTGTTTTTGCCTTGGGCTTTTGGTGTCATATCTAAGAGCCCATTGCCAAATTCAAGGTCATGAACATTTACTCCTGTGTTTTCTTATAGCAGTTTTATAGCTCTAGCTCTCGTATTTAGGCCGTTGATCAGTTTTGAGTGATTTCTGCACATGATGTGAAGCAAGGGTAGAACGTCATCCTTGTGTGTGGGAATCCAGTCGTCCCAGCGTCCGCAGTGGAAGAGAATGTTTCTTCTCCCACTGAACAGACTTGGCACCCTTAGCAAAATCAATGGACCACAGATGTTTTAAACAGATTTCTTTTATTCATTTTCACGAGATGATCACGTGGGTTTTTCTCCTCATACTATTTGCATGATGTGTGACAGTGACACATTTTCTCACGTTGAACCACCCTGCATTCCTGGACTAACTCCGCTTGGTCATGATGTAGTGTCCTTTTTCTGTCTTGTTGGATGCAATTTGTTAGTATTTTGTTGTGGATTTTTGCATCAATATTCATAAGGAATATTGTCCTGTACTTTTATTTTTTTCTGATGTCTTTGTCTTGCTTTGGTAACCAGATATGAGTTCAGAAGTCCTCCCTCCTCTTTAACTTTTTGGAAGACTCTGAGAAGCGGTAGTGTTAGAATTCACCAATGGGCTACCTGGTCCTGGACTTTTCTTTGTTGAGAGGTTTTCTTTTTACTTTCTTTTTTGAACAGTTAACATTAAACTGAGATATTTGGTTTGTGGGGCATCAGTGAGGGGAATTGGAGGAATTAAGAATTATGTATAGGACTCCCCTGGTGGCCCAGTGGTTAAGAATCTGCCTGCCAATGCAGGGAACATAGGTTCGAGCCCTGGTCCAGGAAGATTCCCACATGCCACAGAGCAACGAAGCCCGTGTGCCACCACTACTGAGCCTGTGCTCTAGAGCCCGTGAGCCATGACTGTTGAGCCCACGTACCACAACGACTGAAGCCCTCGCGCCTAGAGCCCATGCTCCACAACACGAGAAGCCACCGCAATGAGGAGCCCACACACTGCAACGAAGAGTAGCCCCTGCTCTACTCTTTTTAAATTAATTTAATTTAAATTAATTAATTTGAAAAAAGAATTATGTATAATTTGATTCAGGCCCACACCCACTCGTAATGATATATTGTCACAGTTTCTTAGTTTATTTCCTTGCAATAGACTTTCCCATATTCTGGCCATTCCACATATCATGTTTCCTCAATCATTGCTTTTCCTTGCCACACAACACTCAAAAAGCTTGAATGTCTTCCTATTTGCTTGTAGAATTAGATTTAAAAAGTTTAGCATTGCACCCAGTCCTCCCTGTGACTCCTCACCTAAACTCCAGACACGCTGCTCCTCCTGCCCCCCGCCTTGGAGACTGTGCTCCAGGGAAGCTGGGTCACTCAGTCTTGCTTCCGTCCCTACTTCCTTCTGGTTAAACCTGAAGCAGGGAAGTGTTTAGAGCAAAGCCCCACAAATTGTAAGCTGTGATACGGAGCAATCATCCCAGAGACACATGTGTGTGCATTTTTAATCCATGTCAGGCTTTTTCAATAAAGAGGCTTTCAGTGGAGACTCTTTTGCTGATGTTACACGAGCTCCCTCAGTGCAAATGTATCGCCTGGGTTTTTCCCAGACCTCGCCCAGAACAGTAGATAATAGTCACGCTCTGCTGACCTCATTTGTTCTGGGAGAAAGTAAAACAAGTTCAGACCAGTGTCACAGCCATTCATCGCTCGTCCAAGTCAGCAATCTGAAGGTCACGCCTTCGCCATCCACCCACCCAACAACCCCCAGGACCTTCCCGAGTTCTTCTGAACCAGCTCTTCCTTCCACACCCTCCACCCAGGCCACGGCCCTGCTCCCCACCTGCTGCCTTCCATCTGAAGCATCGCAGCACGGAGCCTCCTGACCTTCCACACCCCATTGGTCTGGTTGCTGCAGAGCCCTCTTCCCGACGCATCACTCTGCTTACGTGACCACGCAGCTCCGAATTCCTCAGGGACTCTCTGCAGCTGTAAGATAAAATACAAACGTGTTGGGCTGACAGACGAGGCCCTTCATAGATGTCCAGCCTGAACCGCCTCACATGTAGGGTAAGTTGTCTGTCTCCTCAATCACGAGCACGTTCGTGAGTTTCCGCGTCCCTAGTTTGGAATCCCCTCCTCCTGGGTGTCACTGGGATCATCCTCATGCTTCAGCTCTCGGCCAGGTGTCGTGGACGCCGGGGCCCCTGCTTGGCTCCCCAGCAGTCTCCTTGCTACTTCTTCCCTGCAGGCTTTGCGTCACAGCACATACCACATCCACTTTCATTTATTTGCACATCTGTACAAAGTAGAGCCTCAGTTCACTCTTTCCCCGAACAGGGAGTAACCCATTTCTTCCCTCCCATGTTTCTCTTCCTTATTCCTCACACAAAACACTTCACTGCTGACCCTTCTGGTCACCAAATGTGTGGACGGCTTTCCCACGCCAAGCAATTCTCATGACACCAGCTGGGTCTCCTACAATTTAAGTCACGTCCAACCCTCTGTACTTGGAGACAGTGTCAGATCCCACAGGTTAAGGGCTCAGTTCCACAAGGCTGCTTCCTGTCCCACAGACGATGGTTGCAAGTCCCCAGGTGACCCACAACTTCTGTCGGATTTGGCTACATAGCAGAGGTTCCCATGACCCCCTCCTCAGGTTTGATTAACTTCTTGGAGTGCCTTACAGAATTCAGGGAAACGCGAGTGTTTACCAGTTTATTAAAGGATATGGTAAAGGATACAGATGGACAGCTGGATGAAGAGATGCACAGGGTGAGGTCTGCGAGAATCCTAAGAGCAGAAGCCTCTGTCTCATGGACCCCGTGTGGATGTGCTCACCCACCTGGAAGCTCTCCGAACTCCACACTAGTGGGATTTTGTATACAGAGGCTTCCTCACGTGGGCATGGTCAATTATCAATTCCATTTTCAGACATTCTCCCTTCTCGTGAGAATGAGGGGGTGAGGCTGAAGAGTCCAAGCTTCTAATCCTGGGTAGGTCTTTTGGTGAGCAGCCCTCACCCAGGAGCCACCCAGAGTCACCTCATTAGAACAAATGACACTCCTAGCACCCAGGAAATTACCAGGGTTTCAGGAGCCCCGTGTCAGGCACTGGGGTCAAAGACCAAAGATTACAACGGAAGATGCTCCTAGTGCTCTTATCACTTAGGAAGTTACAAGGTTCAGGAGCCCTGCGCCAGGAGCCGGGGGCAGACTCCAGCACACATCTTTTTCTGTTATCTTACAATATCCACCTGGTATCCTGAGGCCAGGGACCGTGGCTCCTACCACGAAGCCACCAGACCCTACTGTAGCTCCTGGTCTATAGCAGGTGCTCAATAAAAGTGTGTGGAATGCAACTGCTGAGCCCACGTGCCACAACTACGGAAGCCCCCGTGCCTAGAGCCCATGCTCTGCAACAAGAGGTGCCACCGCAGTGAGAAGCCTGCGCGCCGCAACCAAGAGTAGCCCCTGCTCTTCGCTACTAGAGAAAGCCCACGCACAGCAACGAAAACCCAACGCGACCAAAAAAAAAATAAGTGTGGAATGAATGAAGTCATGAGTCATAGCACCAGCGAGTGCGTCACAGTCGCCAGTCCACGAATGCTGGGCGGTTCCGGGAATAAAGTTATTAAAGGTGCTGTGCAAATATAAAGTTAGCCACGAGTAACACTGCGGACGACCCCAGGACCTTGTCCGTGGTCGTGCTCAGTCAGCCCACCGGACGACAGCTCCCCGGGGTCCCTGCGCAGGGCTCACGTGGCCTTTGGAGGTGGGATGGCCCTGGGAAGAGAGAGGAAGCGTGCGTGCTGGTGGGAGTTGGGGTGGGGGAGGGGGAGGCGGCAGAGTGACCAGATGACAGAGTCCCTCCCTCAACCCCTGCCCGTCTTCCCTTCCCGAGGAGGGGCTGACCTTCTCCACCTCAGGGTGGATGGGCGCCGAGAACGTGCTGGAACTGCTTGCTTTGTTTAAAAAGAAGGGAAATGTTCTGACCACCCTCCCCAGGTAGGAGTAATGAAGACGCATAGCTCACGTCTCTCTGGGCTTTTGTCCTGTGACACCTGTAAATCCTTAATGAACGGGAGCCTGGTCAGGAGACCAGCAGGGGGAGCCCTCACCCCCTCATTGACCGCTGAGCTCGCCTGAAGAAAGATGGCCGTGCTCTTCTCCAGCACTCAGCCAATGAAAAGCCCAGGCTCTGCTTACTAAGCCCACCCCTCCCTCATCCCCTCTATAAAAGCGCCTCCTTCCCCTGCCCTGTGGGGACTTGCAGGTGGCTGCCACGCTTGACTCCCTGGCCTGCAGTTCTCTGCTGATCTGGAACAGACCCATCTTTGCTGGAGGGGCACCTGGCCATCTATTTGCTTTAGGTCAACATACCCAAGCCTGCATTTTGGAATCAAACCTCCTGCTCTTTGTGGGAAACCCAGCGCGTCTTCAAGGGCATCCCACTCCCTGAGCACCAAGCCTGGCCGAGAAGGCACCTGCCTGGGTCTCCAAGGCTGCTGCTCTGTAAAGCGGGTCCCATTCCAGCCCCTGTGCACCCCCATGCCAGGGTGGCAGCATCTGGGGGTCTTGGTGCTCCCCAGGCAGCACAGACTGGCTAAAATTGGCCTCGTGACAGCTGCGCCCTGCTCGCCACAGTCTTTGTTTGCTGGTTCAGTTTTAGCAGCTTTGTTGCCACAGGGCCCCATTAGGACTGCTCTGTCAAGCCACTAGGTCTCTCCAGCTTGGCACTTGGGATCTGGGGAGGGAGTTCCTTGAGCTTCTCACGCACATTCATCCATCTCCCTCCAGCAATGACCTGGGCCTCAGGGCAAGGCTGCCCGAGTCAGCTGCACCCTGACGTGCCCCCTCGCGGACAGCAGGTTCTGCTTCATCCTGCTCTTCACTGCACCGTGAAATGGACCATCCAGGAGACTCCAGACCAGCTGAGACAGTCAGCTTCTCTAGCGAGAGAAGA
The DNA here is from genome assembly GCF_030028045.1 of Hippopotamus amphibius kiboko. Taxonomy (NCBI): domain Eukaryota; kingdom Metazoa; phylum Chordata; class Mammalia; order Artiodactyla; family Hippopotamidae; genus Hippopotamus; species Hippopotamus amphibius. The sequence continues at coordinate 1,967,565 of NC_080196.1, read as the reverse complement.
GAGAGGAGTGAGAGAGAGGGAGAGAAACCTCTATTCAGATACTTAACTATTTCTTAAAGTTTTATGATCAGGAACATTAAAAAATCTCAAGTTACAAGATTCTCTTAACTCAGATTTTAAGTGACAGTATAATTGCAAAATAACTGAGTAAAGTAGAATGACTGAAACCCAGATTCTGAAGAAGATCTTCCAGGTTGCAGGTTATTCACAGCACAGGTGAACCCCCTTTAAGCCTCACAGAGCCTCACCTGTGGGCACCTGTCCTTCAGGTGCTGGGTGAGTGCAAATTTCACCTGAGCCATTAAAGACCTAAAATAAAAGCAAATACTTACCAAGCTGGAAATAAGCAGTGTTGCTTTGCTTCACTGTTGTACTCTTGACAAAACAATCATTTTTCAGTTTAGGTTTTCCTTTAAACCAATTCCCTAATTTCCTAGTATTTTATAGTTGTTTCTGATTGTCGCTATTCAGAAAGCGGATGACATGCTCAACTCTGTCCTTTCCTTAAAACACACCTTGCTTCCCGCTTGCCTGCAGCTCTGGCCAGCACTGTCTTCCTCCTCATGGCCAAGTTTCTCCAAGAGCTGCCACCACGTCTCTTTATGATCGGATCCCTCCCACTCACTCCGGCGTTTGTCCCACTGTCATCGAGCGGACTGTCGACCTGGAGTGAGAAGGGGCCTCTCTCTGTCCTAGCTCTCCATGTCCTCCAGGACTAGCTGCTGATGCTCTGGCCTCACCGCCCGTCGTCCAGCTTCTTCCTGCCCTTCTCCTCAGTCTTCCTGGCTTCGTGCTCTTTTTGTAACATGCTGATCGGTGTGGCTTTGGCTCCTGTCCTCAGACGGATGCCTTCCTGACAAACAGGCGCGGCTGGGCCAGGGCCTCCTGCCCGTGGCTTCCGGCACCTACATCCCGCACCTGAGTCTGTTTCTACCCGTCTCCTGGGCGTCACCACCTAATGCCTCCCAAGCACCATGAGCCCCTTTTGACTCAAACCAATTCTCCATTTGACCCCGACCCTCCCCTTCCCTCATATTCTCTCAGTTAATTAATCACCATGCATCCAGTTATCCGAGTTAGACTAGTAAAAGGCACCTGGGACTCCACTCTTTCCCCGGTCCCGCCCCCCAGTCCCCCTGGTCATCAGCTCCTGCGACGTCTGCCTCCAGCACCACCAGCACCAGCACCAGCACTGCTGAGGTTTAGGCCCACCTGCCTGTGCTCTGGTCCCTGAAGCCCACCCCCGATGGGCCCCTGCCGCCCTCCCTTCTGTGTCTGATCCATCCTAAGGGCCAGTGCTAGAGTCAGAAAGCCGAACAAGGGAGGGAGGGCGGGCGGGCAGGACATGAATGAATCAAAGAATGAGCCCAGGGACTCCGCCAGCTGGAAGCCTGCAGGGTCCCCATCGCCTCACCTAGAACCCCAATTCCTCAGAACGGCCTCCGGGCTCTTTCCAGGCCAGCCCTGCCCCACCCTTTCAACCCTACTCAGCCTTACCTTGGCCACACCCTGGCCCACAGCTTCTACCCCACCCTGAAGGCACCTCCCTCCCACGAGCCCTTTCACACCCAGGGACTCTGCCTGGTCGGTTCCTCCTCCTCTCTCCACCTGGACGATCCCTCCACCCCCGAGACCCAGCTCCACTGCCTCCCCCGTGGATCCGTCCTGAGCCCCTCAGCACCACTGGCTCCGTCCTTCTGTTCCCATCACAGCATGTGCGTGTCCATCAGAGGCAAACCCACCCCCCTGAGACACAGTCTCTCTTCCCCATCCGTCTGAACGGCGAGAAGAGGAAGGACCGTACCGGACACAGTACTCAATACAATAAACGTCTAACACGCGGAGCGCGGGGTTTTCCAGCTCTGTGACCTAGCGGGGCTCCGAGGGTGTGAAGGTGCTGTGGGTCCAAGCATCTGGGTATGAAAGGCGGTTTCTGGTTTGAAAAAAAAAAAGTCACTTTTTCTCAATTTAAAAAGTGAGGGTGGGGGTAGGGGTGGGGGGGATGGAGCACTGTCTCCAGAGCGGGAGAGCACCGCCTGCCTGCGCCGCTGGGTCCTGCGCCCCCGCGGTGGATGGTCTTAACTGTGGTTGTGGAAGCAGCACACCCACACTGGATTCCCCAGGAGTTCCAGGGAGGAGACCAAGAGGTCAATGTTAGGTGTGTGTCGAAGGACCGTGGGTTTACCCCACTTGCAGGTCACAGTGACACTTTAGGGAAGCAGAGCCAGTGGGATAAGGAATCCTCTCTAGCACGTGGTCCCCACGTGCCTGGGAGGAAAGCTGGGGTGATCACCCAGAAAAACATGTTCCAGGATTGGTGCCTGAACCTCTGCTAGGTGGAAAGAAGGCAGGGTCTTTGCCCCCGTCCCAGAAAGCACTGGAAGGAAGCCGAGCTCTTTGCAATAAATCCAGGGGCAGGGGGCGTGGTGGGAGCACGGTTGTCCTGCCCTCCCAGGCCGGGATGGAGCTCAGGGTCCTTTCCAAACTGTCTGTCAAGGGGAGATGTGGAGGAGCTTGGGTCCACCTCCCAGCTGTGCACGTGTGGCTGGGGAGATGCAAAGAGCAGCCGGCAGCAGCTTCGTAAATAGTGACCCACAAGTTTTCTGGGGTAGAAAAAATTGAGGGCAATTTTCCAAACACTTTTCTCCTGGGAAGGAAAAGAGGGCGCTCACCTCGCAGAGGAAGGGAGTGTGCATCCTGTACTCACCTGCTGCCTGCAGTCTCATCATTTTACCCACTTTGGGCAGAGTCTGATTTTAAACTGGCTTCTTTGATGACCTGTCACTGGCAGAAGGCAAGGCTATGTGCATTTTGTCCTTAGCAAGGGTCCAGCTCTGTGGTCACGGCCTCAGAACATGCTGTCTGCTTTCCGCCTGGTCTGTGTCTTTCAGAAGTGACCTGTGACTCACATTTTTCAAGTGAATCTCAGGGAGTGGCTGCTCCGGTTTCTTGGGAAGAACTCTTGGGCAATCAGATGTGAAGAGCTCTTAAGGATGGGCGGTTGCTAACAGGATGTGCTCTACGTCACGTGGATGTCTCCTGTTGTTTATAGGAAACATTGCAGTGTTCACTGTCTGTAAGGAAACCAGATAGATGTAGATAGTTGTCTGGAACTTATTTTATGTCCTCGGTTGGAGGGCAGAGGTTCGAGCCCTGGACCAGTCTCAGAGTTCTGCACTAGAGATGTGTGGTAAATATCCATATCATTGGGTTAGTAAGCTATTGACCTAATCGTGGGCGGTTTAACTCATTGGGGTAAGTTTTTGTTGCTCATCTAAGGCTCCAGTTGACTATTTAGAGATGGCCTTTCTTGGCTCATTCACTGTGATCTGACTTTTAAAAGACATGGCTAAATCAACCCACATCCCTCTCTACCACGGACATAAGGTAGAAACGCTCTTCATGTTTTAGGAGTCAATGCACGCAATGCTGAAAAATGCACACGGAACACAATTGTGTTAGTGGCACAAAAGTCACAGTGAGAGGCCTGCTGTCAGGGCCTCTCCTCCTTTTGTGCTGGAGCTGCACGGTCAGCAGGACAAGTACTGATTCAGGGAGATGTTTACTGGCTGCTCTGTGGTCTGGTTGTGGGTGAATGCTCTAATGTCAAAACTGACTTGTGTTAAATGACCCGGACTGTGTCCCACTAGGGAGGAAAAGGAGTCAGGGTTGCCAGACTAAGAACTTCAACTGGAGTGGAGGCAGTAGCTAGTCTTGGCTGAACCTGACTGATCACTGAGGTCATCCCTGGAGGAAGGGAAAAGTCTGTTACTGTGACAAGTTGCAGCTGTTCTTGCAGAGTCCTTGGAGCTTTTGTGGTTTGGCCCAGTTCAAAAGTCCGTGATTCTACCTGGTGAGGCCGTGGCTAAGTCCACCCCTTGACGCCCTTCCAGATCCATTTAAAACCCTGTGACAAAGTGACTCAACTTTATTTTTCATTTCACAATATATCTATGTTGCTTATTTCTGTGAAAAGATAAGCTGGAAGGATAAAACTGAGCTAATAAACTTGGGGTGAAAAGGACTGGAGAAGATAAGGGTAGAAGTGAGATATCTCGAGGCTTCCTCAATGTTTACTACTTTAAAAATAAAATTAGGGTCTTCCTGGTGGCGCAGTGGTTAAGAATCTGCCTGCCAATGCAGGGGACACAGATTCACGCCCTGGTGTGGGAGGATCCCACATGCCAGTAGAGCAGCTAGGCCCGTGGGCCACAACTGCTGAGCCTGTGTTCTAGAGCCCGCGAGCCACAGCTATTGAGCCCACGTGCCACAACTACTGAAGCCCATGCACCTAGAGCCCACGCTCTGCAACAGAGAAGCCACGGCAATGAGAAGCCTGCGCACCGCAAGGAAGAGCAGCCCCTGCTCTCCGCAACTAGAGAAAGCCCGTGCGCAGCAATGAAGACCGAAGTCAGCCAATAAACAAATAAATTTAAATAAATAAAATAAAATAAAATAAAATTAAATTAAAAGTCACACCTGGGGGAGGGATGGCGCGGTTTGCTGCTGGCATCTAGCGGGTAGAGGGGCCAGGACAGCCCTTCCACAGCAAAGAATTATCCGGCTCGGAGGTAAATACAGTGTGGATGCTGAAAGCCTCTGGCTGAGGCTAAGGGCGGAGGAGCCACTAAGCCATCTGAGCTTTCCAGAATTGAACTTATTTTCAAGACGAGGCTAGCATCTTCCCCCCTGCAGTCACCCGAGCCCTTTCCGTTCTCCAGGACTGCTCCCAGGTGGCGCGGTCCCAGCGCTGGGACCGGAAGGGACGCGGCGGCGCCCCTGGCGCCCCTCCGCCCCGCCTCCGCCCCGCCCCCGCCGGCCCCGCCCCCGCCGCCGCGGTATTTGGGGCCCCCGGCGCGGCCGTTGCCTCCGCTGCCGCCCCGCCCGCCCCGACCGCGCGCTCGGTACGTGTTGGGGTCGGGCCTGCGCGCGAGGCCGGGAGGCGGGGAGGCGGGGAGCGGGCGGCCGTGGCCGCTGAGGCCGGAGGGGCGGGCGCGCCCCGCGGGGCTCCCCTCTCGGATCCGGCGGACGTGACGGCGCGGTGAGTGTGACCGCCCCGCGGGGACGCGGAGACCCTCGCGCCCGCCCGCGCCTGCATGGGGGCGGCGCCCAGCCTGCCCGGGGCCCGCGCCGGGCCGCGCGCGCACAGGTGACCCCGCGGGCGCCGGGGGCCCGGGGGGGGGGGGGAGGGGGTGCCGGGGGGAGGGGCGGGGCCGCGGAGAGGCCGGGGGGGGCGGGGGTGCCGGGGGGGGTGCCGGGGGAGGGGGGGCGGGGCCGCGGAGAGGTCGGGGGGTGCCGGGGGGGGTGCCGGGGGAGGGGGGGCGGGGCCGCGGAGAGGCCGGGGGGTGCCGGGGGGGCGGGGGGTGCCGGGGGGGTGCCGGGGGGAGGGGCGGGGCGGGGCCGCGGAGAGGTCGGGGGGTGCCGGGGGGGGCGGGGGTGCCGGGGGGGGTGCCGGGGGAGGGGGGGCGGGGCCGCGGAGAGGTCGGGGGGTGCCGGGGGGGCGGGGGGTGTCGGGGGGGTGCCGGGGGGAGGGGCGGGGCGGGGCCGCGGAGAGGTCGGGGGGTGCCGGGGGGGCGGGGGGTGTCGGGGGGGTGCCGGGGGGAGGGGCGGGGCGGGGCCGCGGAGAGGCCGGGGGGTGCCGGGGGTGCCGGGGGGGGGGGTGCCGGGGGAGGGGGGCGGGGCCGCGGAGAGGCCGGGGGGTGCCGGGGGTGCCGGGGGGGGGTGCCGGGGGAGGGGGGCGGGGCCGCGGAGAGGTCGGGGGGTGCCGGGGGGTGTGCCGGGCGTCCCCCGCCCGCCCGGGGGCCTGCGCTGCGGGGCCTGCGAGGCGCCCCGGCCGCGAGGGTGACCGCCAGGGCCGTTGCGGAGCGCGTGACGTCCGCTGCTGCTGAAACTGGCTGCCGGCTGAAGAGGACGAGAGCGGGCAGCGTCGGGGCCGGGGGGCCGCGCGGGAGGTTTGCGTCGCACCTGGGCTTTGCGTGCTGGGCGCCCTGGGCACGTCGGTCGCTTCCTTCCCTTCCGCCCATGAAGCTCAGTCTGGGGAACAGAGTGTGGAGAATCAGTCTTCACCTGCGGCCAGGAGTGCGCGGCTGCTGGGGGCGGCCGGGGGCGGCCGGGGCCGCGTGGGCACGTTTGCCTCGCGGCCCGCCTGGGCACGCCGCCTGCTGCCCCCCGGGTGGGTGTGTGGCACGACTGAGGTGGGGAGGGCGCGCGTGGAAAGTAACCTTTGGCTTGAGGTCCGGCGAGGCTGATGACCAGGAAGCGCTGCTATCTGCGATCTGGGCGGGTCGCAGCGTTTCCCTACCCCTCCTCAGGAACTGCATCCCCGGCTTCTGCCACCGCGGACAGAGGTCACCCTCTTAGTCATGCTGGGTCATGTACACTGAGGATTGAAAACCGTGTGAGGCCAGTTCCAACCCAAGGCATCTTATTTCAGTTCAGCTTCTTGCTGGTAACTCCAACCAGTAAGAGTAGAGTGAAACGAGAGCGAATGGAGTCACCATTCTCTTCCGTTTATACAAAGAGCAGCCTACGTCACACCAAGTATTTGTCGTTAGACCCCGGCGAAGGCCACACACCTTACATTGCCAAGCTTGCTGGACCTGAGATCAGGCCTGGACGTCAGCAGAAAGAAAATAATGTGTAGTTCTACCCACCAGTTACTGAATACCCGCTCTGTCAGGCATTGGTTTATCTAATCCTCACGGTAAACATATAAAGTAGAAGGAATCACCTATTTACATATTAGACAACACACACACACACACACACACACACGACATTGTCCATTCATGAAACCTCAATCCTGGTTTTTATGTTCATGATTAAATGTCATTTATATTTTTAAAAGGCATATTGTTATTGAAGCAGTAAATAATTTTGAAATATATGATGAACTTTGCATGCGTGTGTGTGCACATATTAAGGGCACTTTTGGCTCTTATATACAGAAGCTAAAAAAGTAGGGGCTTGGAAAGCCGTTGGTAGGTGTTGTGTCTGCAGGGTGGCCCTGTGCAACGTGCAGCCTTGTTACTGATACGTGCGTTGCATGGAGAAGAGCTATCCCTCGATTATAAAAATCCCCCTAGATTGTTTATAATTTTCTTTGATGTCTGGACTGTCTTTGTGGTAAACTGTTTAAATGTGTTCCTGTTTTTCTTTCCTCTTTAGAATTAGGACTTCTTTCATCTTTTTAAGATTGCTTATTGAGGATTTACTTAGTATGCGAAGTGGTAATGAAAGTCAGTTTATGAGTCTGTGGCAGGTTATTTTCAAATTCACATTTCAGGACAAACAAGAAGGATCTTAGTCAATGGTCCTCGGTGTTTGGACATTTATTTCATGATTAACAGCGGAATCAGGTAATAGGCGAGGAAATGGCTTTTAAACATAAAAATATTGTTGTACTCTGCGCATAAAAATAGTGTGTAGATTCATGACCATGTATTTAGCATCTTCCTCCCATAAAACCCTGCTAAAATGACAACAAAGGAGCCTTGTGAAGCATTAAAAACACAAGGACAGAGAACACAGACAAAGAATGGACAAGAGATGTCCGAGGTTTTGGAGGAGGGACGTGCCCAGGGGAGGGGAAACAGCCCGGAAGGGGCCGCAGGCACCACGCGGGAGGCTCTGGCACCAGCAGGGCCAGGGCTGCAGCGCAGGGCTGCAGACGAGGCCTGGGTAGAAAGCAAGCGTGTCTGCACACCGATGCGACCCCCTCAGGCCATCCTGACCCTGCAGCAGACAGCCCCCCACCCTGCCTCACCCGGAACCCAGGAGGAGATCAGGTGTCACCCCTTCAGGATCTCAGGGGCCCCCAGGATTGCGGGTCCCATAGAACCCCCCCAGCCCATACCCTGCCTGCAGCCGGACCGGTGGCGCCTGCATTTGTTGGTTCCTCCACAGAAACAGCTGCTCACCCTGTGATCACACACATCCCACCATGTAAACAATTTCCAGCCTCGTTCTGCGTCTTCTTCTTAAAGACGACTGACATTCCAGGATCGTCAGGCATTTGTGGAAAGCCTGTGTGTGAAAGAGACCCAGATGATGTAACACCAGCACAATAACAGAAGCCCCCAGGAGAAGAGAGCCAACACAACGGACTGTGAGTGACGTTCTCCGGGGAGCTGGAGTGGAGGGCAGTGAAGAAGGAGCAGCAGAGGACAAGAAGTCTTTAGAAATTGAAGATGTAATGGCTGAGATTGGAAAAAATCAGTAGAAAGATTGCAGGAGAAAGTCAGGAGTGTCTTCCAGAAAATAGAACAGTACGTCATTGCGATGGAAAATGCAAGAGACGGAGGCAGACGAGAGCAGAGCTCTCTACCTGCAGAGAGCAGCCGAGCAGTCCCCAGTGCCCTACAAATACCGCTTCTGTGCCTGCCACTCGTGCTGGAAGGAGGTACAGAAAAAGAGAACAGAGTCAACCTTTAGGGAACTGACAAGTGCCTTAAATATTCCCAGAGAGGGACTTCCCTGGCGGTCCAGTGGTTCAAGACTCCACGCTTCCAGTGCAGGGGATGTGGTTCGATCCCTGGTTGGGGAACTAAGATCCCACATGCTGTGCGGTGTGGCCATAAAGTGAAAACAAAAAAGTTTCCCGGGAGGAAGGGAAATTTTCTTGATTTGCGAGATCGAGGGGGCCACCAAGTACACAGCAGAAGGAGAGACGCCCTGTCTGGAGTGACATTCAGAATATCCGGGATGAGGGTCAGATTTCATGAGTTTCCAAAGACTGGGGAGCCGGGAGGAGGGATGGAACTGGGGTTGGAATGTCTTCAGAGGATGTTGTGGGCAAAGGGGTGTCTGGGGGGTTAGCAGGGCTCACACTGAAGAGCAGTGGTTCCGGGGTGGAACCTTGTGGGTGGTGTGGCTGGGAGGCGTGGGATCCACCCATCAGTATAAGGGAAGAGGAGGGTGGGACCCCTGTAGCACAGATGGATGCCTCTGAGTTCAGCTGTGCTTGAGGAAAGATGGGCCAGGCCGGGGTGGTGGGGGGGACTTCACGTGGCGTCCCCTTCACAGGGTGGTGTGCGAGGGACTTTGCCACAGCAGCACCGAGACGCATGCGCTCCTTGAGGATTCGAGGATTCCGTTTTGCGGTTTATAACTTTTCCATGAAAGGAAACCAAGAGAGGGCCTCATACTTGGTATCTTTGGACTGGGGAAAAAATCCAAAATGGATGTAAGACCTTGTTGTTGCTGTAAAGGGAGGGTGTTTGAGATCAACATCTCGAGATAAAGAGAACCCCACCAGCCCAGTTGTGACGGTTTGAGCACAAGGAAGGAAACAAACATCCGCGAATGGAAATATCTTGTTTATAGAAGTCATGAGGCTGTTAATAAACTCAGATGAGGCAAACAAGACGAGCTTTAAAAAAGGCGCGAGAGGGTTTCAGTCCTGGTTCAGGAAATGCTGTCTGCTGCCCCGCGATGATTGCTGTGTAAAAAGTGGTTATTTCGGGTTCTGAGGTTAATGAGCCCGGCAGTTACACAAACCAACCTAAAGGCCTAAAAATTAAACTCAAAGACTCGTCACCAGGTGACAGGATGGAATCTGGATTAGACAACCCGGCTGGAGGGAAACTCTGATAATATTGATACTTCATTTTAAGGAAAGACACCAGTTTACAAGGAACTGAAATTTGGTATTTGCTTGAGCCTTCGGAAAATCCCAGCAAAGTGGGAACTGAAGCTCAGACACCTCCCCGCCCCAGGTCCTGGGCTGTACCTGGCTGTCAGAGTGAGTGGCTCGGGGAGGCGGCTGGGCTGGCACAATGGCCTGTGTGGGGAGGGGATGGTCCCTTAAGATTAATGTCACCCAGAGAACCGTTAAAATAAGCATCGCTGTCACCTTAGGAAAGGTATGAAAAGATGTAGCAGAGGTAAAGTAGACTCATGGTGTGAATACCTTTGTGCTTGACTTAAGTACAGGTGTAGAAATGTTTTGTAACCATTGTACTGTTTTGTGCAGTTTTAAAGGTGTTTGGAAATCGTAGGTGATGCTAGCTTAACTAGATTTGCAGGTCTTGATTTATTAGGTTTATAGGAATTTAAACATTTACTAGGTTTGGTTGTGAAATTTGTTAAGTTCGCTTTAAAAGGTGTTTAAAGCATTACAAATCTGGCATATTAAAATGTGTAGCCAGTGCTTAAATATTTAAGAAAAAATAATTTCTTTGCTGTGTAAACAGTGTGGTTTGTTTGAGAAAAAAAAGATTATTTTTGCCAGACTGACAGCTAACTGACCAATGACTAGAGTGTTTTAGTAGGGAATGTTGTTCCCTGTCTATGAAAATTCCTCTTAGGGAATGAAAATCCCTGCGCCCACCAGCAGGGTGATAGACTGTGCGAGAGGGGGCTGGTAGATCATTCCTGGTATCTGAGAGACTGAAAAAATTACTGAAAGGGTTTGACTGATGTGTCGGATGTTTGGGGAAAGGTTGCCACAGGTATACAGAGAATTAAAGAATCGGGGGAGGCAGTATTCAGGTGAGGAAAAGCAGTGTGGAGTGAAGGAGGGGAAACGCAGCCTTGTGTACTATGGGGCTCAGCACGAACCCCCCCCCACCCCGTTATCACAGAGCAAGCCGTGCGGGGGGCCGGGGGCAGCCGTGTAAGAGGCCCTGTGGTCGTGTGAGATCTCCTTCAGCACTAAAGGCCTTTTAAACCTGGGTGTGTGTGTGTTAATTTCATAAAAGGAAAAATGAACCCCCCCCAACATAACATAGGCATATTGTAAAAATGCGGAAAAATATAAAAAACAACCCAGAAGCACTTGGCGTACAATATTTCCTTCCATTCTCTGCCTATAAGTTATGCTCAATGTGCTTTTCTGCCTAATTTACATAGATAAGATTTTAAAAGTGTATCTATAGCTTTACATCTTCTATTTTCACTTAATTTTGTATATTCGTGTGACATTAGGATGATTTTTTTAAAAAAACTGTTACCTCCACTAATATCCTGTCATGAATGTGGTCCTCTGTTGTTGAGCATTTTAAGATCTTTTTCTGTAGCTTATGAAATACTTAATAGTTGTTTTTATACTCTCATGAAATCCCTGGACGTGGAATTTTTGGTTTGAACAGTATGACTGTTTTCATGGCATTTTCTTTTCTACCTTTTTGTTTTTACATAGTTCTAAACTGCACTGGACATATTGGAGTACCTGTTTATAGCATCATTTGCCTAATGTAGGAAGGAATGCCTGTCTTTGTCAGTACTGGAAATGAATGGTTTCTGAATTTTTAAAGTGCGTGTTTTTGAAAGGGTGTCTTGAATTTGCTCTCCACCCAGCTCTGTGTTTGGGGGGGCATAGTGACTAGGGGGTGAACTCCAGAGCCACAGGCCTGGCGCCCCACCCCTGCTCTGCTGCTTGGAGCCCTGCTGGGCTCGGTTTTTTTTAAATCAGCTCTTTTTGGAGCCATTTTACTCCATTCTCGCAGTTTTACGCGTATCCCCTTGGTTCTGGCTGCTCTGCAGGTCGACCATCACACAGTTTGCTAATTGTGCTTGTTCTGTTATTTCCGATAACTTCCCTCCTCGCTGTGTGTCCTGAGCTGCCCGGAGCCTGAAATATCAGAGCAGTTCACACCTCCCCGAGCTCCTGTTTGGGGAACCAGATCGCTGCCCCTAGTGTCCTGTCCTCAGTGACAGGGAAAGTGCAGGAAGCATAGTTTCCTGTTTGATTTCAGGACCTTTATGGAGAGTGAGCCGTTCAGTTATCTCACGATGAAAGTATTTTCTTCCATAAGAGTATCCGGAACGTTTCCGATACACCTCTGGGGCATCGTTGATTTACTGCTTCCTTTTCGTTTAGTGATTTTACAAGGTGTGGGTATGATTTTACCTTTAACGGCCATCAGCCGTTGTCAGTTGAGCAAAGGATACTATTAGCGGCCTCCCTGTGGCCTCTGAAGACAGATGAATTTTTGCCTTTTTCTGTATTAGTGTTAAGTTATTGGATGTTAAAGATGGAAGAGAGCTGGGGAGGGAGATTCTTCTTCTTTTCTGGGTTCTTTCTGGCCAGTCTAGTCATTAAATTGACGTCAGACAGATCAACGGGAGAAAACCAATCGTGTTTAATTTTGCATGGTGGGCTCCCTGAAGACAGGAGGCTCAAGGAAGTGACGAAGCAGGCAGCTTTTATACCTTCCAGAAAAAGAAACAGTTGTCTGTGCAGAGTTGACAAAACAGCGGGGTTTTTACTTGAGGTAGCAAGTTAGTGAAGAAGTAACAAGCTTTGTTTGTTCGGCCTTTTCGGCCTTGAACTTCCCATCTCTGATCACAAGGGTGTCTATCTACCTCCTGCTACACGGAGGGTATCGTCACATGGAAATTTATTTTCCGCTTTCAGGGGGACAGAGGAGGGACAGAGTGTCCTTTTTGCACCAGCTGTCTCTCAGGTCACTTTCATGCCAGATAATCAGTGTGCTTCAGTGGGGTATTTTGGGGTGGCTGCCCTGAACCCCATCAGGAGCACAGATGGTCTGCTGCACCCCCTCCTCGTGCAGGGAGCAGAAGTCAGGGAGCCGACGCAGGGCCCGGAGCTGGGGCTGCGGACCTGGTCTCCCTGCCTTTTCCTCTGGGTCTCCTGCTCTGTTTTTCCCAGTTTAGTGTTTAAGACCAAAGCCACTTTCTATTGAGGAACTATTGGTCTTTCAGCTATAATTCCCTTCACACGATAAGCAGAAGGGTGCTGATTTCTCTGTGGCCCCAGTAGACACCGAGGGCTGGCCAGGCAGTGCTGTCCTGGTAGGGGCTGAGGGCAGATCAGTGACAGAAAGGTCGGAGCCTGAAACAGATTCGCCAGATGCTGCCAGAGACAGAGTGCTGCATGAATGGCGTGCGGATGGTAAAATGGAAGCTTGGATGGGGGAGGGGGCTCGCGGGACGTCTCCTTGGCCAGGTGGCCTTGCAGCAGACCTAACATTCAGGGCCCTACACCCCTGTCCTTCCTTGGTTCATGGAGGGCCGTGGGAACACAGCCTCTCCTGGTGGACTGGCCCTCTTGGTGGCCCTGTCCCCAGGCCCGAGGAAGACCTGTGTAGTGGAGGGGGCGGGGGGGGGGGGCTTCACAGACACTCGTCTGTGTCCTGATGTCTGATGGTATCAGGGACGCTAGAGACTGTGCGTCTTGCTGTGTGTCCCCAAGTGTCCTCGTCTGGAACGGGGCCAGGGGGGCCTGGGCCTGGGGGCCGTGGGGGCCTGAGGACGGGGCCTACAATTTGGGCTTTGGCACAAGCTGAGGTCTCACTGAAGGAGAACTGAGGGTCACAGGTGCTTGTTTTTAAGGCTTTTACCTCTTTGTGTGTGATTTGTCTTTTACCTTAAGGCTTCAGGTTATCTAAGTGGGGTCTTCGCTCCCACATTACAAAAACATTCAGCCATCTTTTCTTGTGTAACTGTGTGATTGGATTTATCATTTTGAATGACTTTTAAATGATAACATAATACACATAGGCCCTTGAACACACCGAACAACACAGAAATGGAAGTGAAGGCTGACCACACCTCCCGCAATTCCGCCCCCGCGGTGCCAGGATGTGGGTCCCCCCTCTCTCTCTCTGTCATCAGCATCTCTGCAACTGTGTCCACGTAGTGTTGCAAACCCACAAAGTGATGCTGAGGGCCCCCCAAAAGAAACCCAGTTGTGTGCGTGCCTGTTTGCTGCTGGCACCTAAGTGTCAGCGGTGAGATGACTAGCAGACTGAGTCGCGGTTGATGTGTCGCCTGAGTTGACGCGACGCTGTCTTTAAACCTCTCGTTTCAGACTCGGCGCCATGGACGCTCTGTCGGAAGCAAACGGCACCTTCGCCTTGACGCTTCTGAGGAAGCTGGGTGAAGACAACTCCAAAAACGTGTTTCTCTCACCCATAAGCATCTCCTCTGCCCTGGCCATGGTCTTCATGGGGGCGAAGGGAAACACCGCGGCCCAGATGTCCCAGGTACGTCCCTGAAGCCAGCTCTGGTCGTTGAGCTGGTCCTCCGTGCTGCAGATCCCAGAGGCCTTGCTCCGACACGTAACTGCCTCTGCGCTGCCCTGACCCCTGGGCCCCCCACCCGGTGTCTCTTTGGCAGGCGGCCTGGGCGTCCTGACAGCTCAGCACCTGGCTGCCAGGAGGACACGCTTGAATCAGCACGTGCTCCCCCAGCCTCTGCTCTGACGCGCTGCCGAGGCCGGGCCTGCGGCCAAGCCCAGAGCCAGCGGGAGGCTGTGCAGGGCGTGAAGGTCCAGCGCCTGGGGCCATGGTGGCGGCCGTCGTCTGTCCTCTGGCCCCCAAGGGTTCACAGCCCCCCGCACGCGGGGCACACGGACCCCTCCCAAGGCCCCCGGGTCTCATCCCTTCCTGGGGCCTGGCTCGGGCTCCACATCCAGGAGGAACAGGGCTGCTGAGGCTCCCAGGTGCAGCGCTCTGTGAGCTGAGGAGGCAAATTATGTGCCGCCCCAGCCCCACATGCCCTGGAGAGACAGGACGGGTGGCCCCAGGGTGGGGAGGTGTCAGTGCGCTCAGGCTGACAGGTACAGACCAAGGGGCCCTAAACAGCAGCAGTTACTTCCTCACAGGTCTGGAGGCCGGGTGCTGAAGGTCAAGGTTGCTTCTAACGGGTGGGTTTTCTGTATATCAGCTTTAAGTCTGCTTCCTTGAGCAAGCTCGTGCACCCGCTTGTGAGGCGGGGCTCTGTGGGGCTGCGGGACGATGTCCTGAAGCCCTTCTCCTGGCTGAGAGGGTCTCGGGGACCTGCCTTAACCTCCTAGGTTTAACAAAGTGCGCTGATCCTGCCCTTGAGGCCTGTGCCTTGAGTTTGACCTTTCCCTTAAGGCCGTCACTTACTTTCAGAATCATTTGCCAACGGGAGAGCCTGGGAGGGAGAAACATTTTCATTTTCCACCCGGCAAGTCCCGGGCTGTAAATATTTCCTTTAAATTCTGCTTGGAAATGAAAGCGTTCCCTCTTCAGCTCACCCTTCTCTTCCCTTGCACTCTCCAGGTGGCCACCGAGCCGCCTCCTTCCTGGGCATCTGCTTAGCCAGATGCACGAGTGCCCGGGGAGAGAGCCAGCCTTCCCACTGCGGCAGGTGGGGTCTCTCCTGCAGCCGCCAGCACTGGTCTCCGCGCTGTCCTTCTAGCTTTGGCCAGCTGCCGGGTCCAAAGCCAACACCCACACTTTAGCTCTGTGTTACAGCAGAACCATGCCTGGACAGCTGCCTGGACCCTCCTGTGGCTGCAAAACAAAGCGCCACACAACCGAGTGGCTGGAGTGACAGTGAGAATGTCTCAGCCTTGGTGGTCCAGCCCGCAGTGGCCGCCAGGCTCCCTCGGGACCCAGGAAGGGCCTTGGTGCTGGTGTTGGCCAGGGCCTCCATCCTCTCCCCCCGTGCGGTGTGAGCTGCCCAGGGCTGTCCACAAGGCCCCCAGCAGGACGGCTAGGACTTTCTTAGACCATGAGGGCTGGGGGACAGGACGGAGAATGTGGAGCGGCTACGCCTTTTCAGGCCCAGGCCTGGAACAGAGTCACCTCTCCTGTGTCCTGCTGGTCAGAGCGCGTCCCAGGGCCAGCCCAGACTCAAGGATGTGGCCTGTGTGTGCAGAGACGGGAGGCCTGGTGGGCAGCCTTGTCTGCAGACAGACCACAGGGAGTGGGTACACGGAACTGGCTTGCAAAGGGGCATTTCTGCTCCTGCCGTCTCTGCTCGGACTCCCTGCGGGAGGGAGGCTGGGTGGCTTCCAAGACGTGTGTTGTCTTTAACTGGGTGAGTCTTGTTGGAAGCTGCAGTGAGATCAGTGTGGTTCCCTGGCTGACGTTAGCGTTCCATCCATGTCCTGTGGTCAGGGCATCCTAAAGGTGTGGATTTTTATCTGTTTTTGATTTCAGGCACTTTCTCTAAGCAAAAGCAGCAGCGGAGGTGGAGATGTCCACCAGGGTTTCCAGAACCTTCTCACCGAAGTGAACAGGACCAGCACACAGTACTTGCTCAGAACCGCCAACAGGCTCTTTGGAGAGAAGACTTATGATTTCCTCTCGGTAAGTCATACTCGCTGCTTTTACTAAGAAGGTAGAGACCAAGGTGGGGGGAGGGCGGAGGGAGCTTGTGGTGCAGCAGGGGGCCTGCGAGCTGAGCTGCACATGGCGGGGTGACTCAGGACCCCTACCTGCGCCACCCGCGGTGGCAGCTGCTGCATACGCGGCTGCTTATGTCCCAGTGTCTTTAATTAAACTCAGGTGAAGTGAAGTGTTCAGTCCCCCGGGGGCACCAGCCATAGTTCGGGTGCTCGTAGCCGCAGGTGGCACCCTTCTGGACGGTGTGGGTTTAGAGCATGACCACGAACGCCGAGGAAGTGGTGGCGTGGGGGTGTGGGTCTCCCGCATCATGTGGGACCACGGGCCCTGGCTCACGGCCAGCAGTTCTGAAATGCAGAGGGAGCTGTGGCCTTCACCGTGGTAGGATCTCACTGGGCACGGCCTTGGCCCTGCACACGTGGCACGTGTGCATCTCAGAGCCTGTGGCCTGACCTCGCTGGTGCCGCAACTCCCATGAAGGACCGAGCGGTTTGTGGCGTTTATTTGACATCCAGACCATGATTTATGTTTATTATGAAATGGAAATGAAAACGGAGAAACTGGATTTCAGGTTAATCCCTCGTATTCGTTTGTACGTTACATATGTAAACCGTAAAACTGTCGACGTCTGACTCAGCGTGATGAAGAAGTAAGCTGGTGGCGTTGATTGTTCTGTAGCCATGCGATTATGTCCCTCTGTCTCTCCTAGTCTTTCAAAGATTCCTGCCGCAAATTCTACCAAGCAGAGATGCAGGAGCTGGACTTTGTCAACGCTGCGGAGGAGTCCAGGAAGCACATAAACACCTGGGTGGCCCAGAAGACAGAAGGTGAAGATTTGTTATTATTTCTGTTTTCAGAGTACTTTTTATTTTTCTTGGAGTGTAGTTGATGTACAATGTTGTGTTCGTGTCAGGTGTACAGCAAAGCGAGTCAGTTACACATGTACATATCTCCACTCTTTTTTAGATTCTTTTCCCACGTCGGTCGTTACAGAGTATTGAGTAGAGTTCCCTGTGCTGTACAGGAGGTGTTCTCATAGTATTTTAATCAATCTTATTGTCAGTTCCTTCACAAGACCATCAAATGTAAACAGGGATGATTTTGTTTTTCTCTCAGTAGCTGTAAACTCTGAAAATCCATGTCTGAAATGTAATCAGCGTGTACTTATCTTCTCTGGCTTGTCCCTTGTCCTCGTCAGCGCACGGGACATCTCTTCCAGAACAATCTGCACTTTAATTTTTTGTTGCCGTTAATGTTAATATAGTGTTTCTTTTCACAAATAGTGTAAAGAAAAAGTTGGATGCAGGTCTCAAGCTGCCTGCCTGCCCAGCGGTGCTCGTGCCCTGCGGGTCACCCAGCGTCACTGCAGGACACCCGCGGTCCTTAGTTCTCCTCACTTGCTACACCCTCTCACCTGCAGGACAGGCCCCTGAGTCACAGACGTCAGCCCTTGCTTTCTCTCTCCCTGTGAATTATCCTGCACGTGTTGCTTTCTTCATTTTGTGTGTTGTGTTCAACTGATGGTATTTTTCTGACCAGAGCTTTTAAGGTTTCTGTTGCTGCCTTTGGTTCAGGGGCCAGTCTCCCCGCACATGGTTGTTTGGGGGACCGTGAACACCTTGGTCTGTGCACTTGACCCCTCAAGGAGACGGCCCCGTGAGTATCGTCCTGACACCTCCGTGAGGAAGCCCGTCTGGCTCACTGGTTCCTCAATTCTTCCTTTCAGGTAAAATTACAGACTTGCTGTCTCCAAATTCAGTGAACCCCATGACTTGTCTGGTTCTCGTGAACGCCATCTACTTCAAAGGAAACTGGGACAGTCAGTTTGACAAAGAGCACACCAAGGAAAGGCCGTTCAAAGTCAGCAAGGTGAGTGTGGGTATGTCGCGATAACAGGGGAGGGTCTTGGAAACAGTCTCTGCGTTCACGCTGGTTTAGAAAACGTGCGAGAAGGCTGACCTCAAGTAACCTGTGCTCCGTGTGGCCTTAGGCAGCCCGGCCCCCGGCCCCCCAGCCGACCCGGGGCCTGCCCCTCGCCCCGCCCCTCCTCTGCCGCGTCGTCACAGGGGGTCCTCGTCGCTGCTGGCGTTCTGCCTGTACTGCAGACCCCACGGCCTCGCTCCCGGGCTCAGGGTCCTTCTTGGCTTCCCGGAACTTTTGAGATCAGGTTCAAACTCCAGACCGTGGCGCACGAAGCCCTTTGCGGCCCTGGAGCCTGCCCACGTCTCTGTCTTCACCCGTCAGTCCCCGTGTGCACCCCTTTCCCTCCAGCGGCGTCCGGAAGCCTCCCTGGCAATGCCCCGGCCCGGTCTCCGTACCCTCCTCTGAGCTCTCGCGGAGCCCTGCCCCTCACGGTGGCACCCATCTCTCGGGACCCCTCTGGCCCCTGTGCCCGTGCAGGACCAGGGAGGTCACTTGGGAGTTGTCACGATGACCAGGGCTGCGCTGACAGCAGTGGGCCTGGGAAGCACCAGCCAGGTTTTTGTTGTGTTTTAAAAGTGGAGCCACATGTGGTCGTGAAGGACAGGGGTCAGGGACAGGCAGGGATTTTGACCCCGGCATGAATGGTGTCGCCGTCCACCGAGGTGGGGAAGGCTGTCGATGGAGCAGACCTGGGGGGGAGCACGGGGAACCAGCATGGGAGGTGACGGTGGGGGCTTCTTTTATGTCCAAATGCAGGTGGCAGGTGGGCGGTAAAATATAACGCATCTGGAGTGTGGGGGGACGTCCCGGCCAGGAATGTAAACGTGGGAACTCTGTTGAACGTCACGAGGCCGAGATCAGCGGGAGAAAAGCAGCATGAGGCCTGAGCCCTGGGTAACCCAGGGTTTGGAGGCTGAAGCAGAGAAGATGAGGTGACAGGAGGGGCTGGTGTGATGTCCGGAAGCCAACAAAGTGTTTCCAGGGCCCGGAGTGGCCGGCTCTGCTGACACGTCTGGTGTGTCCACTGGGTCTTGTTTCAGCTTAATGTTTCCCGATTTCCTTTACAGGATGTGGAGAAACCTGTGCAAATGATGTTTAAGAAATCCACCTTTAAAATGACCTACATCGGGGAGATATTCACGAGGATCCTGGTACTTCCCTACGTCGGCGGAGAGCTGAACATGATCGTCCTGCTGCCGGACGAAACCACGGATCTGAGAACGGTACCTAAGCGGCGTCGCGCCCTGGGGCCGGGTCCCGTCTGCAGCCCCGCCCGGCGGGTGCCCGCCTCCCAGTGGGGGCTCTTTCTGGAGGCGCCCCGCCGGGCACGCCGCCCCGGAGTCTCCCTGAGCTCTCCTGCCCGCCTCTTGCAGGTGGAGAAGGCGCTCACTTACCAGAACTTCGTCGAGTGGACGAAGCCGGACATGATGGACGAGGAGGAGGCGGAGGTGTTCCTGCCCCGGTTTCAGCTGGAGGAGACCTACGACATGGAGGGCGTCCTTCGCAGCCTGGGCGTCCGCGACGCCTTCGAGGACAAGGCGGACTTCTCCGCCATGTCGGCCGGGAGCAACCTGCGCCTGTCCAGGGTCGTGCACAAGTCCTTTGTGGAGGTCAACGAGGAGGGCACGGAGGCGGCGGCGGCCACTGCCGCCACCATGATGCTGCGCTGCGCCAGAATCACCCCCAGGTTCTGCGCCGACCACCCTTTCCTCTTCTTCATCCAGCACAGCGGGACCGGCGGGCTTCTCTTCTGCGGCCGGTTCTGCTCCCCGTGAGCGGCCGCCGCTGCCCGGCCCCGGGTCCCGCCGGCCCTCTGGCTTCTGCCGCCCCGCCTTCCCCGATGTCCCCTGAGTGCCTGCACCCAGCGTGGCCTCGGTGCCGCCCTGAAAATAAAGGGCCTGCTGGTGCACGCCTGTGTGTCCGTGTGCTCCCGTGTCCCGCGCTCCAGGACCTGACGTTGCCGTCCGGGGCGGTGGTGGGTGGTCGCGCGCAGCAGGTCCCCCTGCTCTGTGGGCGGCCCCTCGCCCTCCCCGTCCAGGCCCCAGGGGCCGGCGGTGCTTCTCTCTCTGCGCTGCGGCCCTGCTGGTGCGGGAGCGGGGAGGAGCGGAGGCTGCGGCAGCCGCGGGGAGCGGGCCTCGGGGCCCTCCGGGGCTCTGGGCCGAAACGTGCCGCGAGCGCTGCGGAGACCAGCACAGACGGGGAGAGCCGCGGACCCGGGCCCGCGAGCCGTCGGTCCCACTCGCCACGGGTCTGCGCCCACAGGGGTCTGCGGTCACACACGTGTTCAAACGCACGCGCGTCCACCCTCCCTGCAGATGCTGGGCTGCCACCAGGGGCCAGCGGCGAGCAGACAGGGCCCGTCCGCGGTCACGGGGGAGGTTCCGGCCGCAATATGGCTGCGCGCCGGGGGACTCTGTCCTGCTGCCCGTGCCCGAGACAGAGGAGACAGAGGCAGCTAAGGTGTCCGCGGCCGCCCGTGTTCCCCGGTGCCCAGCTGTGCCCGTTCCAGGCCAGCCGCCAGGCCTCCTCCGCGGGCCTGACTGCGGTCACAGGAGCTGGCCCCTCTCAGAACCAGGCCGTGCACGTTCATTCTGTCTCTGGCCCACTTTCCCTGACGGGCCCAAGCCAGCGACTCAGCCGTGGGAACCGACAGCCCGGGGAGACGCTGCGGTTGGGAACGGGCGGGAAGGGGAGGGCCGCGGAGTCCGCGCCATGCCGTCCCCCCCCCGCCACCGCCGGCACAGCCCGGGCGGCGGCTAGCGCAGCGGTCTGACCATCCGGACTTCCAGGCGTCTGTCCTTCCTGTCCCTGGGTGAGAACCCTCAGGCCCATCCGCAGGAGGCTGTGAGGATGAACGCGGTGGACCTGTCTGTCGCGCACCTGTGACACAGACCTCTGCCACGTGACGCTGCGCGAAGGGGCTCTCGGGTCCCCCCGAGTTGTTCCACTCTCTCTGTCTGTCAAATGGCCTTTGAAGAGTTATCCCCCAATATGTGATTTTAGAAAAAGGCACAGCCACCTGAATAACGCTCCCACGCCTTTTATGAAATTCCACCAGAAGACAGTTCCGTTAGGTTGTGCAGTGTTTCTTGTAAGGACCTACAAAATAAAATCCTGGCAGGATTTAAGTCTGGGGAAGAGTTGGTCTCACCCCTGTACAAATGTTTGCTGAGCACCTGCTTTGCATAGGTGGCTTTATTTAATCCTTAGCAATGAGTAAGCCCAGGGGGGATATGAGGTCCAGGGGGTCAAGTAACTTGAACGAAGTCTTGCAGCTGCCAAAGAGGTAGAACCAGGGTCTAAGGTCAGTACTGACAACCCCAGGTCTGGTGGCCTCTCAGAGGGGCCACAGGCCCACGGTCACAGAGGGGTCCCACCGTGGGATCCCTGGAGGCCCAGGGCCTGCAGGCGGTGGCTGGACCCTGGAGCCTGGGTGGAAGGGGCTGGAGGAGGGGGCTTGTGCACGAGATGGCCCTGATCTCATACGCTGACTGTGGGCAGCCCAGGGCCGGGGCCCCAGCACTTTCCTGGGGCGTCCCTGCCAGGTGGGGACAGGGCACAGGGAGGGGATGGGGAGTCCCAGGAGGGGTGGGCACAGAAGCCGGGGTTTGCATGCACCTGCAGAGGCCTCTGGGGTCTGTGCCCAGCGGGGCTCCCTTCCTCTCTGGGGCTTCTAAAGGCCTGTCCACTGTGACAGGACCCAGGATTGGCTGTGGGGACCATTCTCAGCAGTGATCCGAAGTCCTCTTGGGTTCTGGGTGAGTAGAAAAGCTGCAAAAAATCTAAACAACTTTTCGAGGAACCTTCATACTCTTCTCCATAGTGGCTGCACCAATTTAGATTCCCACCTACAGTGCAGGAGGGTTCCCTTTTCTGCACACCCTCTCCAGCATTTCTTATTTGTAGACTTTGGTGGAGACCACTGGGAGGTGTACTTTTTAGACCCTTTCACCCACTTTGCTGCATTCCACCCCGTGCCCCACCCCCCAGTCTGTTCTGTGAATCCATGAGCTTGGTGTTCTTTGTTTTTGATTTTTAGATTCCACACACAAGTGAGATCATACAGTATTTGTCTAATTTACTTCACTTAGCATAATGCTTTCAAAGTCTGTTGTCACAAATAGCAGGATTTCCTTCTTTTTATGGCTGAATAATATTCTATTACATATATATACACCACATTTTCTTTACCCATTCATCCATCTTATTTTCATGTCTTGGCTATTATTTAAAAAGCTGCAGTGAACATAGGGGTGCAGATACCTTTTCGAGACAGTAATTTCCCTTCCTTTAGGTAGATACCCAGAAGGGGAATTGCTGGGTCATATGGCAGTTCTATTTTTAATTTTTTTGAGGAAGCTGCATGCTGTTTTCCATTGTGGCTGCACCAATCGTATATTCCCACCGACGGTGCACAGTGATTCCCGTTTCTCCGTATCCTTGTCAGTACTTGTTATTTCTTGTCTTTTGATGGTAACCTCCCTGAAGGTGTGAGGAGGCAGCTCGCTGTGGTTTGATTTGCATCCCTAATGATGAGCGATGTTGAGCATCTTTTCATGTACCTGTTGACCACCTGTACGTCTTCTTTGGAAGAATGCCTGTTTAGATCCTCTGCCCATTTCTTTGTTTGTTTTCTGTTTGCCCATTTCTTAATCAGATTTTTTTTTGCAGTTGAGTTATATAAGTTCTTCATACATTTTGAATATTAACCCCTTATGAAATATATGATTTTCACATATTTTTCTTCCATTCCATAGTTTGCCTTTTTATTTTGCTGGTGGTTTCTTTTGCTGTATGGAAGCTTTTTAGTTTGATGCAGTCCCACTTGTTTATTTTTGGCTTTTGTTGCCTTTGCTTTTGGTGTCATTTGCAAAAAGCCATTGCCAAGACCGATGTCAAGGAGCTTATCACCTGTGTTTTCTTAGGAGTTTTACGATTTCAGGTCTTATGTTCAAGCCTTTAATCCTTTTTAAGTTAATTCTTGTGTATGGTGTAAGAAAGTGGTCCAGTTTCCCCAACACCATTTATTAAAGAGCCTATCCTTTCCCTATTGTACATTCTTGGCTCCTTTGTTGTAAAGGAACCATATACGTGTGGGTTTATTTCTGGGATCTCTATTCCGTCCATTGATCTATGTGCCTGTTTTTACGCCAATATTACACAGTTTTGATTACTACAGCTTTGTAATATAGCTTGAAATCAGAAAGTGTGATGACTCCGGCTCTGTTCTTTTTTCTCAAGATTTGTTTGGCTATTCAATATCTTTTGTGATTCCATACAAATTGCGAATTGTATGTTCATTTTCTGGGAAAAAGTACCATAGGAATTTTGATGGGATTGCATTGGATCTCTAGATTGCTAGGGGTCATATGGACATTTTAACAATATTAATTCTTCCAATCCATGAGCATGGAATATCTTTTCATTTATGTGTCTTCTTCCATTTCTTTCATCAACTATAGTTTTCAGTATACAGGTCTTTCACCTCTTTGATGAAATTTATTCCTAGGTATTTTATTCTTTTTGATGCAATTGTAAATGAGATTGTTTTCTTAATTTCCCTTTCTTATAGTTTGTTATTAGTGTTTAGTTCCATTCAGGGACCTTCATGAGGATTGTAGCCTGGGGAGACCACCTCTCAGTAACTTCGGGGGACGTTTCTGAAGAGGGAGGGGAGAAGATAGCTTATAAGTGATTTTGGCTCCGGGAATGAGTGCAGGAAGCACACATCTTGGTAAAGGATTAGCAAGTCACAAAGAACAGGTATCTCCAGTGAGTGATGTTAGTGCTTTTCTCTGTGTGGGAAGGTGCAGGAATCTGGGGTTGTCACAATTCTTCCTGAGGTATGTGTCTGTCTATCTAGGGAGGCTGTCTTTCCAAAGCAGAGTGCCTGCCCCGTCTTCCTCCTGAGCCCCGGTCAGCGTGCACGGTGGGTCGGCTGGCGGTGTGTGTCTGGGATTTGATCCTCGTAGACCTGGTGGTGAGCAAGCGCTCTGTTCTTTGTTTGCACCGTTCTCCCTGCAGCCCATGGTCCCCAGACCCCAGCACTGGTCGCAGATAGGCTCCCAGCTGCCTTTCCTGAAACTCCAAAGTGCTCACATCCAACTTGGTTTACAACGCTGCATGGCCTTCCGGACGGCAGATCAAGGGACCACGTTGCCCTCAGCACATCTCTTGCAGGAAACCACGAAAACCCCTGCCCTTTCGCCCTCCCCCAAGGCTTGCTCTGCCTGAAGATGCAGAACCCTGACTCACTGGGCTCCCTGCAGTCCCCTGCCTGGCCTCACCTGGGCTTTGAGCTCTGGCTCAGGACCTACGGCAACTCGTTTTCATTTTCATCCCCCAAAACGTGCAGGGAGGGTCTGCGTGCGCCCTTTGAATAAACTCGCTGACGGCAAGGCGTGGAGTGGGCAGTTCAGGGGCGGGCACGGCTGCCCGGGGGGATGGGGGTGGGGCGCCCATGTGCTGAGAAGCAGAAGCCTTGCTTTGAGACCTGCCACTCGCTCTGTGAAAACTGTCAGTGAGTGAATTGTCCGGGCCTTATCTGCTCACCTGCACAAGTGATGGGATTGAGTAGGGTGATCAAATCGTCAGCTTAGAAGCCCCGTCGCAGATAGGCAGGGAACTTTAAGGGACTTCGGGAGACCACAGTAGGATTAAGGACCCCTCAAGAAAATCCTGAAACAGTGCGGGCTTGCTGGACTCACACAGCGGAACAAGTCGCTCAGCATCAAGGCCAGGTTGGCTTGCTTCACAGCCAAATCAAACTAGCTTGAGTATCCACAAAACCATAAACAGAAGCACGAGACCTGCCCCCAGACAACAAAACAACAGGAGTGTGAGGCCTGCATCCTGCCCAGTGAGCTCAGGGAGTTGACTCCCAAAACATGCCCTTCACACAATGTCCTAAAAACAGTAACACAACAGTGGAAAATAAGTCCTACAATCCGCCCAGTGGTATCGTCAAGTGAGTGACCCCCAGCCCGTGCTCTGCGCGCACACAAACACAGTCATTTATGGACACGTGACATTTACTGAAGAAAGACAAAGAAGGCCTTGTCCCCGTCCCCGTCTTCCTTTGATTATAAAAAATGGAACCCACCGAGTACGCGGGGCAGCGCGTTGCTCGCCCGCCCGTGTGGAGACCTCACAAGGGTCCTGTTCTGAGAAATCACTTCTCTGCCACTTGGCCTCGCACTGAATTCTTCCTGCACTGAGACATAAAGGACCAGGCTCCTCAGAGCCCCCTGAAACCATACCTATCCGTTTCACAAGGAAAACTAGTTTGATGCCAATTCCTTTTTTTTTTTTTTTTTTGTATTAAAGTGTCAGATTTTATTTATTTATTTTGGCTGGGTTTTTTTTGTTTGTTGGACGTATAGTTGATTTATAATGTTGTGTTATTTTCTGCTGTACAACAAAGTGACTCAGTTATACATACATATATTCTCTTTTTCATATTCTTTTCCATTGTAGTTTATTTCAAGATGTTGAGCATAAGCTCCCTGTGTGCTACAGTGGGCCCCTGTTGCTTAGTTTATGTACAGCGCTGCGTACGTGTTCATCCCAATCTCTAAATCTACCCCTGCCTCCCGCCACTTCCCCTTTGGTAACCATACGTTTGTTTTCTGTGTCTGTGAGTCTGTTTCTGTTTTGTAAATGAGTTCATCTGTGTCCTTGTTTTGAATTCCACATATAAGTGTGTTGACTGAAAAAAAAATGCACAACCTAAAAGCTGAGCGTTATGTGTTGTTTGCGGGAATGTTTAGGCCTTCAAGCCCAGGAGGCAGCATCTCAAGTACCCCTGAGAGAACACCTCCGAGGAGGTGGGGGGACCCAGGGCATACAGGGGTTTTGTGACAAAGGGCAGGCAGTCTGGACGTCAGAAGATTCCTGTAAATTAAAGAAAACCAGATATTCCAAGGTAAGGAATTTAGTGCTTTCCCACGTGTGAGAAGATGTAAGCGTCACGGAAATCACTCCTTTGATACCACCTCCGCTCTCTGGGGCCAGTAGCGCGCGTCTTCACCCCTGAGTTCCCTCAGGGCCCGCCGCAGGGAGTGGCCGCCGTCTGAAGGCTGTCAGGTGGCAGGGGTTCTTTTCCTTCCTGAGTTCCCTCAGGGCTCACCAGCTCACCATCTGCGTGGCTGCAGTCACTGATGGCTGTGACATCCTTTATTTACTGATATGGCAGGAAATACTCCATCTCTCAAGTGACGGCGTGTAACACTTGTTTTCCTCTGTCAGGTTTACGTCGCTTAGTGGCACCATTTCCACGTCCACCTGTGTTGCTGTGAACGATGCCAGTTCACGTCTGTGGCTGGAAATCCCACCTGCCCACAGCTCAGGGTATTTATGTTGCGGCAGTGCCGTGGCCTCCGCCCACGGGCCCTGTTTTCTGTTGTGCTGAAATGAATTCCCGTTCAGATTTCTTGGGACGGCTCCATGCTGTTTACACTTCCAACCCTCTCGAAAGCTTTCCCGTCCAAACAGGACCTGGGGGGATGGGGGCACTCCGTCACCTCCTGTAGCCCTGCTGACGCGGGTGTGAGCTGGACGCACCCCAGAGGCACACGTGTGTGTGCGTGCGGCCCTCCTGTGTGTCATCCCCCTGGAGCAGATGACGATGGGACAGACCACGCTGCGGACCAGCACCTGGATGCTGAAAAGAATGGAGGCGAGGACGTGAGATGCAGGACGAGGAGGACGAGAGACCAGACGTGGACGCCCGCGAGCGCCTGACAGCGGCTAAAACACGAGGCTGAGATGCACGGGATCCTGCAGTCCATCCCTTCACCTGTCGGACAGGACAATCTCACGTGCGCACACACACGCACACACACACGCACACACCGGCCCAGGTCTGTGCCTGCCTCATCCAGGTGGCAGAGAGCTCACGCTCAGGAAGGTCAGATGCACATTCTATTTGTGCCTCTGTCACGTCTGTTTTACCGAACTCGCTCTCTCTTGGAGTCTCTTTGGTTGCTGTCACACCCTCCCGTGGGCCCAGTGCTTCCAAGGTGACTCTACATCTCTGGCTCCCAGCCCTTTATTTCCTGAAGTGCCTTCAGGTGTAAGGTGGGGGTGGGGGTCCCACGGCCCCGGGCCAGCCTTGCAGCCAGTGCAGGCCCGCCACCCCCACCTGGGCCCCCGTGGCCCCCGTGCAGCCGGGGCTCCGGAGAGGCTCAGTGACCGATTACTGTCGGGCACAGCTGTGCAAACAATGCCACCATTGTACTCTCTTGGTTGACATACACTTTTGTAAAACTGAAAACAATTTGTACTGGTTTGGGCTGTTGTTATACATTTAGAGAGTGGCCTTTACACTTTATTTTTCTAATGTGAGACCCTCGCTCTCAAACGATTTTTAGGAGGAGGCTTAAAATAAAACGTCGAACAGCGGAGCTGCTCTGGTTGAAGCAGTTGTGCTCCAGCCCTCAGTCTCACCCACCCCACTTTGCTCTCCTCCCGTGCTGCCCCAGAGATGCAGAAGGCCCTCCCCAGGCTCAAAGGAGCAGTGTCAAAGCTGCTATGCCCAGCACCTTGCTGTCCGCTGGGAAACGCGAACATCCGGTGGTGATCCGTCTGCTGATGAAAAGGAATCTGTAGCCACGTGGCAGTTCCTCAAGAAATTAAACACAGAAGTACCATGTGAGCCACAATCCCACTTCTGGGTGTGTTCCCAAACGAATTAAGAGCAGGGTCTTAAAACTGGGAGATGGGGATTGCCATATATACATTGCTAATAAGAAAAAATATCAAATTGTACACTTTAAATACATGCAGTTTATTGTGTGTCAGTTATATCTCGATAAAAATTCTTAAAAAAAAAAGCAGGTCTTAAAAGAGACACCTGTGCACCCGTGTGCACAGCAGCCCTATTCACAACAGCCAAGGGGTGGAACCAACCCAAGTGTCCTTCAAAGGATGAATGGGTAAACAAAATGCAGGCTACACGTTCAACGGAAGCTCATTCAGCCTTGGAAAAAGGAAGGTACTTCTGAGAGAAAGAAAGTCAAGTTTGGTTTCCAGGGGCTGCGGAAAGGGAAGTGGGGAGTTAGTGTTCAGTGGGGACAGTTTCAGTTTTGCAGGATGGAAAGCGTTCTGGAGAGGACGGAGGTGATGGTTGCACGAAGATGGGAATATACTTAATGCTACAGTGTCTCGAACTGTACTTAAAAGGGTTAAGATGATGTATTTTTTTTGCATACTTACCACAATCTATGTCTGACATGGCTTTAAAACTGTGTGCTAAAAATAGACATGCGTTATCAAAAGGATAAAATAATAGAGAAAAAGAGCTTGTAGGTTATGGGATCAGGGGTGATTTGTCTTCATTCCCCAAAACGTCCTCCAAAGCAAGCGACTCAGGGAAGCAGGCGTGCACGGATGAAATTAAGTATTGTATTCAGTGGCAGCACAGTCAAAAAACCACCCCACTCTTATGAAGTAAGGCTCAATGCAAACAACCATTAGAGCTGGACTTACAGTGATTTGCTAAGCTTATAAAAACCAAGAGTAAACTGTAATGACTTTTGATTTCATAACAAAGCTTCTTCCGGGGCACCTTTTCCTACTTTCCAGGATACCTAAGGATGGGTCCTTACCTGGGCCCCTACGTCGGAGCCACTGGGAGAGTCACAGTGGCTGGACCCCATCAGCACCTCTGGAGGAAGTGCCCTCCCCAGGGCTGCGGATTCCAGCTTGGCTTTTGTCATCCCTGCCAGGCACCCACGGAGGCCACCCAGCCCGGTTTCAGCCACTCAAGTAAAAAATGGGTGTCTCTTTGGGGTTCCCCAGATTCAAAGTAAAGTTTATCTTTTCCACATAGCCCCATTTTAGGTCAGACTGGTTCAAACCCGCCCTCCAGGTTTGGTGAAACCTGCCCAGCTGTTTCCACATGACATCGGGAGCGAAATGTAGTTTTTATTTGCAGAGACTCCCTTCTTTATTGGTAGAGCACTGTCTGTGATGATATTCCAGACACCAAAGTGCAGGCGAGCCAGCAGCACTTGGGGGGTGTGGGGGTGGGGTGGGGGCGCGTTAGGTAGCGGTTCAGGCTCTGGAATCACACGGCAGGTTCATCAGTGACCTCCCTGTAGCTCAAGCGGGGTCACACCTGCACGGCCCCCAGCATGGGTTCGTGAGAGTCTGAGAGATGAGCATGTCTGGTGCCGGCTCCGAGAAGTGCTGGCCACTGCGGTAAAGGGGCAGGGGGGTCTCCAGCCCTCAGGGGTCCTGTTGCCCAGGGACACCAGTCACGAGCCCAGGCAGCCAGGTTGCTTGTGAACAAACAGGTGTATTTGTTTCCTATAACAAAGTACTGCGAACTTCCTGGCTGAAAACCACCAAAGCGTATTATCTTACAGTCCCGGAGCTCAGATGTTCAGAACAGGTGGGCAGGGCTGCTCCTTCTGGAGGCTCTAGGGGAGGAGAACCCACTTCCTTGCCTTTTCTGGCTTTTAGAGGCGCTTGATTCGCTTGGCTTTGGCCCCATGTCACTCTGACCTTTCCTTCAGTCCTCACCTCTCCTGCTCTGCCTCTGGCCCCCTTGCTTCTCACTTATAAGGACCATCTCCCCATCGCCAGATCCTTGACTTGACCACATCCACAAAGTCCCTCTTGCCACGTAAGGTGGACCAGTCACAGGTTTGCGGGATCAGGACATGGACTTCTTCGGGCAGCCCTTATTCTGCTGACCACACCCGGCGTCCACTGGCAGGGGTGCTGATGACCAGGTGACTACAGCAAGGCTTGGCTCCAGACCTTCCATCAGGGAAGGTCCTCAGGACCACAGACTTGCCTGTGTGGAGGGTGGCACTTCTGCCATCAGCTTCTGGAGAATGCTGGGTAAGGAGGGCAGCTCGGGAAACTTGCTTTTCCTGCCCCTGAGCCTCTCTCTGCCCTGGCCATGGTCTCCTGGGAGCAAAAGGAGACACAGCTGCCCAGATGGCCCAGGGGTGCGTGCCCACTGCACAGGAAGCACCAGGCACGTTTTCTCCTGTGATTCCGTAAAGCTGGTCTTTCCACACCTTCACACCAGCTCATGAGAGCCAGTGGGGCCTGCAGGGGGCAGGAGGGCCACCATGGTGATGGAGAAAGGGCAGGCGTGGGTAGAAAGCTGAGCTGTGGAGGACAGGACATTTCCCAGGGTCTTGGGAGAAATCAAGTCATCGAGTCATGTTCTCTGGTCAAGAGCCTCCGTGTGTTACAGCAAAATTGCATCTCTGATAAGTAAGGTTAAGACTACAGTTCTGTTTACAAAAAGACCAAGGATTTCAACCTTGTTTTATTTTAAACTTTGGCTAAAAGTAGACTTAACACTGAAATGCAGCTGAAGTGAACTTTGTGAAAAACGGGTCTTTTTTTGTAAGCACGCATGGTGAAAGAAGGACCCAATGCAAATGCGACCTTACATCTTCCGGAAGTATTTAGGGGGCTATAGTTCACTGCTCTGAAAGGTTTTGTGACCTTGTGTACGGATGATCATACCTTAGGGAAGGGGTTAGCCTCTTTCTGTTTTAGGGTTCTTTGACGATTTGGTGAAGGTGTCCTAGAAAATTGCCATCTGTACAACGCTAATATAATTAACGTAGATCAATATAATACATATAATTAATATGTAATACAATTAATAATAAGTAATATTGGGGTGTGTGCACGGTCCCCTGAAGTGCATCCGTGGATCCCAACCGGGGCTCGCTGGGGTCCCTTCTCCCGGCTCACTGGCGGATGTAGTCGCCAGGCTGGGGTGGGGGTGGGAGAGGATACAGAACAACTGAAATTCTCATTCTGACTTGACACATAATCACTGTCGGGTCTGGGGAACTTCTGTAAAATTACTGATGAAACATTTTCATTTTTATTTATGCTCTTTCCTGTACTCCCTGGGCCATGTCAGATTCAATCCCAAGCGCTCACTTTTCTCTGTGTCTCTCTGTCTCCTGGCATCACGCTCTCCTGGCCTGAGTGAGTCTGCTACACCGGTTCTCAGCCAGGGGCTACTGTCCCCCCTTGCAGACCTGTGGCCATTTCTGGAGGCGTTCTTGGTTGTCGTAATTGAGGGAAGTGCAGCTGACGTCCAGTGGGTGGAGGCCGGGGTGCTGCTAAAGAAGAAGGCCCCCACAAGGAAGGTCATCTGGTCCCAAATGTCAACAGTGCTGCCTTGGAGAAACGCTGTGCTGGACGAGGAAATCAACCCCCTTGTCGTGAAGGAACCCCCACACCTTCAGCACAGAGACCTGCGTGAGGCTGCTCTTTGGGGGATTAGTGGGTGATGCTCAAAGCCGGTGGGGTTATTCTCTGTTAACAAAGGTGGAGACGGTCACCAAGGTCCCCATCACGTCTCAACAAAGTTGACAAACGAGACATGCAGTGTTTTCTTAGAACTGCCGACCAGCTCTGTGGGGCAAATACATGGAACTGCTGTCAGGAGGTAGTGTTCACACAGCCCTGAAAAGGAAACTGAAAGAAACGACAGAAGAGAAGAGAACGAAGTAATCCTCTAGTGCCTTAAACGTGTGCTTAGAGACACACGTCTGCAACTACAACTTTGAATTTTAACATTGTTTCTTTTTGTATTGTTTCTGATACCTGTCTCCCTGGTGTCACTCCCAATACGTCCATCCTCCTGCAGCCAAACCTGTGCCATCCGCCCCTTGGCTCCCTGTTCCCCACCGTGCTGCAGAAGCGCCACCTTGGGTCCTCCCCAACATCACCTCGGTTGTTGCGCAGGTCCCCCATCCCCACCAAGATCTCTGAAATGTGTCCCCTTCTGAGCTACACCGCTGTTGCCTGGATTCAGAGTCTCACCGTATCTTCTCCACCACCATTTTAATTGCTTCTTAACTGGTCTCTCCAAGTCCGCCTGGTCCTCGCCTGTGTCTCATAAATCCAGACACTGACAAAACAGTCTTTCTAAATAAAAATCTCTTCGTGAAACTGAAGCTTTAAATATGAGTAGCTTCTATAAAATGTCTTGGTCCAGAAAAACCCCTCCATAAGGCAATGCTTAAAGTCAAATCATTTCTGCATGTAACATGCAGGGTGGTGGTGTTGTGAGATTACTGAGCCAACGGGGGGATCCTGCCCTCCGCCTGGGCGGCAGTGCCAAGTGTTCTTCTGCGAGACTCCAGGACATCCTGCATCACGACTCTAGGTGCCATCCCATGGAGGGCCCCGCTCTGGGCTTGATCTCACGGGGGGTGGTACCGGGTCCTTGCGTTGGCTGGGTCTTCCCGGACGAGCACTGGTGACTCCAGGAATCTCCTGGTTAACTGATGTTCATTTTCCAACATCAACCTGATCTTTCCTTCAATGTTGGGGAGTGCTGGGACACAGGGACGCATCGCCACCTTCTTGGTCACGTGGCTCCTCCTCCCTCCACCTCCTCTTTCTTCTACAGAAGCTAGAATATTTGAGAGCAGGAGGTGAGCAGGGGAGGGGAGGCAACTGCCACATACTTTACATCTGAAACCAAGGAATGGCGGGCACTTATCTCCGAGTTTCACAGTACTGGGTGCAGGCCCTTCCTAACTTGGCCTAACTTACATTTCGAGGTTCCTTCCCTGCCATGTGCCCTCCCCGACCCCCCACCCCCCGACACTCCCCCACCCACCCAGACCTCCCAGGCCTTTCCTGGAGGACCCTCCTTGCTCCCTGTTCTCTTAAGTTGCTGGGAAGACCCGGATCCAAAATGCTGTTTCCCTCTCTGTCTGATGGAAGAGCTATAACATTTTTTGATAACCACATCTCCCTATGAAGGCTCAAAATCATTTAACAAATATGTTTCAGACACTGATTGATGTTACAGACACAAAACGAGTCAAGGAGGGTCAGGCTGTCCTACGGCTGGTCGTCTAGTGGGGAAGACAGAAGGGTCTCCGGAAAGTCCACCCGGAGTTGTGTCTGACGGGGATTTTCTTGGGGTATTTGGGTGTGGCTGCCACCACGGGTTTTCTCATAACATCTAGAAAGTACCTCTCATGGGCACTTTCGGTGCCTCTCGTGAGACTGTGAGCCACATCAGGTCAGAGGTCGTGTCCCCAGCGGGGTGCCCAGCGCCCGGCCAGTGCCGGGCGCGTGGGAGGGGCCGAGAGGTCTCTGCAGGCGCACACGACCTGGGTGGGCACTCATGGAAGAAACGTGTTAAAGGGGGAAAGAGGTCCTCAATGCTCTGGAAGGCTCTGCAGAATAGGGCCCAACTCATGTGTGCTCCTCGTAGGCCGCTGAGAAATCACGTCTGAGTGCCGCAGGCAGAGCCGCGGGACCTGTGTTTTGCCAATGAAACCCGTAAATGACACAGGAAGGGCTGCCAGCGTGACATGTCGGCCTCATTGGACATTACAA